>NC_136782.1:11347206-11947206 GCF_947034865.1 Barbatula barbatula
CCCCGTGGAGAGTGGCGGCTCCACCCCCGCGCAGTCCAGCTCATTTGGGTGCAGTTCGGGCAGGCACAGGTGGACCTGTTCGCCTCCCTGGACACCACCCATTGCCCGCTTTGGTACTCCCTGACCGAGGCCCCCCTCGGCACGGATGCTTTGGCGCACAGCTGGCCGCGGGACAAGCGGAAGTACGCCTTCCCCCCAGTGAGCCTCATTGCACACGTCCTGTGCAAGGTCAGGGAAGAGGAGCATCAAGTGCTACTAGTTGCGCCTTACTGGCCCAACCGGACTTGGTTCTCGGAGCTAATGCTCCTGACGACAACTCCCCCCTGGCCGATTCCCCTGACGAAGGACCTTCTTTCTCAGGGGAAGGGCACGTTGTGGCATCCGAGACCAGACCTCTGGAACCTCCATGTCTGGCCCCTGGACGGGACGAGGAGATCCTGAGTGGTCTACCCCCAGCGGTGGTAGAGACCATTGTTCAGGCAAGGGCCCCGGCCACGAGGCGGTTATACGCTTTTAAGTGGCGCCTCTTCTCGTCCTGGTGTTCTTCTCGTGGAGAAGACCCACGGATATGCTCGATTGGGAGCGTGCTGTCCTTCCTGCAGTCGAGACTCGAGAACAATCTCTCCCCTTCCACGCTGAAAGTGTATGTAGCCGCAATTGCCGCTCATCACGAACCAGTTAGTGGGAAGTCTCTGGGACAGCACGACCTGGTCATTAGGTTCCTGAGGGGCGCGAGAAGGCTGAATCCAGCCCGTCCGCGCTCCGTTCCCTCTTGGGACCTCAATGTGGTCCTGGCCCCCCTTCGAGCCCCTCGGAGATGCCGCTCTTTCTCATCTCTCGATGAAGACGGCTCTCCTAGTTGCGCTCGCTTCCATCAAGAGGGTAGGGGACCTACAAGCATTTTCCGTGGCCACGGATTGCCTAGAGTTCGGGCCTGGTCAATCTCACGTTATCCTGAGACCCCGGCCTGGCTACGTGCCCAAAGTTCCCACCACTCCCTTCCGGGACCAGGTGGTGAACCTGCAGGCGCTCCCTTCTGGGGAGGAAGACCCAACCCCTTCCGTGTTGTGTCCAGTACGCGCGCTGCGCCTCTACTTGGACCGCACACAGAGCTTCAGGAGCTCTGACCAGCTCTTTGTCTGTTTTGGAGGTCAGCACAAGGGGAGGGCTGTCTCCAAACAGAGGTTGGCGCACTGGATCGTGGACGCCATCACTATGGCTTACCGATCACAGGATCTCCCGTGCCCGCTTGCAGTGAGGGCACACTCCACCAGGGGTGTGGCCTCCTCGTGGGCACTGGCGCAGGGCGCCCCTCTGGCAGACATATGTAGAGCTGCGGGTTGGGCTACGCCCAGCACCTTCGCGAGGTTTTACAGCCTCCGCGTGGAACCAGTATTTGCCAGAGTCTTACGAGACACCGCCAGGTAAGTTCCGGCAGCCGGTGGGCGTACGCCTGCGATAGCACCCCTCCACAGGTGAGACGTGGTGCTATCCAGCCTCCCCTCTTCCCCCCACGTGGGCGAAGAGTAGGCATTCCATCCATCACTAAGCACTCCTCGGCGGCGGGCTCGGCGGAGCAGCCCTGCCTCCCTTGGCCTGTTTCTGAGCTCTAGCAGTGACTCAAACAAGGCCTAGTGCTCCACACGTGGTAACCCCCCCACAGGGCGGTTCCGTCTGATGTCTGCTCATGAATGGCTCTCAATCAATGGCCCATGACCTCTCCCAGGTGTACTTCACCTGCTCGCGACACCATCTCGTGTCTGCATGTCTCCCACGTGCTCTCCCCTATCCGGTGAGACCGTGTGTGAATCTCCACTAAACTCCTCCCTGCGGTAGGAAGTGGTCTCCGTAGCGCGTTCCCTCAGGGGGGAATCACGCTTCCCAGTGGCCCTTACGGTGCCGGGCGGCTTCTCGCTGTTAAGAGAACTAGGCCGCCGTCCGTGACGGCCGGAGGAAGGGGCTCCCATCTTGTAGGTAAGCTCTGGACCCCTTCCCTTCCACTGGAAGGTTGCAATTCATGCTAGCGCCCACGTTTTGACACGCCCAGGCCAGTCAACGTCGCTTCGCGAGGAATTGTGACGCGGCACAGCGCTGTGGCGTTTTCCGAGGAACCCCATTCTGTCGACACAACGTCGAGAGACCGACAGAAAGGGAACGTCTCGGTTACGTATGTAACCTCCGTTCCCTGATGGAGGGAACGAGACGTTGTGTCCTTCATGCCACAACGCTGGCCGCCCGCTGCAGCAGTCGGGGCAAGATCCTCAGGCTCCTCAGCACAAAAGGTGAATGAATGCAGCACGCCGGCTCCCTTTTATACCCGGATATCCGGGGGCGGAGTCCGGCATGCAAATTTCATTCGCCAATTTTCATTGGCCTGTTCAAGTCAGTCAGAGAAGGTAGGTTCTCAAGTCAAACCCCATTCTGTCGACACAACGTCTCGTTCCCTCCATCAGGGAACGGAGGTTACATACGTAACCGAGACGATTTCCAGAATAAAAAGCGCATTTTCTGATACTGAATAGTTTCAAGACAGACTTAAAAATGTCAAAATAGATTAAAAGGGGATAGTTCACCTTAAAATGAATATTCTTTCATCATTTACTCATCCTAATTTCATTTCAAGCTTGTATGACTTTCTTTCTTCTGCAGAACACAAAAGAAGGTATTTTGAAGAATGTTGATAACCAAACAGCCCGGCCCCCATCTGCTTTCATTGTATGGAGACAAAACCACATTATTCAAAATTATATACAGAGTCATACACAGGTTTGGAATGACATGAGGGTGAATAAATGATGGCAGCATTTTCATTTTTGGATGAACTTATCCTTACCGTAAGTTGAAGAGTTGTTAATAATGACATCATTTGCTTTTGTAGAGCACACAAGGCACTGTTATTTCACCTTCATTGAATCATGTTTACCAGCCAAATTCCTTGTGAATAACGACCCATAATCCCACAGAGAGATCCAATCAGAGTTGGCGTTACCATGGAAATAGGATTTGCAGTAAAGGAGTTCATGTGTGACCCGTCCTATGAAGCATGGCAAATGATGCAATCGAGTTGGCCTCTAAATGATTTACATAGTTCTTGTTTTTAGTCATAAATCAGGAGTTTAATGTACTGTCAGTTTTAATTTGATTAAATATTGATATATTGGCAATGTTTTATGTGGTGCAAAATGTGCCTGGTATTTTTTTGCTTAAAGAATTACATAAGTAGGCCTACATAATCATATTAAAATTTTTGTAAGACTTAAATACTTAACATTAAAATTGGTCATTTTGTGAAGTTTGTAACCAGACCGTTCTATTCATAGTGCTGGTAAGTGTGTGTCAAATTTTTTTATACTACCTGGACTATAAAAACTCTTGAAACGTTTTGCCCATTTTAGCAAATAAATGCAGTAGAACCCAACGCTGCCAAAAGTGAGCAGACCCTCTCAAAACCTATTGGGTAATATTGAAAATCTCAAATACTAGGTATCTGGCTTAGCTTATGTCTATCATCATTTTGAACACATTTGCAGTTATAGTATTCCAACCCTGTCTCCAATACACAAAATCATTTCTCTGTAATAACACGAAATGTTGTCCGATTGCTTTACTCAACAAGGCTTCAATCAGAATGTATAAGCATTTAGTGTTAATGGACACTTTTGAACAGCACCCAACATCTTCAAGCCGCAGATCTCTCTGATTAGATGGATTGACAGCCATGACCCTTCTGCCTCTCTCTGAACTCTCGGTGTTGGTGTTGGTCCGGTTGCTGGTGCTCTTTGTTGCACGACGCCCATTTAGAATTCTCATTGATCTCCATCCACTGTCAAGGTTTCTGGCCCCTGTCAGATTCATTGTCGTATTGTTCTGCAGTCAGTGATTGCATTTGGCTGTTGCTGAGCATGGCTATCACTTCCTTAACCCGCGTAGCTTCTGCTTGATGGCTCTGTTAACTTACCTGTAAATTGAAAAAAGATTAAGTGCAGAAGCACATTCACAGTTGTCGGACACACTGCAAACGCGTCCTTGTTCTGTGCGAACTGAATGAGGCACATATTAATAGTCTTGTTTTTTAAAGGAGCAGTGCACACCAAAATATATGTTTTACTCATTCCCATAAAGATCCAAACCTGAATTACTTTATTGTATACTTTACTTTTTATTTTATTAAAGGTGCTTAGATTTTCTAAAAATGTTATTATATTTATTAAATGTTTATTAAAAATGTTAACTTGTATGATTTTTTCAATGTTTTGTGAGTCCCTATTCACTGTAGTTCCACAGAAAAACGACCAACTAGTGCATTATTCAGATGATCTCCTCCTGTGTTATACAGAAAAAAGAGAAGTCCTGTGGGTTTGGAACAGCATGAGCGACAGTAAGCGATGCCAGAACTTTCATTTTCGGGCGAACCGTTCCTTTAAGCTGTTTATGTGTTCTGAGGATCTAGTCATCACCCACATTCTGCCCATAATAAGAGCATGCAAGTATTATTTACACCCGATGAATGTTCCTCTGTGCTCTCGGAGAGCGAAGTTGGTGGGTCTGTGGGAAGTTCGCTCATTTCAGTCTCTGCTCTCGTCCCAGGAGGTCCACCATTGGCTGATTGTAGTCCGCTAACTCTCAGCATGTTATGATGGATGATGGTATTGTTATTCAGCATTTCTCCTGCACGCTTTTCTGCCAAAAGCCCGTCTCCTCCGATGCCCATTGTTCTTCATCCACAGCGAGAGTCACCTCTATGCTGTGGAAATAAATGAGAGATAACAAAATTGAGACATTAATTACTGAGTTTATCTCAGGTGAAATTGCACCAATAGATGACTTAACCAAGCATCCATCATGGGCGTGGCTTCTTTGTGTGGCCAGGTTGGAAGACAGAGGTCAAAGCGAGAGATGAATTATGTCTCAGTGGTTATTTTACGGAACTATAAACCGGGCAAGAATGATGTACTGCCATGTGCTCTTTCTCTCCTCGCAATCTGACTTTGCTCAGGAGGCTTGTTTGCACACTAATTTCACCTGTTCTTCATTGGCCCAGCGGTGCCTTTAATTTCTGTTTCTGATGAGTAAAACCTGCTTCTGTTGGGCAAGAATCTTCAACCACCTAAAACACATTGTGCCGTTCTTTACAATGAAATATATATTTGCCAGGGTATACATATATATCAGATTAAAACCTGCAGACATTGCAACCCTGAACTTAAAATAACAAAATTGCATAGTAGTTAAACAACATAGAAAAATAATACAAATATATATATGTTAACTGTGCTTAGATGATATATTTGCAGTATGTATGCATTAGACAGAGACGACTTACTGTGAGGTCAAAAGTGATGTCAGGCTTTGGACAATTGACGTCTTCACTTTTTATTCAGATATTATTAAAGATGAATTAAAAACGTTGTATTCAGGTTGCATACTTGTACCTGGGGTATAAACCCAAGCTCCGCTTTGAGAAGGACACTTGGCAAAAAAGAAGGCAACACATATGCAATGTTTATGAGGATAGCTCAGTAGAAATGACTAATACAAGAGAGGATTAACAATATTAATAACAGATACATTGAATTGTATTCAATGTTTGCTGTCCTGTAAGCTTTTGTTTGTCCGTCAATCTTTTGTAAATTGAAATGAAACTCCATTATTCCCTGATATGCTGTATATTACATTTTTGAGGGCATTAAAAGCAAACATTGTAAAAATATGACATCACATTTGGCCACCACGGTATATAATTTTAACACGATTTCCTACCATATGAAAAGTCTTGAAATGCTACCTCACCATTTTATTTTATAGCTGAAACAAAATATCACATATTGCAGAATTATTCATCAATGCTTAGATGGACTCCATAAATCCTGTCCATTTTTTAGCTCTATCTGATTCAACAAATCTCTGGCCATCAGTCTTTCTCCGGGACGGGATTTTCTCAGAAGCGTGCGACCTGCACCAGAGCTGGAACCATTGTGAAAGTCTATCTCTTGTTCCTCCAGAGTTACATGTCATTATTTGCTTTGACATCCAGTTTTCAGAGGCTTTGACAGGGGTTGTCAGACCCAGACAGAATGTCAGTGTTTGCAGGAGGGATTTCCAAGCCATCTGCATTTGAGAGGTAATATATGTCATGTTTAATATGAGTTTTATTATCAGCATAGGCTTGCAGTTATTTTTGTTAAAGATAAATGCGATGCCAGTGCTCATGTGGCGCAATATGCTTGTGAGAAATCTTGCAGGAGACTTTATATTTATATTGAAAACCACCCTCTCCTTATTAAAATGTGAAAATGCTTTATGAATAACGCTCTATGGTTGGCACTACTGAATTTTTGGAAAATTTTAAGGAAACAACACAGCTAAATGTGATAATTATATGCCCAATGTGTATCGTGTCAACAAAAATATGCACATACACTGTATCTGTTCAGATAATGACCTCTGCATACTCGAGGGAGGATGTTTTCTTGTGTTATGCAAAGCATCGTCTTCTATATCGTCTGAACAGGCCGCATACCCGCTCCGCTATTACATAATGCTGTTCCTTCATTTAAACAGCAGATATGAAGTCTCAGAGGTAGTTAGATGTAATGACGAGTGGTAAGTAGGTTTTCAGTATCCCTGGAATGTGAAAGACTGGCGGAGGAGTCTACAGGTACAGTTTGATCACAGGCAGGTGGCTAATGAGGAGCACCTGATAGACAGACACGCAGGTCCACACGGGAGGAGTATGTAGTGCAGTGTGTCGGCTGCTGCGCTTCTTATATCAGACACACAAACTTATGAGAATGACATTGAATCGTGAGGTTTATGTTTTATCTGTACTGAAATACAGGAGATTTTTAAAAACAAAAGCAAAAATTCCGTAAACATCTAAAACAAAACTGTAATAGGGATGGGTCATGGTAGTCGACAAATCAAATGAGATATTGTTAATAGTTCACGTGTTTCCTTCCAGCTTCAAAAACAATTGGAAAATTTTACTCATGTCTCTTAAAGAGAAAGCCCCCAGTAATGTCCCCAGAGATTGCGACGATGTCTCAAAATGTGCTCAAATTTGCCAGAATGTTCCGTTATCAAAAGTAGGTCAACACGATAGAAAAGGAAAAATTGGATAACTTGCGATTAAAAGCGATACACGTATATGTGATATACTGCTTTAACTGTGTTAAATCAATTTGAACTATATTTACATATATTTAAAAACTAAAAATGTATTACAAACCAAGGGTGTCATGATAACGTACAAATAATGCTATCACTCACATTCATTTTTCATTTAGTTTTTTCTTATGTTGGCCAATAAATCACACTCAAAATGCGAGTGTAGGTAGGTGGAGAGAGGGGGTTTATCACTGTTGTGGCGCTTTTGTAGGCAAAACTGTTATAAGCAACATTTTAAATGGGTGATATTGTGTCGCAAATTGTAATTTACGATATTGTGTAGAAACATCACAAAATTTACAATCAAGAATTTTTATCATCAAATTATCATCAAAACCGGTATACTGTGACATCCCTAAGTTTTGGACAAACGTTTACAGCTTAAAGAATCTGATTTATTTTTGAAAAATACAATTCTTTTTAGACTTTTGTTCTTAAAGACAGAATGATAGCTACATCTATATAATTAAGCCAGTTCGTAATACTTTTAAAGAAGCCAAAGAAAGAACATTCTGGCATGAACTACTCACTCTCAAGTCGTTTTTTAAAAAGTCAGTTGTGTTGCTGTTCATGGGGCCGTCAGAAAGCTCCTGGAGGTCTTAATAAGCCCTAGGGTTGCCGCACGACTTTAGGTTGCGTAATTCATGACCGATGTTAAATTATTTTGGGCAGAGTATCCCTTAAATACTGTATAATGTTACCTGGAAAATTTGTAACCGTTTGTTTTGCAATTGTTGTTGAAAAGTTTGTTGTTTGATCTGATCCTCCCATATCTTTGCTTTTTCAGCATCTTCTGCATATTTGACCCTTGTTCACCGGTGACTGTATGATGTTAAGATCCATCTATTAGCACTGACACCTATTATCATTTTCAGAGGTATACACCCATATCAATTTAATTGTATGTTGTGAGCATCTGGGTGTATAAATGCATTTTCCAGATTTTGTATGGATTTAAACTTTTGAGTTTTTAATATGAACGTAAACATTTCTGTCATGATTCTGCCTGCTCTTGTCTTGATTTTCTGGTCTAGGGGCAGAATCATGACAGACCCACGTGTTTTATGTGGAGAGAAACATATTATTGTCAATCAGGACATAATATGCGTTCTCTCCTGTCTCGTCATTTGGCCCCGCCCCTCTCGTTCCTAGTATAGCTTTCCTCCTGTGTCGCATTACCCACTCCTGCCCATCGTTATCTCCTTTGTTAGTCTCCCTATATAATACCCTCTTGTCCATTGTCTTGTGCTGGTTGATTGTACCTGTTTCCCGTACATGTATCCTGCCTTGTTTCCACGTTTCCTGCCATGTATGTAGTGTTCCTAGTTCATGTATGGTTTCAGAGTTCCTTGTTTGTTAGTCCTAGTTGTTTCTTTTTGCCCCCCTTGTGGGAAGTCTTTGTTTTCAGTTTTGTATCTTAGTTTTGTTAGTGTTTTCCCCCATCGAGGGTGTTTTTGTTCTTGTTTGTATTTATTAAAGTCTTGTTAACCCCTTCATCGTCCGTGTCTGCCTGCAATTGGGTTCTTCTCCTCACACATCACGACACATTTCTCTGTAAAGGTGTTGCAGTTTTCATTGTTTTATAAAAAAGTTATATTTAATAGTTTTATAGTTATTTATTGCATATCTGATTTCCAAAACACGTACTGTAGTTTCACACACCCTAGTCAGACTCAGCCACACATCGATGTTCTTCGGACTGTGTTCAGAATAATTTGACAATACACAGAAATCTCATTGTTGGCAACTTTGCGGGATTGCAGGCAATTGTGATTATGGGTGAAGTCTTGATTTGTCTGCACAGATGGATCCAGACAGCTTTCAGTTTTGTGTCAGCAGCTGTATGACAACCCAGTAATGACAGCGCCACTTTGACTTGGGAGGCAGTGCTTCAATAATTAATGACCACACATCATGCCCTTATTCATATTAAACTCCACTAATGTACAGTGCCATGTCTGTGAATATTTCTTTGTGACATGCTGGATAGCTTGTGGGAACACATCGATGATGAACGAGGGATCGTACGTAAACCATCTCGGCCGAATGGGTGATTCCTCAGTCTGATGAGAAACATGCAGAGCTATAGCTATTGGTCTTCTGTGACACGAGTGTATTGGAAACGACACGGTGTGTTTGGTCTCACAGGTCGTTGGGCCCATTGATCACGGCAGGCGTTTGAAGGACACGGTGCCACTTTTCCAAGGTGCACTTGATAACTTCAGTTGGGCTGAGATGCATCAACTGGCTAACTCCTGCTTTTTGTGTCACAGTGCTGATATGTCAGGAAAGCAGCCAGAGTGACAGGTCAATCTAGGAAGAGTCTGTTCACAAGCGCTCGCTCTACATTTTTTATGGCGGCAGCTCGTGGATAACGAAGGAGTTATGGGCGTCCGGGGGGAACGCGTGTCGACTATAACAATGGATCAAAAAGGAAAACTGTATCTTCACCCGACCATCAATGAATAACCGAAACGTGCTGTTTAGCGAAATACAGTATGCCTCTGGTGTCTTACTGATACCCTCCTTCTTTGACCTTGCCACATGTCCTTAAAATCCTGCTGGTGAATCTCAGTTTTCTACACGAACTGATGCATTATCAGAATGTCGACATGATGTGGAGATTCAGCTTTAGGTGCTCAGATTCATTTTAACTATTTAAAAATGCCTTACTGGTGTTTCATAATAGGTAAGGGGTTGGAGTGAGGTCTATAATGTAGACATTCAATATTTGGCAATTATTAAAAATATATTCCAAGACGAATAATATATGTTACGTTATCTGTGAATACTTGCCAGTGATGCGCAGTCGTAGTTTTATGGACAAAATATCCGTGCGTCTTTTTGGATTACCTTTGTTTCCATTTGGATGTCACAGATTTTGCACTGCTTTAACCTCGCTATCGCTTATGCAAAAAACTGCACCTTATAAGGTAAGACATGTTTTATTTTTTATTGTGTTTGCTGTTAATTTCGTTTAATGTTTTAGACTCGTACCCGATTAACGTAGTCCTTGGTGGTTGTGTGGTGATTGTCACCCATAGTATAAATGACAGATGGTTTAGTAGATACAGTATTTTGTCAGAGTCGCACTTTTGCTGCAGAATTATAGCTTTAAAAACAACATTTTAAACGATATGATGATATTTGTTATCTGTAAGTCTCTGTGTATGTTTGTGCATTTTTTTCAGTTTCGTGGATTCTTGTACATGTTTTGTTAAGATATGATGTGGTATAATTTATGATTCCTTCACTTTGGAATGTCATTGTTTTATAGCAAGAGGACATTTTGCCATACCCTAGGTTTTGATGAAACTCTGCCAATGTTCATTGGTCTGATTCAAACAGCTTTCGAAAAGATCCATGACAGGTTTAAAAAAGAGGTGAGAATAAAAAAGGAACACGGTTGATGCATAACCGACGCTTTCCATCGTGGACTGAAAACTACATTAAAGAAAAACCATTTCTTTGGCTTGTGTTGTTTTTTGTACTTTACTAAGAGTAATAGCCTAAAGCACAGTTATACTCTGTTGACAAGATTGTTAAAAACCAACACCGTGATTTTCACGCAGCATGAATTTGAACTGTATTTCAGCTTTACATTTAAAAACGAGGCAAGGAACTTTGGAGCATTCGTTTTTTGTGGTGTCGTAGGCAGTCCAAGGCCAAGATCTTGCCCGTGGCGTTGAGCTTTGTTTGTGTAGAATCTTCCTCACATGTCATTTAACTTATCAAAGCTGTGACTCTGGATTGTTGCCAGAAGACATTTAAATCTGTCTGGCCAAAGGTCATGAATGAAATTTTCCTGCTTAAGGGCAGAATATGCAGGTTTATAAATTGAACAAAGTTATTAAAAAAGCCTTCCTGGTGGCGTGCCTGAGGGACTGTCTGTGTGCTTGTTTGAAATTGAAATATGTATAAACTGAAACGGTTTGTTTTTTATTTAATTGCATTTATTGGCGACGTCCAAACATTTCTGCTGAGGTGAATCCATTGTGCTGCATTATTTCTGAGTCCAGGCCTTTTCTGGTCAAACTTTTCAAATCTTTCAGTGAACTTCTGTGTTACCTCAGACTTAGTTTTGAAATACAATAGTCATGGCTGCCCTACTGACTTTGAAGCATGATTTTAAATAACAAATCTTTTCAGACCAGAGCAAAGCAAGCATGTTACTGCACCGGTGGTCTCGCGTAGCCATACCAAAAAAAGCAGTCATATAGGCCATATGACTGACAGGTAAAGCAACCAATCACGGTTCGTCTTGAGCCGCATTAATGTTTAGAGTAGAGGACTGCATTGGGATTGGGATCCCGTGGGTCCCAATGCAAATCTCACGGGAGCGGGCGGGTTTACCTTTGCCGAGGGCAGGACTGGGTAGGTAAAACAAATAGCGCGGGTCCCGCAAATTATTGCTGCCAGCCAGCAAAGATGGAGCCGGTAAACGAAGTAGAGAGGAATATTAAAGCCTGGACTTACTGCACAGAACAGAAGTAAGGAAAGTCCGACATTTGGACCAATGTATCTATTGTTACTGACAAAAGTGATAAAGAATTAGAATTTGTAAGTTGCAATAAATGTGCAAAAGCGTTAATATACAACGGACACAAATCTGGCACCTATATGGGTTGAGGCGACATACCTGCTCGATTATACCTGGTCAAAGTAAGCTCTGCTTCAAACATTAAGCACTTCTCCCTGCATGTGTTAAGCAAGATATACTTCTTTTCTTTGTTATTTGTCTGTTTGTTACGATTGAATACGGTGTGTGCTGTATATACAGGTATAGCCTTTCAGAAGCAAAAAGTTTTATTGGTCTAGTAAAAAATGTATTTGTCCAATGTCATAATTTTTTAAGTTATTTGTCGGGTGTGGTGCTTAACCCTCACATGGACACATTTCTTTAAGCTCAATTTTTCGCAGGTGCAGGCGGGAGCGAGCGCACAATTTTTTTGGAACTGGATTTCCCCTTTCAAATGTGAAAATGTTAGAAGCAGCTTTCAGTTGATGAAAAGAAACTTCAGGCAGCCATAAATGCTACCAGCCTGAAGTTGTAGAGTATTACATGAACTTCTACATGTGATCTTCTTCAAACTCTCATCAATCTCAAAGTTCCCCTCCCAGCATCAATTGCAACCTGCCAAAAAACGAGGTCTCCATCCAGATCGGCCCGCTCATAATGAATTATTAAACAGAGATCCCTAATATTATGCAGAAAATAAAATGTTTTGAGTCTCATCGCAATTTACCATGCAGTTCAGAAGTTCCCTCTTAATTGCGCCTTCCAGTCTGAGGGCTGGATATGGTACTTCACATTTCAAGTAATTCCATCTGGATGTCCCTGCCTGACGGGATGGCGCATGCGGCTGCATTTGTAATGCTGCATATTCAGTTTCCCCCACTTCTTTGCTCCCTGATGTCTGCTGGTCCTCATTTATTTGACTCTCTTACAGTTAAAGAGCTGGAAGTGGGATGAGAATTAGTCAGCGTAGCATACATTTTTCACTTTTGCTTTAGTTTAACTGTATGTTCTTTTACTTCATGTTGTATTGTTTGTTGTTGAATAATCGTTTAAAGTGCCAGGCCCTCACCGAAAGAATTGTAAATCGCAAATTCACTGTAAGATTTCAGAATACGTTTTTATTATTTCACTGTAGGCTTTGTTTATTACACTCACCTAAAGGATTATTAGGTACTAATAATACTGTGTTTGAACCACTTTCGCCTTCAGAACTGCCTTAATTCTACGTGGCATTGATTCAACAAGGTGCTGAAAGCCCTTGTTGGCCCATATTGATAGGATAGCATCTTGCAGTTGATGGAGATTTGTGGGATGCCCTTCCAGGGCAGGAAGCTCCCGTTCCACCACATCCCAAAGATGCCCTATTGGGTTGAGATCTTGTGACTGTGGGGGCCATTTTAGTACAGTGAACTCATTGTCATGCTCAAGAAACCAATTTGAAATGATTCGAGCTTTGTGACATGGTGCATTATCCTGCTGGAAGTAGCCATCAGAGGATGGGTACATGGTGGTCATAAAGGGATTGACATGGTCAGAAACAATGCTCAGGTAGGCTGTGGCATTTAAACGATGCCCAATTGGCACTAAGGGGCCTAAAGTGTGCTAAGAAAACATCCCCCACACCATCACACCACCACCAGCCTGCACAGTGGTAACAAGGCATGATGGATCAATGTTCTCCCTCTGTTTTCGCCAAATTCTGACTCCACCATCTGAATGTTTCAACAGAAATCAAGACTCATCAGACCAGGCAACATTTTTCCAGTCTTCAACTGTCCAATTTTGGTGAGCTCGTGCAAATTGTAGCCTCTTTTTCCTATTTGTAGTGGAGATGAGTGGTACCCGGTGGGGTCTTCTGCTGTTTTAGCCCATCCGCCTCAAGGTTGTGCGTGTTGTGGCTTCACAAATGCTTTGCTGCTTATCTCTGTTGTAATGAGTGGATATTTCAGTCAAAGTTGCTCTTTTATCAGCTTGAATCAGTCTGCCAATTCTCCTCTGACCTCTAGCATCAACAAGGCATTTTCGCCAACAGGACTGCCACATACTGGATGTTTTTCCCTTTTTACACCATTCTTTGTAAAACCTAGAAATGTTTTTGCTTGAAAATCCCAGTAACTGAGCAGATTGTGAAATACTCAGATCGGCCCGTCTGGCACCAACAACCATGCCACGCTCAAAATTGCTTAAATCACCTTTCTCTCCCATTCTGATACTCAGTTTGGAGTTCAGGAGATTGCCTTGACCAGGACCACACCCCTAAATGCATTGAAGCAACTGCCATGTGATTGGTTGATTAGATAATTGCATTAATGAGAAATTGAACAGATGTTCCTTATAATCCTTTAGGTGAGTGTATATGTTCAATATAAAACAAATGTGTACATATTACCTTTATGTGATTAAAAAAATATAATTAATATGCCTACTCTTGTCTTGATTTTCTGGTCTAGGGGCAGAATCATGACAGACCCACGTGTTTTATGTGGAGAGAGACATATTATTGTCAATCAGGACATAATATGTGTTCTCTCCAGTCTCGTCATTTGGCCCCGCCCCTCTCGTTTCTAGTATAGCTTTCCTCCTGTGTCTCATTACCCACACCTGCCCTTCGTTATCTCCTTTGTTAGTCTACCTATATATTGGCCTCTTGTCTATTGTCTTGTGCTCGTTCCCTGCCATGTTCCCTGCCATGTTCCCTGTCTTTGTCATCATTAATCTTTTGTGTCTGTTGAATATAGCTGATATAAAGTCATATTGACTACTTTCAGATATTTTCAGATGTCGTTCAAAAGATGTACTTATGAGTCTTTCTTCTGTGGAACACAAAATAACAAATATAGTGAAGTGACACAGTGGTTTTGGTCATACAATGGAGGTCAATGGGGGCCAATGTTGTTTGGTTACCAACATTCTTCAAAATATCTTGTTTTGTGTTTTGCAGAAGAAAGAAAGTCATACAGCTTTGAAATGACACAAGACAGTTATCCTTAGTTATCTTCAAACTAGTTGTCATTCTTTGCATGAACAGCCCTTAACAGCCTCCGATCACCGTCCACTTTCATTGCATGAAATAGAGCGAACGTTTTCATTTTTGGTTGAACAGTTCCTTAAACCCTTTAGAAGTAACTTTTGCCATCTGAATAGTCAGGCTGAATGCAATGGATCTACTGTAGCTCATCTTGTAAGTGCTTTCCTGCACTGTAGTCATTTTCCTTTTATTTTCAGCATCCAAGGCTAAGCAGGATTGGAGCAATTAGCACAAATCCGTGTGAACTTTGCCAGCCGCCGTCCCATTACGTCCAAGACCTCTAATTACTTTCACATCTCAAACGCAGTCGTCCGAGGGCTCATTTCATAACTGCCACGAAAAGGTGGGCTGACACCTGGGGAGGGGGAAATTGATTTTTCTGTCAGAAAGGGCATTATGATAGGAAATCTAGCTCGCCATGGCTGGAGACACCTGCTTACTCAATGGCAGCCCTTCAGGGAGCCAAATCTAAATTAAACAGTTTTACAGTGTCAGTACAAGGATTAGGGCCCTCAAGGGACCATCTTGGCTGGGTGCTGGCCGCGCCGCTGTGCCCGTGTTAATTTGCGAGGGTGGCATATCAGGGCCGGCGTAAAAACTGAGCTGTCAGTGCTGCGGGCGCAATCATAGGGAGAGATTTTCTAAACTCAGCCCTAAAGGCCACCTGTTTTTGCTGTGGAAAAGCGCCTGCTCTCGGGCTCTGATTGAACATGCTGTCCGAGCACAGCATCGATTGGATGGAAAAATGGATGGGCCGCGGGCGACACGCGGGTGGACAGTTTGGACAACACAAACACGGAGGTGACAGGGGGTTGTGCTGCGGGCCACGGCGTGTAAGGATATAAGACTGTGAGAAATGAGCCGGGGTGGAGATTGCGCTGCAGCTGCGGGCCGTGTTGGGTGGCCCATTGTTTTTCACTCACAAAAAATACACGGTCAACCATTTCCAACTGCTCTTTTTTTGTATAGACTGTGAGAATTAAATGTGCCCACTATTTGCTAGCGCTTTATATATTTTTTCTGCTAAATTAATTATTCAAATTAGGTAATGCAGCAAACATGCCCACAAAATGACTGTTGATGGCACAGTTCCTTATCTTGCAGGCCGGTGTGAGGGGTTATAGGGGATGTACTGTATATCACAATCTTTCACAGGGACTGTACAAGGTTGCCCCAGGCACCTTGACTATGAAGTGCTACAATACGTGTCTGGATATGTGCCCAGTTATAATACTCTTTTCCATCATTTGATGAACTACTGCTAACATCGGTCAAAATATAGACATTGTTGATTTTCCTGGAAAAGTTTCTTATATAAGATACTCACAATAGTAGATTTGAATGGCATAGTAAGGAGGCGTGTTAGCACTGAAAATAACAACAACAGCTGGTAACACTTTACACCACGGGTGTATTTGTTTATAAAGCAAATACATCAGCTAGCATTAACTAACAATGAGCAAAATAGCTTTCTGCATTTATTCATCTTTGTTAAAGGAACGGTTCAAATGAAAGTTCTGTTTGTAATTTACTCACCCTTGAGTTGTTCCAAATCCATATAAATGTATTTGTTCTGATGAACACAGAGAAAGATATTTGAAAGAATGCTTGTAACCAAACAGCTCTTGGCCACCATTGGCTTCCATAGTAGGAACATTTTCTTTGTAATTTTCTTTGTTCTGTTGAACACAAATGAAAATATTTTGACACAGTTCAGGGGCACTTTTGAATACCATTGTAATTGTCCCTACTATGGTAGTAATGGACCTCAATTTGCACCATTATACCACCATTTCTTCTGAAACCAGAGGCAAGCACAGCAGTTCACACAAAATGAAACACATTTGTCACTCCGCATCTTCTCTCAGACGTTACGTCAGCATCAGGTCTCCATGTTAACTATCGCTAGGTTTTTTTAAAGAGCGAGATACCCTCCTGCCCCCGGTCCTGGTAGTGGAGGGGAGGCACAGAGCTTCTCCTGAGGTTGAAAGTTCAGGTTGGATAATCAGTGGATAGTGGAGCTCATTTTCAGGCAGCAGAAGAATGTAAGCCGCTTCTCAGCGCCCTGTGTTCACGAAGGGCACTGAATTGAATGGAAATGAAGAGTGATTAATTCTATCTAGTGGAGCCTGCTGGATCCTTGACAGCCAGAGTGTTTGAATAGCAGAAGAAACTGAAGCGGTAAGAAAATGGGAGTGGGGGGCTAAGCCCAGCACTTCTTCACAATTGTTAAAACGTTCTGTGTTCATGTCTGCAGCATGTGGAAAGGGAGTATTTATTCGACTGAGTTTTCAATGAAGTTGCAGTAGGGTTTGATGTGTCTGTCGAGTTAGTTGGTCTGGAATGGAAAGATGTATTTGTTTAGCTAGCAGGTAAAGTATGTATCAGGGTTAGACTGCCAGGAGAATCAGCAATCCAAGTGGTCGAACTAATTTGAAGAAACATAACTATCTTCAAGGAAACTTGGAAATGATCCGAAAGAAGTGGTCGTGTTAGAGAAAATGTAACAGCTTATGCGTAAAATGTATTTAAAATTCAAGAAATGCATTTAAATTCAGTCGGCTGGTTCCTTTTTGCCACATTCCGCGGTGGAGGAAATTTCTGGGAGCGAGCTCTCAGCGAAGCCACCGGTTCTAATGGAAAGAACGCACATTACATTAATCTGACTAATGATCTATCACATTGAATAAATAAATCTACAAGAGCAATAATGTATTTTAATAAGAAATGCTAAAGGCCATTTAAATGAAAAATTACCTCTCAAAAGTCTTAAACCACGGAATTAATCAGATTTTCTAAAATTGTTGACAAAGGGATCCATTTAAGGCTGATTTTAATAATTGATCACCTTGAAGTGCTTTGGAAGATGCTGGCTGGAACGAAAGACAAGCAAATGGGTTCAGGACTAGATGCTTATGAACCGCTTAGCCCCCGTTTGGAAAACCATATAGTCTATAAGACATGAAGTGGCACATTAATCTCATGCATGTTGCAGCGATTTGACAGACACCGTAGATAACGCTTGAACTATTTAAAGATATCACAGTAGCCTGTTGCCAGTTAGGAGTTGAATAACTTACAGCCTGTTGCGCGTTACAAAATGTCAGTTTTTAAAGAGTCACGCGATTTGGCTCGAAAAAGCTCATGAAATGGCATAATTGGAGCAGCTGTAATTTTCAGTAATTAGCAGGGTAATTTCCTCTCCTTTCGCCTTTAGTTTAGAAAAGAAGTTGCGCTGGGAGGCGACAGCGTTGCGGCTAATTTGTCGTTCTTCTTTAGTCACTTTGCATTGGCACTTGTGTTATCTGTCCGTGCAATCTGTTAGTAATTTGAGAATGAAAGAACAGCTGCCCTAAAAAAAGACCGAGAATGCTTTTTTTCAAGTGTACAATAGACCCTGTGAAACCACACGGGCTACTGCTGTACCCAGCAATCCAAAGGATATGAACGTCTGATGGACTAGGATGAAACCGCCTAATTGAATTGCCTACTTAATAAGCCAAATTAATCAAGCTTTCATCTAGTACTGCTGTGGAACATTGACAAAGCACCATCAGGTTCCTCTCTGAATGTTTATTACCTTCCACAATAGACTCTGAGATTGTAAAAGCGCTTGCTGGGTTTTAATGGGTCTTGTTTTGTTTTATATTCGAACAAAAGATTGCGGCAGCGATTTTCCCCTGTCACTTCGCTCGTGATGTTCTTTCTTACGCTAGTAAATTAAGATTCTCTAGATTCATTGTGGGTTGGTCCTTAATTAAACAATAATGTATGAGGTGTTTTGTTAGGGATGTTGCCTGCAACTGCGGCTTTGACTATATTCACAAAAAAGCATGGTGAATATTGTCTTATAGCAAATTATACAGATTGAATATTTCATTACTATCAGGTAAATTCTACAAGCACCATCATTTTTCTGACGTAAAAAATATTAGCATACTTTGTTTCATTTAGCTAATTTTGCAATCTATTGGTATACAGATGTTTTGTTATAGCATCATAACTGTTATGTATAGTACTGTAAATAAATTAAACCAAACACAGATCAGAACTCAGGTAATCCATAACATCAGAAAGCAAACACAAGGGACATGACAAAACATTTAATTGCAAACACCAGGAACATGACAAAACGTTCAATGGCTGTGTCTCGATTCGGAAGGCTGCGTCCCCTGGAGGTCTCATTTGAAGCCTGCTACGTAATCGAGGCTGCCTCGTTTCATAAAAGCAGGTAGGACACTACGTGTTCACCCTTCTAATGCGACCTACTTTCACGAGAATTCGGAGGACACATGACATCAGGTGTATCCTTCGTTGCTAGAGATATCACACAATTCTTTGCGTCAGCCAACGTCTGTTATGTGAATAAACGGCAGCAGCTGCACCTTCAATCAAATATGTGGTGTTTAAATGTTATTATAAAACGGTCAATACTGGTCCTTGATTCTGATTGGCTGAGGCGAGTTCTATCCGATATAAAATACCCCGATTTATAATGGCTGACCCCGCATTACATAGCCTAAATATCATTTTATTTACTTAATTTTATAAAACCTTGCTACACATATGGAATAACCTTTTTATAAAAGCAATAAGCTCCGCTAAGCAGGCACTTTTAGGCACTTCACTCCGTGCCACAACGCCCTTAGCTGTTAGCAAGCAGATGAAGTAAATAGATTTACAAGTGTTTAGTGATTTTTAAACGTTTAAAATTGACATTTGTTTAACTCTTTTGGCATTGTTTAGGGTAGAAGTAACACATATTTTCCCGATTATATGTCATGTCGAAATCATTTAAATTATTTTGACAGGTGTGCGAGTGCAACGTGTTGTCATAGCAACTGCCAGCCTACTAAGGACTAAGGACGTCTCGTTTAGTTCTTGGGGTGCGTTCCACTTCACTTTTTGACAGACCCTCGCAAACTTCCCTAAGCACTTCCCCTCAGGGGATTCCCCTCGGCCATTTTGGAGTGCGTTACACTTCATGAAGTGATCAAGGGAAGTTTATATGGACAGACCCTCATTCCCTCAATTTTGACCAAGGGAGCTAGTCTTCTTCATATGTACACTTCAAGCTGCTCTATATCCCACAATTCAACTTGATGTAAAGTCACAGCAGATAACTCAACTGTAGTCTATGGTGTATTCATTGTTTTGTGAATGAAACACATAATAACATATATTACATATTGCAAGATTTAATTGCATAATACTTCTAGCTAGCTTAGCCTATGTTTACAGTCAAAGTTTATACTATTGATGTTATTATTGTGTTATTTTATTTATAGCTATCTATAGGATTTTTCAAATATTTTCTACAGCAACTGATATGTATATAGAATGGTGCATGAGACAAATTCATAAGCGAATAGGGATTTTTTAAATTATTCAGCTTCAAAGTGAATACGAAGTGATCGAGGGCATAGTGCGTTCCTTTTAAACCTTATCCACTAGTTCCGCCAGTAGTGGGCACTTGTGCAACTTAAGCAATGACGCACATCTGAGTCAATGAGACTGAGGAAAGTTTGTGAGGGAAGGGAATACAAATTCGTGTGGAATGCAGCCGTTGTGTTGAGAACCCTCCGTATAGCGCATCCTTTAGAAGATGATACCTCTGGAGGTCACAAGGACGCAGCCTTATAAAACGAAACACAGCACACGACTGACAAAGGTACATTGGAAACACTGGGGCTTAAATACACAAGGAATAAGCAGAAGACAAGAAACACCTGGGGAGACGATCAACATGGGCCAATGGAGAAAAGGAACTACAAATAACTACAACATAAAACAGGAAACAACAGTAACAGAGTCCAAAGTAACAGGGGGAAACAGAACAGATCGTGACAACAGTATTGGTGCCGGTGATTGAAAGCCAGTGACCAGGGCCGATATATCCTGTTAACATTGGGAAAAGTTAAGAAATATGAATTGAATCTTTAGAATCATTATCGGCAGATATCACTCTGAACAATCGTATTGGTAGAGAAATTTAGTATCGGTGCTCCTCTAGTTTTTGATCATGGATACCAGTTTTATGAACTCTTAAATGAACATAAATGTTTATACCTTTATAGTAAAAGTTGAAGTGAAAAGGTGATTAGTTACAGGACCTACAGTAAGAGACACACCTCCCCTCTCATAGAGTTCCAAGTGTGAAGTAGTGATTTTTCTCAGTGACCTAGTGGGCAGTATGCTGACATATTCAGAAGAACTGCAGGCGACCCAAGTTTGAGTCCTGGCTCTCGTTCCTCTCTCTTATATCACTTCTTGTCATCTCTACAATGCACATAACAAATGTATCTAAAATAATGCTGTAAAAGCCAGAAAAATCTAACGACACATGCATAAACTACCCATACTGTCCAAGTATAGACAGTAACATACTGTACTGATGGTAAAATACTGCTGAACAATGATAAAGTGGTGATTAATAAAAACTGATTGTTGTCAGTAAGCTCTTGCAGTTTGGAGTTTGCTGCAGGACATATATGAATCATTATTCTGTCATGTGGGCTACAGTCCTTTAGCGTGGGATCTGCTGCCAAACCCTGTGGGGTGAACAGACTGTGACCTGGGTGGTTTGGATCTTGCAGTAAAGCATCCAATTTGCCGTGGCACCAGTCACAGGAGGTCAGGGAAAGTGTCCTGCATCTTTTTTCTTCTATTTGACCTCCTTGTCCCGCATTTTTATTGGGCTAGATGTTGAGACTGTGCTGCGATTGAGACAGGACACTGGTTTCGGGGTTAGAGGTTCTTCTGTGTTGACTCACTGGCACCAGACACTTTGAAAGACTTCTGAAACGGAGACACACTTGTACCTTTCTCACGGTGCAGAACTCAGTACCAGAATCTCTGTCTTTTTCTTTCCACACCTCAGGTTTCAGTCTTTCAGACATTCAGAGCCAAACCTGAACTGTGCCAGTTAAATCAGCAGTGAGAGCTGCTGGAGAGACAGAAAGCGAGAGAGAGGAATGGAGGGGGGTGGGTGGAAGCAAGGAATGAAAGGATTTATTAGTTAATTATTAATATTAGTCTCTAGACTGCTTTTGTATTATGTTATGACCAGCATGTTTTAATATTAAACCTGTGACCAATAATTATATCATTTAATTTTTTTATTGTACATTTGTTTATTTTGGACTAAGCCTGTGAATTGATTAAAAATATAAGCAGGGATTAGCGGGAAAATGAAAGCTTCAGAAGTCTAAATATTTTCTATGTGGTTTAAAATATGGCTTTTACCGGCCGATAGTCTATAGCAGTGGTTCACGGATCAAGTACCACCATTAATAATATTAGTTGTTCCAAGTACCACCTGTTCTATGACCGCCATAGAAAATCATATGAATTAACACTTAAATTGTGTAAACTGTGAATATTTACCTGTACACCTCGTAAACAGGGTTCTGTAAATTACTTCTTGGAGGATTTATTAACTTTGTGGGGACTTGCTGAAAGACTTCAAACTCATATTAAAGACAAACAATGTGGAAAGAATATTTAACTTAATTATTTAAGATAAATAAATATAGGTTTACTTAAACATCAAGAGAACAGCTGTTTATAACAAACTTTCACTTTACTGCAGCGGCTAACCAAACTGAATCACAACTCGCTCTTCATTGATTTAACCTTGAGAAGATTCAGACGCGTGTTGAATTAGCGCTTTACAACATTAACAACAGCTTTAAACAACGGTTCAAGTGCAGAAATACATACAAGAAGCTTAATTTACAAGCAGCTCATCGGAAGAGAGAAAATGAGATCACAAGCGCCTGTCTGCTCCCGCTCTGTGTCTGAGCTGCCTGTCACAGGCCTGAGTTACATCGACCAATGATAAATAAACAATAATTCATACAACTATGTTCAAATTTCACATACTGTAGGCTGAGAGGTATTCTGCATTTATGGATCATGTATTAAACTTTTTAAATTGTATTTAAAACATCTAAGGTTAATTCAAATATTTAGTATTTAGTTTTATTTTCTGTCTTGTCACGAACTCTTTAAGTTCCACTAGTGTTTTTTTTTTTAAGTTCCACTAGTGGTACGCATACCACAGTTTGAGAACCACTGGTCTATAGGAATGCCTCATACTGTCCGGCTGTCACTCATTCTAATGTGGATTTAGGGGCTGTTCATAAGAGACATTATATTTGCTTTATTTATATATATATATATATATATATATATATATATATATTTATTTTTTTATTTTTTTATTTAACCTTTATTTAACCAGGAAAGGTCCCATTGAGTTACAATAACTCTTCTCCCAGGGATTCCTGATATACTGTAATTCATTTTATCTCAAATTTTTTTAAAAGTGGCAGGCTTAATGTAGATGCTTAAAAGTTCTCAATAAAAGTTCATTACCTGTAGTGAGTATGAGATCACATACTCACTCAATCTCTGTGTTTACACTGCAAGCAAGCATCATACTATTTATCAAATATTACTACTTGCAATATGAATTGGACATGAGACTTGCATATAGTATAGTGTATGTACATTGCCTCGTGAGTATATGACAATGGCCTCTGTAATCGTTGGCTAATCTTCACATGCTGGTTAACTACTGAATGGATTTGAATATTTCGTGGTTATATGCTAATGTACTCATGGTTTAGCCATTTGTAGCTGTCTAGATGAGGCAGGTTAAATTGTGAATGTAAGACTATTTCTGGTAGCACACTGAACACATTCTTTTATTTAAAAAGGATAAAAACAGGAAATTCTCTGTTCCATATTTTATGTTATAATGTTAACCTTAGCTGCTTGACTATCGGTTACTTGTCAAGTAAAAAGAGAACTGTAGGATGTTGTTTAAATCAGTGGCGGAGCTAGAGTTTTATATATGGGGTGGCCAGGGGGTGGCCAAAGGCTACTTCAGGGGCTCCACGGACCATGACAGAAAATGTGTGTTACTGTAACCCTGATAATTTCCTTCTCAATGTATTTACAGTAGATTAAATAAATTATACAATATAAATAATGAAAATGTTGAAAACATAGTTAAACCATGATAACTTGTTTAATTTAAACAGAAACAAAGCAGCACCATAGGTGTCTTTAAACTAATGTGAAGCAGAGGAGCATATATCTGATAAAACATATACTCATTCCATAGGACTGAAAGATTAAAACAAAATCATTGATGCTGATTATTGCCCATTGAATCAAATGCCTCTGATTGGCCAATATATTCATACCATGAACTCGATTGGCTGTAATGCTCAAAGCTGTAGCAGACAGAGAGACGGTGTCATCCACATTCGTTCATTGTCACCTAATCTTTTATAGATTGCAACTGTCGTAGATATTTTTTTATTATACAGGGAGCAGTTTTTTTCACCTTGTTGTAATTTCTTTCCAAAGCCTCTGTTCATTTCCGACCCTGATGTAAGCAATATATGTTGGGAACCGATACTATCTGTTAACGGAGCATAACGTTAACTTACACAATGAAAAGTTCCTTAGGAATCCGAAAGCCAATGCTAAAGAGTGAAACTTATTTAAAACATGATGCTTCCTTCTTGAGTATTTCTAAAGTTTGTTTAGAAGTACACCTGTCAAGATGTTAATCAACATATGTATTGAATCACATTTTGGGGTGGCACCCAGGGTCGCAAATTGGATGTCCTCGGACCCCCACCTGGCTCCGTCACTGGTTTAAATGTCTTCAGCACTCCTTTGTGCGAAAGCCCATAATTTACCACAACAAAACAAATGTAAAAGTAATTGACAAATAGAATTGTTGCCTTGGCAACTCCTTGGGTTACAAGTTGGAATGGCACTGTAGGTGGACCAGTTGAACCGAGGGTCTTTAATTCTGCTGATCTCAGTGAGGCGTCTATGACGAATGTCTCCCACAGGTTTGCTCTTAATTATTTACCCATTAATTGGGCGCCGACTTTTCGAGATATACTCTTGCTTCTCACTGTCATTACCTACGCATACTTTTCTAATGGGGACTGAGAAAGAAACAGTTTTTAATTAGCCATGTTGTGATAGCGTGTGACAAACATAAGCTAATTCAGTGATTTATTTTTTCCATTTATAACCCTTCAAACTCTGAGACCAGTTTTCTTTTCTTTAAAACGAAATGAACCTTTGCCTTCATTACTTACAGACTACTACAAATCTACCTGCCATATTGTGATGTAAGAAACCTATTTATGTGCCACAGAAACGACTGTATTTTATTATATATTCTACACTCCAACATTAGAGTATTATATTGATCCTTGTCATAAAGGTGGGAAATAAATGATAATGGCTGTATCTCAAATGAGAGCACACTATAAATGAGTGCAATATCATTGCTTTAACATTTGAATAATTTTAAACTAATTATGGAATCATTTTCACTTTCATATGGTATTATTTAAACTTTTAATTCTGTCAAAAGTAATGTGTTTAAAGTACAAGGCTGAGTTGGACATTCATTATAATTATTCACAGTAGCTGAAATCATTTTTATTCAAATATATTAATTAGCTGATGACTCAATAACGGTCTTTAACATACGCAATTATGTTCTTTGTGAATTTCAAGTTATTTAATCATGGACTTTTAATTTCAACCATAGTGTCACAATTGCAGTGATCTGACATGATGGCATTTGGTAGAGTAGCTGCAGTACTACCGACAGTGTTTCTTCTGCCGTTTATACCGTTCAACCTTAAATAAAAAAGCTTGAAATAAAATATTATTTTGAATCAAACTTTTATCAAACCTTGAGACAAAAGCAAGAAATAGTATTACCATACTGCAACATTTTCAAAATTGTATTACGGTAGTATAGTTCGTTATTTAATGATGATAATTTATGGAAATTCCTTTGGTGGTGGAAACTGTTTGTTTTTTGCAGTCTATTTTCTCTCTGAATATGGAGATCTTAGTCTCCGGCAGTCACAGGAAGCAGTAATCTCTCACGGATCGAGGCAATAAATCAGATCACCTAGCTTCCTCTAGTTGGACTGTCTGCTTGGCCTTTTCTCATGATTTACAGAAGCCATTTTGTCACTAACATCCTTTTCAGTTCGACCAAAAATCAGTGGCAGTGTCATCGCCTGCGCGTTGATGGTATATTGGCACGGCTAGTGGCCCGCTCTTCTTCTGCAGCACACGATACCCTGCCGAGCCGGTAATTGCCCCGTTCATGCAGTGAGAAGACAGGGCAATATTTAAAAGTGATAAACACCACTTACTTACTCAACTTCCCTTCACATTAGCATCTGTGAACCTCATAGGTTGGTCCGTAATGACTGCCAGAATGGTTTGATTTCCGGTTTAGCTGTTTAACGGCTGTTTTGTCAGAAGTGACTGTGGTTTTTGACCTGGTTATTGGTTAACGTGGTCCGGTTAGCCCCTGGTGGTAGATGTCATAGCTGCCTCTTTGTGGGGGCAAAACGATTGTTCTCTATTGACGGCATTTTAATATAGTAGCTGTGTGATATTACAAAATCACAATTAAACCACATTGTTTTGCATATATAAATGTGACATAAATATAACATTATTGTGGTTTTGGTAGTGAGCAAATATTGAGGGCTCTTAAAAGTTACTTAGAATAATACAGTACTTTGCTTTTCATTGTTTCATTCATTAGTGTGGATCACCTTGACATATAGCTGTGTTAGTAACACAACTTCCTCATGCTTACCCATGCTTATACGTTTCCACAATCAAAAATATACAGCTAACTGTTAGCAGCAGCGTGAATTCGTCAAGGTAGCGCTTGCTCAGATGAAGCATTTGAGGAGAACCGCAGTATGTCACATCAAAGGCCGTTTGAACATCTCATCTCACTCAGATGATGAAGGCTTGATATATCAGAACTGTCTAAGTCTCCATCACATTGCAGAGATCTGCGGTACGGAAATGCTCTGCACCTTGAGTCATAGAGATTGAGTTGTTAGTCACGGCACGGCCAGCATCACTTAACTAACATCAATGTTCAGCCGCGCACTGGATCCTCTATCGGAGTCAGGCTGTGGATGCCTGTAGCACTGTTCTCTCTCATAGCAATCTGATCCACTCAGAAACAGAGACAGAGGAATAAAGACAAGTCTGTGGAGAAAAGACAAACATTCCCAGAGGAAATTCCTCATCCTTGTTTGTTTTTGTCTGTTATTATTTGTTACTCTGTTTTGAATATAGGTCTAGTTAGGCAAAATTGGGAGGGCATTGATTAAGTTTCTATAGAAACAATTGAAGGATTCTGGCTCGGATGAAGGTTGTACTTTTGAGAAAGCACCAAGTAGTTTAAAGTGGACTTGAAATAGAAAGTTGCAACAGTGTTTTTTTCAAATTGTGACATATAGGCTACCCAATTGAAACGGCTTCTGTGATGGGGAAAAATGTGGGGTGGGACCAAATTTCAAATAAAAATATTGTTTCTGTTTGCATTTATTAGCAGAAAATGAAACTGAAATAACAGAAAAGATGCTCTGTATTTTCCCTCAAATACTGCAAAGAAAACAAGTTCATATGTGTACATGTATTTAGAAACATTTAAAAAGAAATGTATTGTACATCACTGTTTTCATGCGTTTTGTCATTCTGTCACATTGCTGTCGGATGACTTTGGGCCCTATTTTTTATTATCTAAGTGCACAGTCCAAAGCGCATTGTCCAAGTGCACTAAGGGCGTCTCCGAATCCACTTTTGCTAGTTTAGGGATGGGGAAAATGATCGCAGCGCTCAGCGCATGGTCTAATAGGATTGTCTCTCCCTATTCTCTTAATGAGTCATGGGTGTGTTTTGGGCAAAACGTGAAGTAAACCAATCAGAGTCTGTGGCCTCAAAATAGCAACGTGCCAACAACGGGCTTGGACACACAAATTCACCCATTCGCCTCTATACATCATAGCCTCATACTCATCCCCATTTGTACTAAATGTACGTAACTCTCTCTCCTCTCCACCAATAAGCTGGTATATGGTGGGCATTCGGGCGCATAATGGCTGCCGTCGTCTAAAATGTGAAGTGACAACCAAAGGGTTGTTTTTAAACACATAAAACAGTTGTTTTACCAGTAAGGTTGAGATGTGTTTTTTTTAAAGTAGATATTTTCTACATAAATCTCCAAATTTGATTATTAATAATTATTCATAATTCATCAAATAGCAATGGCAAAAATTTAACTAGAAACTAGTACTCCGAAAAGTTTCTGAGAAGAGTTATTTTTACTCACTTTTTTAAAGCCTGTACTTTTACTTGTAATTGAGTACAATTTCAGCAATGTAAGTACAAATTTACAGTACTCTTTCTACCACTGAGTAGATGTGATAAAATGTTATACTGTCTGAAGAGTTTTTGTACTACAAGAGTCATTTGGAGCAGTGGTTCCCAAAGAATCTCAGGTTTCTTCCAGAATGATTTAATAATCTTTTACATCATATTTTAAAATATAACAAAACACCAACATACGAGCATGTCCATACGAAAATTAATACGTGAAAAAACACTGATATATTTCATACACATGTAAAGTTTAAATATTATTTTTATCGCACTTGGACTGTTCCCAGGGGAGAATCGCTCTGCTCGGCTCCTCCCACTGTACTAATTTCCGTTAGTTCGACTTCTCTCCCCTGCCCCTTGTGGACTTAATATAAATATTTTTTGGGGGGGTCCGAATCGTGTTTAGTTTACGTCATCTAGCCTGCAGCTGTTTACCCTGTCGCTTGTAACGACGACACAGGAGCACAATTTTCTTCACAAAAGAATACGTCATTGATAGCGGTTCACTACAGCGATTTGGCAAGATTGCGTTTCATATCAACAGCGAAGCGTACTGGAGTTCACATGAACCACACAGCCCAGACCTCTCTTTTTAAGCGGACTCGGGTACAGTTCGGAAGACAGTGCCAAACGAACCGAATCTGACGTTAATCGAACCCGGGTGCGCACCAAAAGATCTAATATGAAAATCTATAAGATTTGTTTACATGACAGACATTTAATTTGAATCAGTTGTTTGGGTGCCGTGGGGAAAAAAACCTTTCAAAAAGTTTGGGAACCTCTGATCTGGAGTACACTAGTTGCACTGTATAATAGGTGTGTTGTCATGTTTGTGTTGATTCAATACAAATATTTATCATCTACTTAAGATTCAGACTTTATTTCAGAATGCAAGCACACAACATCATTTATTTTACGCTATTGCCATGGATTGATTCACTACATTCCTTCTACAT
The DNA here is from genome assembly GCF_947034865.1 of Barbatula barbatula. Classification (NCBI taxonomy): domain Eukaryota; kingdom Metazoa; phylum Chordata; class Actinopteri; order Cypriniformes; family Nemacheilidae; genus Barbatula; species Barbatula barbatula. Next base: position 11,376,131 of record NC_136782.1, read on the forward strand.
CACAACCATCTCTATTCTGAGGAACCAGTTCTCGATTCCCAGCCCTAGCCGTGATACAACACAGTCTGTTTTTCATTATTTCCTTCCTTTCTGGAACGGTTTGCGTCTCGCACTGCGAGTGCAACGGGGACATGTCAGGTGTTCTTGTGCAGATCGTCGCATCAAATGCATCTCTAATGCACTGATAATGAGTTGGCTCCAAGTCACAAGCATGTAACACGAATGCATGGCCGATGTTGCTTCATTTTCTATCTCACCTGTAACCTCATACCACATACCGAGTGCTGAATACATTACTTAAAGCTGAACTCAGTTCAGTCGCGCCAATAAATGAGCGCTGTGTGCTGCCTGGTCTGTTGTCGGCTGAACTGAGTCTCACATGGGGAGCGTATGGAGCTTCACCCCACCTGTCAGATGTGTGTATACAGGCGATGGGAGCCCCTGGGGAGGAGGCGCTGATGTGCCAGGTGACGATCAAAGGCCTGGTTTCCTGCCTTTCACTGACAGCTCATATGTCTTCCTAACTTTAGACCTTTTTCAACTAAGCTCTGAATAGCTGTCACAGAGGCGGGTACCGTCACAAGTTCATTACTCACATCTGCAGCAATTACAGTTTGTAAGCGGTTGCCTGGATTCTTCAGACGATGTTTGAAAAAAATCATAAAAAATACTTTCGTAATGGAGGCATTTGTTCATAGTATTTTAACCTCTTATCTGCTAAGCACCCATAGCTACATGCTAACATTATAGCACTATTTAAATGAACTGAATGATGTTTGTTCCAGCACAAATTTGTTTATAAATTATAATTACAATAACTACATTTTATATTTTTACATTGACATTTTATATACATATTTATTACTTTATTAATAAATTTATAACTTCTTTGCTTAGTGCTACCAATGTTGCGTTTACCTTTACAACAAAGAAGTTTGTTCACGTGTGCTATTAGCATATATGTATTAAACAGAAAATAAGAATGTATGCTTTTAATGTACTCTTTATTTACTTATAAGTATACTTAAAATTACACTTTCACCTTGAAAATGTCACCATGTTGTTTCTACAGTAGCACTAAACGGACAAACTGATCTACAGAGCGTTACATAAATACGTTATCTCCTTCCATTAAAGATGATTTCATTTCAAATGTTTTCCATTGGTCGTGGGAGAGATCTTGCAAGATTTAAAATTACATTACTCCAATTTGCATAATTTGCATAATTTCATTAGTAAAAGGGAGGTAAAACAACACAGACGGCGCAAGTAAAATACAATGAATTCATTCTTACTGAATTGCCATTATGTATACATAATGAAACTCAGTTCTGTTCTTACCCACAACCTTTGAATCCGACTCCATCTCCACAAACATACCATAAAATAACAGTTTGCAAGAAAGAAAAGGAAGATAAATGACAGTCGGGGAAACTTTTCTTTATTTAATGGCCGCCGCATTCCTTAAAGTGGCGTTTTAGCTAAATCGGGAATATATGTTTTATGCTTCTTCACTGCAAAGACTTTCTTTTTACGAAAAAAAAAACAGATTAACTGGATTTATACCTAAATGAGGCTCGCTTCCTTTCCTGAATATTTATGATAAGCATCCAAAAAGCATGAAATGTATTTATGGCAGACTTAACAATCAACTGAAATGAAACCGTAATAGAATATATGCACACATATAAGGAATACATCACTATACATAATATGCAAGTTGCATCACGCTAAAAGTCAATAAAAGAATTGCTTCATGCGCTCAAGCAGAGCAAATGTATATCATGCTTCTTCGTTGATGTCACAACTTAAATGACACACTACAGATTACACCATTTTTTAAATCTTAAATGTGCCCTGCTTGCCATGTCGTCGTCACCCAGCGTTGTACAGCAGAACGCCGATCGGCCGACCAAAGCGATTAATCTGGCAGACGCTGGTGACTTTATAGACCGGGCTTTAAAACCTTATTTTAGTGCCATGGCTTTAGCTTAGACATATTTCTCAGTAACACGCTCGCACACACGACGACGTAGAAGCCAGATGGAGGGATAAACAGTGGCTGCTGAGCACCAGGCTCCTCGCCAGTCAAATGTGATTGCTATCAGTGGTACATTAACAACAAATTAAGCAAGCGTGTTGGGTAATTACACAGTCAATCAATAAGACATACTTTACACTGGCATCAGGTAAAATGGTACATAAATAGCAAACTGGAATGAATTAATATTGATTAGAATTTTCTCCATACAAAAGTGTGACTGTTATGTCTCCGCTGTAAAAATACTGTTAAAATTGTTTTTTGAACGGTGCGGCATATGTCGCCCAGAGTTAAAGGAGCGATTCATCCAAAAAATGAAAATTCTGTCATTGTTGAATCATGTTGTTGAAAACCCGTATGTGTTTGTTTCTTCAGTGGAACGCAACAGGACATATTTTAAAGAATGTGACGTTGACACTCGTGAGAATGATTTGTGGTTTTGTGGTATTATTAGCCATCACTGTGAAATAGTTTTGTGTCTATTTTAAGGCAATCATATTGATTTTAGTTCCAGAAATAAAAAGGATATTTCCCTTAAAGTGCTTTTAGCACGAGGTCCCGCGGCACAAGGTGAATCATTAAGCCGACTGACACGCAGTTTGTCAGGCGACTTGTTTGCATCATCACGTCCCCTATGATGCATGGAGAATGGAGCTCACGTTAAAAGACTAACCGTCATTTATTCCTTTAATATAGCATAACATTCCCTGCCATTCGTTGCAAGCGGAGAGGCTCTGCAGGGCCGGAACGGTGCACACATAATATTTAGTCATCTTTCTGAAATGTTATAAATCAACCATGGCCGCAGTTTGCATCTTTTTAATATTCATTTGCATGCACGCCGTGAGCCTTTGAGAAATGGACTCTGATGTCAAATAACAGTTGCGGTTTGCTTGCAGGAGGATAATGACAAATGGTCAATAAATGCCTTCAGTCAGGAAACATGTTCTGACAATATAATGGCTGTTTATTGTGTCACGGAGTCCACCATGCGTTCTTTACATCTATGCGTGATGTCAACAGTGAGGTCATGAGAGGAATCCTCTCAAGTCAACGGAAGCATTTGAAAGGGTCTTCACAAGACGTCTAGTGCCCCTTCATTTTCGTTTCATTATAGCAGTTTCACATTTGCACTCTCAAGTTTCGCTCACAAAACTGAATTTCTCAATGCTTAAAATAGGATAATCTGAAAATGTTCCATTCAGATCAAATCAGCAATCGTTTTCCTTTCTGTGTGATGAGAGGTTTATTTATTCTGGCTGCATGGTACAGTAATCCTATATGGAGCAGCATCACCATTGCAGTTACACTGGGAGAAATCTCAAGTCACCTGTGAATAACACCAACTAATCAAAATTTTGCATCTCCTCCGGGACGAAAAAAGAGGAAGAAAATCTAGAGGTGTTAAAACAAATAGTGCTAAAACTACGTCTGTTTGTTTTTAAAGATGACTTTTTATGTTATAACATAAGCATAAATATTACATTTCTATTGGGTTGTTAATAAATTACAAATGCTCATGTTGACTTCTTTCTCTGTCAAACCAAAATTATTTTGTTTGTGACCTGCAAAAAAGAAAATATTTGTTTAATGGCATTTGTTCTGTGCATGGTTATTAATCACTGTGACAAATACAATGTCTTGGTCCCTGTGGACCAAATACAGTCCAAACATTAGGTCAGAAAGAGTACCCTTATCAAAATGATTACAAAATAATATAAAAATACTACATTTTCAACATAATTATAATTGATTATTATATCAGTTCCATTCGTCGTATTTTAATAACAAAGCAGTGTTCCGACTGTTGCGATTTTTTGTTATAGCTTGTAATATACAGCAGTGGGACATTTCACAGTTTGTGTCACTCTGACTGCCTGCTTGAGAATGATCATATGTATGAATGTACGTAAATATTATGAATTGTTTGAGTTATGGTTAAAATGTTACTTCTTTATTTATTACATATTTTTCCACATTTTAAAAGAATAGTAAACTTATCAAAAGTATTACCTACAGTATGATATATTAAAATATACATAATATATATAAGAGCATCTTATCTGTTATTTTGACCTGATTCAATTGTATCGGAATCACAAATGCACTGATATTTATTACAATGGTATAATGGTGCACATGTGACGTCATCTTCTTATGTTAAATACATTTTGTCGCAAATGAAATGCATGTCAGACAGAAACCTTGACCTCCCAAAGGTTGAATAAAACAACTATTAGTTATCCACACTGTGTACATTTCCACAGATGCTTGACAAATGAGGCCTCCGTTAGCCGAGATGTTTGCTTCATCATTCATTTCCCCCACCCACGGCTGATTGATCGCTGTGATTTTATTAAGAAAAGGAGAAGGGGAAATTGAAAAATGCTAGTTGCGGCGTGGAAACACAACGTTGATTATAAACTGATAGACGGGACCAAGGTGGCCAACTTTCCATTTTTCAGCCCAACAAATATGCAGCAGGTGTCTCTGACAGATGTCTCATTGCGCTCCACAAAAGACATTAAAATAGCAAACAAATTGATGCATTTCCTGCCTCTCGTGGCAACTGGAGTCGGTCCTGATGGATGCTATTACCATGAGATCTGATGGGGCGGAGCGTGTGACTGAATAGCACAGGTGTTTTATGGACAGAAGAGTTTGTGTATCTGTTGCGCTGAATGTCCTCGCTTAAATCATGGTGATATCCTGAAGTGTATCTGTTGAGTGGTTCGCTGTGGCAGTGTAATTAGTTTAACCTTTCAAATGGATACATGATTTCCCATAGTACGACCCTTATGATCGAATTATAATATCCATAATGAATGGAACATATTCAGTCTTCCTTGCAACTGGGGCAGGCTTAAATCATTACTTGCAAACTGAAGTAATTACCCACAAATCCATCTCGGCATTTGTGGAGATGTGGCGATGCCCGATGCCACCGATTGGAGTTTCGCCGCATTTGGAGGAAATCTGAGTGGACGTGGTCTACAGCGAACGCTGGGGTAATTTTAATGTGAAGTCCAGGTGGGCGAGTGCAGGTTTAGTGACTGTTCTGTGACCTGTGTTCTGTCGGTCGTGGTGGGAGGATGATGTTCCTGTCAGCTCCTCTCACCCTTATGTTCTCATTATCCACCTCCTGTCCCTGCTCCCAATGACAGACTCTGACACAGCAGCACATAGCCCTCCATGAGAGATTATTATATGGAGAAATAACAGACAAAAAGACAGAACGGGGCTAATAGATGACCTTCCATGAAACAAACCTTTCATCAGTATCATTTTAGGAATACCCCAACAATTATCATTTCAATTCATTACTTACTCAATCTCTTGAAATGTCTGCGGAACACAATTTACAGTATTCACCGCCATATCATTTAAACCTGGCCCTTTTTCTCTGTAATACACAAAAGAAGATATTTTGAGAAATATCTCAGTGGTTTTGTTTCCATTCAATGAAAGTGAACGGGCGCCAGTGTTGTTTGGTTACCGACGTTCTCCAAAAAATCATATTTTGTGTTCAAACTCTACAGGTTTGGAATGACATCAGAGTGAGTAAATGATAAAAAATGTTTAGAGAAAACTATCCCTCTAAAAACAATGATTGTTTATGGTAACTTTGACTGTGAAAGTTAATAAATCTGTACGTTATGTGGCATAATATTTGCTGATAGTTTAATAACCTGGCTGTTTACTAACAGCTATTTGAAACAGATCAGTGATTTGCGTAGAATCTTGCTCATAACTTGTATGGGCTACTTTTTGATGCTGTTATTAAGTTTTTATGGAATACAAGGTTCGATAGTAAAAGAGCCCATAACATACAGACTTAATATAAGTCACACTTTATATTAGGGTCCATTTCTGGCTATTCAGTAACCATTAACTACGACTTTGCCTTATTAAACTAATTCCAGTTGTTAGGTTTAGGTAATGGGTACAGTCAAGGGATATAGAACAAGGTCATGCAGAATTAGGCATGCATATGCGCTTTATACATTCCAATAATAAGGTCACCTGTGCATGCTAATAAGCATGCTAATAAGCAACTGGTTAATGGTGAGAATTGGACCCTAAACTGAAGTTCAACCAAAATCACACATAGCTTTATAATGACAAGAGGGTTGGTACAACTAACAGGATTTTTTTCAGGATTTTTGCATGAACTATTCCCTCAGGTGGGCATAAACAATTCAGTTTATCGTCTTAGATCTAGTGGAAAATGGCCAGCATCTATACAAGAATAGTTGTTTTTCACACTCTTTGATTACTCTTCACACATACGAATGAGGCCGCTATCAGCACATATGCAGTCTGTTGAGAGCGGCGCTTTCTCCTTGATCTCACAGAAAGCACATACAAATGTTTCTTCATCATAGCGACTGCATGACCGTACAGACCACTGGCAGGTTGAATAGCCTTTTATTTGTTCCTTCAGATTGAATTACATGCTCGCTGGGCACTAGGAACACACTTGATGCTGGTGAAGGAAGGTAATGTGAAAACATAACATGAAACCAGGCGACACTCTAAAGACCTATGATGCTATAAAACAACATGATCTTTAACGCACCTGGGGCCTCATTTATAAAACTGTGCGTAGGAACCTTACTAAAAGTGTACGTACGCACAAAAGCCACAAATGGCGTACGCAAAAAAAATCAGATTTATAAAACCGTGCGTACGCACACCTGCACGCAATTTTCACTTTATAAATCACAGCCTACCTGATAATTTGCGCACGCAAAAAAAAATCATTTACCGCCCTTTCTCCGCCCACATTCAACCATATATAGACAATGCAAATTACCTCATTAGCCATGCATATATTAAAGGAGCAAGGAAATTTGTGTTTTTTAAAAACAAAATCATGGAAGCAATGGAGAGCAAGGGCAAGAAGCGAAATTATATATACATATAATTTGCACATTTATTGAATGCACATGTTTGCGATTCACATAAATGAATTCATCTACATATGGAGCCCTTTACATATGGAGCAATATGAGTGCAGTCGATTGCGCTGATTACATTTGGGAAACCGGACATTGCTGCAAATTGCCTTTTGATATTGGCCTGTCCTCCAACAGTGTAAGGAAACTTTATGTATCGATTGGTCATTTGAATAATCCCTTTCAAAACTGCAGGCATTAATGAGTTTAGGGATGGCTGTGAAATCCCAGACCTATGACAAAGTAATAGGAATGGTAAAATCAATAAGGTTTTGCTTAAAAAAAAGGTACACTTGTCGCCTATTTCCTGCTGATATGTCCCGGTTGCCAAAAATCCTAAAACTGAAAGTACTTGGGTTGGTACCGGGATGGCGCGGTTCCGTGTTGTTGGTCTTTGTAATGCTGGGCCAAGTTCAGCACACAGATCCAAGATCATGGCTCTAGGAAATCTAAAGCGGCTTATTAGCCACTCATCATCATGGGCTAGGAAATCCTCACGGTCCCTGAATACTCTTTCCATCCGAAGTCTGCCATTGGCATAGTCTTCCAGCAGTGCCAGCGCATCCATCATACAATATGCACTTAAATGTTGCTGCAGTAGGCAATTTATGTTTTCAGCGATCAGATTTAATCATTTACACCTTATCACATTAATCACATAATGAGTGATAGGCCTACATCCATTTAAGAATGGAAGTGAAAGAAATAAAATTTACGTACTTTCAGCATATAGTTCCTTTAATGTCTTTAAACTAAACATGCATGTATGTATCTTTAGGACCCATAATGGTGATTTAATGTTATTAAGTTGGCTTGAGAAAGCCAACTTACTGAAATCCTATGTAAACTTCTTCTTCTTCTTCTTTTCTTATTCTTCTGACCCAAAATTTTTCAACTGTAACTCCTCCTAGAGCTTTAACTCTACAAACTCGGGTCAGACCTTCAGACTGTTCTGACTTGTGCTATATCTTTTCAAACTGATTTGATTAAAAATTAATATTAAAAATCAATCTAATCTATCTATCTTTCAAACTAACTTATCTTTCTTTCTTACTAATCTATCTATCTTTCTAACTAACTAACTAACTAACTAACTAACTAACTAACTAACTAACTTATCTATCTTTCTTTCTTTCTTACTAATCCATCTATCTATCAAACTTTAACCTACTTTAAACATCAAACTACTTTAAACTTCTTCAAACTCTCTTGTCCGGCTTTCTCAAGCCAACTTAAAGTTTGTCTCAACAAACTTTTTTTCTAGTTTGTATTTTTTGTTGTAACCGGGACCTATGAGCAACTTGTAAATATTGTAAATATAGAAATATGTCAAACAGAATTTTGCCATTTTGCAAAGGGTTAATTCCCTTTATCCACAGTCAGTTCCTCAACTCACCATCAGTGTCGCCAAACTGCTTTGTCTTCAAAATGTGCGTACGCATGGGTCAGAGTTTGCGTGGAGGTGCGCATATTTTCACGTCAAGTTTTTCTTTATAAATCCCACCTTTTGCGCAGGAACTGGCGTACGCATGTTTTCAGCCCCGTTTTGTGCGTACGCAAGCTTTATAAATGAGGCCCCAGACGTTTTGCACATCGCCTACACCGCTTTGAAGTTTAATGTATGCACCTCTTGGGGAAAAGTTAATTATTATTACCTGTTAATAGAGAATTAGGGTTAAGAGTCAATCTGTAGTGGCATATAAAGTTTTATAAGGGCATTATGTCACTTCCTCAAATGATTATTTTTAGACTCAAAACTTTGTGACTACGCGGTGGTCACAGGACCCAAACGCGTGTCCTTGGGCACACATGGCATGCACAGATTTTTCCATCAGATGTCTGTTCAGGTGCACTTTGAAACTCCACCCCTACCCTTTTAATTAAATGAAGGCACAGCGGGTCACCTACAAGCTCAAAGTCACGCCACGGAAACGGACAGAAGCACATAGCATTGTGCTCATGGTCAGAATACACAAATATGGCCGCTCAGCGGGGTAACTAGAAATATAACTGTGAATTTAAAGGGGAAATGAGCCGGATATCTGAAGGGTACATTTCTCAGGTCAACTTTAGAAGATAATGCGACTTATGTAAATAACTGAACACTGTAGTGTAGTGACAAATCAGACCAAGGAGCTGTATATCTTCTGTCAGGACTTTCCGTAGGACAGAAGTGGATCTTTACAATATACATTTTTATTTTTCTGCATTATGTATTTTGATGTTTGAGCTTAATTTTGTTGAATCTAATGTAATTGTACGTTTCTGTTGAAAGACCACAGTGATTCATTTTAAGATTGACATTTTGCTATTTTGAAAGCTACTCAGTCACGTCTATGTTTTGTCTGCTTTGTTGTTTTAATACATTAAAGCGTTGAGTGTTAGAAAAGTCTGCGCTTTAAAAATCGTCCTCTTTGAATGATGCCTTGATAGCGCAGCTGTCTACACTCGGATGGCATCAAATGGGCTTCTGCTGAAATCTGACCATCAATATCTTGTGAGAAGACTGACAGTAGTGACATCTAATCACTACCCTACTGACATGCCATAACTCTCACCTGATGCATGTCAGCCTGAGCAGCTTATTGACACACACATCCTCTATTTTATAGTGCTGTAGCTGGATGAGACCCTTAGACTTTTATAGGATTCATTTGCCTCACGCTGTTTATCATTATGTTATGGCCATGTTAAATGATCCGCTTACAATCTTTAAACATCTGTGGATGTGATTGTGAGCACGACTGTGGACGTCTGTTAGATACAGTGTTTGTCAAAATTTATTGACGATTAATGATCATATTTAAAAATACAATAACATGTATTAAATATTACATCTTACCAAGGGGAAAGCCTACATATTCTATCACTTCGCTGGAGGTTGTGATATCGGTGCAAGCGCTGGGGCGTTTAGATAGATCCCCAGTCAGTCTCTCAACACAACGTCGAGAGACCGACTGATGGGGAACGTCTCGGTTACGTCTGTAACCTCCGTTCCCTGATGGAGGGAACGAGACGTTGTGTCTTCATGCCCCAACACTGCGCCGAATCACTGCAGTGACCGGGATGCCCTCTCAGGTTCCTCAGTACAAAGGGTGAGTGTATGACCGCCGCCATCTTCCTTTATACCCGTATGTACGGGGCGGAGACTGACGTGCGCGTGCCATTCGCCAAGCCCATTGGCGTTTTATAATTAATTATCTCGAAGAAGGTAGGTTCTCAAGATCAAACCCCAGTCAGTCTCTCAACACAACGTCATCAGGGAACGGAGGTTACAGACGTAACCGAGACGTTTTCAAAAAACGTGCTGAGCGCTTTTTTAAACGCCAGCGCCAGCGGCAGCGTCTTTTTCTGCAATGAGATTTTGAGGTTGAAAAAAGTTCAAGTTTTCTGAAAAAAAAAACGCCCTGCGTCAAGCTCCTTTTTCACAGCTAACCAAAGACAGAGACCTGTCGTTTCCATAACAACATGTGTGGAAAATGTGTTTGTTTGAGAAGATAATAAAAATAAAATGGCGCACAAAGCTCCCCTTGGAGCATACTTTTGTATAAAAGGTAAGTTTAATTTTCACTTTCAACAACATTTCTAGCGAGAAATGAGTATTGTAGTGTAAATATGTGATTAGTTATTGCAAAGACGCTCTCTGTTTAAAATTCAAATAGACTTCCGCTACGCTGCCTATCTGTTTCTCTGGGCTGCCTCCGAACTCATGGTGTTCGGTTGCTATTTTTATCCAAACGCGACCAGCGTTTTCTGTACTGTACTGGTGAATTCCATGTAAGGGGAGATAGAAATAGCACATTCTAAGATAATAAAAGCATGCTTCATTATGTAAAGTCTTTATACACCTCTGAAAACAAAATTAAGCAGATTATATTGCATATATGTCAATAAATCCTCCGACAAATTTCACCTGATAACTTAAAGCCTGAGGTACTGTAGGGAAGACTGAGGAGCAGATGAACTGTGATGTTTGTTTTTACTCCACTTTGTTTTAGAGTGAATGTTCGGGACAACATTCTTTTACAGTATTTTATAGAGTAGGCTTTTTTCACTTGTCTTACCTGTAAAGAGTTTTGTCATGTACATTTGTGTGAAATCCAACAGTAGTTGAATGCAGCATTTTTAATGTCAAGTTCAATATGAACCGCCAACATTAAATTGTCATGTATTGTTCTCAGCCTTTTCCTTTCAATAAAGTCAATCAAGTACTGAGGTACTAGAGGCTGCTATTGTACCAAAGCCAAAATTGTGCGATCGATCCGAAGCTGCTGTCTTCTCTCTCTGCTCTATCTTTGATGTCCAGCACTACAAACTCTACATAACCCTTTCTTCTCAAACAGTCTCCTTGACTTTAAAAGGGAATGGCAGTTTGCCATTTATGCAGGACATTCAAACACACCTACTGTACTTGAAGGAGATGATAATAAAGGAAAAGAATTGTGTGATCTCACCCAGCAGTGTGTTGTCATTTTACATATGCAATCAGATTCAAATCCATATCATATCAAATGAAAATGTTCTGCTTTAACAATATTCTGTGTCCTGCCTTCTCTCCTTATGCTTGCTCAGGAGCCTCTGAGATCATACCAGGTACTGCTTTTTCTCTTCCATCTGGATCACCTGACCTCTTGGGGTGACCCAACCACTGATTTTTCCTTTTTTTGCACGTTATTTTTCCAGTATGCATGGTTTGACGGCTTGCTTTTGAAGCACCTTGCATGTTTCTCAACCTCAAATGTTTCTTTGTTCGAATTCCAAGAATCTATCTGTCATACGTATTTTCGATATCTGCTTTATTGCTGTTTTGGAAGTTTCACATTAAACCACTTGTGCCTATCACATACTAAAATAAAAGATGAAAATTATATTTTTTTCTTTTATAAACCTCAACCTGCAGGGGAAAAGACACACTATAATGAAAAAAAACTAAAATGGAATGAAATAAAGTAAATAACCAAGATTCTTTTTCTCATGTTGTTTTTAATCTGTATGACTATTTCTTACAGGGTACACAAAAGCTGACATTGTAGAAGAATGTATAGTTGTTCAGTTCATAACTAGTACATAATCGGAGCATTTACAGCTGAAAGGAGCAGTCTAGCAAAATTGTGGATTCATGACTCAAGAAAAGGGTGTCAAATGAAACGCCTGCATGAGATTTAAGGTATTACTGTAGGGTGCTACCTGAATCAGTATGAAAAATGTAAATGAGTGGGAGTTAGCAGATGAGTCACAATGAACCAAACCACCAGAGACAAAAAGATTTGACAGTTCTAAACCAGTGACTTTGAGACAAATGCACATAAGCCTTTCTAGTATTTAAACGAGTCTGAGATGTGGAATCTATTGCAGCTAACTTTTTCACAATGCTTTGTAGTTCTCAACCTTCAGTTTCAGAATTTGCCTGACAAACCCAGGTCAAAAACGTTCTTTAATGTAGGCATCCATGTGATATGAAAAGGGTACATTTGAGTCTGTTAAGTAGTGCATTGAACACATTAAAGGACGGTTCACCCAAAAATGAAAATTCTGTCATGATTTGTTGTTTCAAATCTTTGTAAACTTCTTTGTTCTGTTGAACACGGAGAAAGATATTTGGAATAATGCTTGTAACCAAACGGTACTTGACCACCATTGACTACCATAGTAAACAAAAACGGCAATGGTAGTCAAAAATGCCCCGGAACTGTTTGCTTTCCTACATTCTTTAAAATATACAATTTTGTGTTGAACAGAACCAAGAAATGTATAAAACAGTTATTCCTACTATGATAGTCAATGGTGGCCAAGAACTGTTTGGTTAAAAGCATTCTTCCAAACATTCTGTGTTCATCAGAGCAAAGAAATGTATACAGATTTGGAACAACTTTAGGGTGAGGAGACAGAATTTTTATCTTTAACTGTTCCTTTAAATAGTTTCATGTGAACCTGTTGGCATTTTACTTTTGCAAGCAAGTGAAGATGCCGAGTTATGGTTTGTCTTTAATGATTTTCTTAAATTAAGTTTTTAAATGAATTATTAAGCTACCTCTTTTAAAAGTATTTGCAATAATTCATATTTCTTATATAATATAAAATGTATAAAACAAGTTCCCGAGGTACCTTTTTAATAGGAATCAACCTTGAGAAGTGGCTGATGGAAATGTGTATATTACCCATGGGATGTGTTCTTTAAAAAGGCTTTAGAAATGAATGATATTACACTATCATGAATCTTCACATGCATTAATTACATTTGTGAGCTCTAATGCAATTCTCAAGCAGTAGAGCATTTCAGTCCCCTGCCTATAGTCCAAACAACCTTCCCTGTGTAACAGTGAATATAAAATAAATAGACCTATGTAATATATGTATTATGTATGCATTAAAAAATATATATTTCCCCAAAATATCAACCTTTTGAGCTCCCTTCCTAGACATCATTGTTGAGCATCAAAAGTCAAGAACGCAGTTCGTCTAACTGAGGGGAATGGGGCTGATGTTTATTTGTCCAGGGCTAAAGGGCAGCTGGTAGGGTGCATTGTGGGATTGCTGTGATGTAATTGGAGCAGACCAGCCAGTCTTCCCCTGAGGACTGATAATGACAGAGGCTGTGTTGAAAGCACACGGACACAGGTGCCCTATGCTCTGCCTAAAGTGGCCTGTTTTCACATAATGTAATAAAAAATACATGATGACAATTGAATTGAAATGATCAAAATAATCATGTAATAAGAGTTGTGGAGCAGATGTGTGAGGGATTGTTTGCTTATTTGCTTTTGGAAGAGGTTGTTTTAGTTTTCAGGGCTTATTGTTAAATTAATTGGGTCCTTTTTGTAAAGCCAATCAGAGGTGTGAGGAATGGGCACCTTGGCTGGGTTATGGGGCAGAACTGAACCAGGCTATCAGGGCAGACACACCCTTGAAGGGCAAATAAATTTGTTAAATCGCCATCAATCTTTTATCCAATCAAATTTGGGCTTGGTTGAGGTGACACACACCAAACTCAAACAATAAAAAGTGTCATGTGCACTGTAGTTGAATGATTTGATTCACATAGACTACATACAGAGACAAATATAGTGGCATTGAACAATAGGGACCCAAATTTATCAATCTTACTTTTTAAAGAGGTCCAGATGGGTACTGAATGAAATCCGTGGGCCGGAGTTCCACAGTCATGTTGAACAGTTGTTTTTAGTGAAGAACAAAAAAGAACTACAAAAAAGATTGTTGCAAAAAGGTTGTTTTGCACTGTATTCTCAAACAGTGTCATATACTAAATAAAAAATGAGCGAACTGTATTCAAAACTGAAACTGTTTATTTACTTGAGTTTCAAGAACACAAATAAAATAATTCAAAGAAGTCACTGAATCCCAGAATTTTAGGTAGGCTATATTTTGCAAATGACGTCAGGTTCCCCAGTTCTGTACAAACTCTAGGTATGATAAAAAGCAAACAATTGGAAGAGCGTAGCTGGTAATTGCCAGAACAAAGATAAAGAAAAGTACAAAGATAAGATGAAGTTTACCTTACATTTCTTTATAGATAAAAATGTACCAGTGCTGTTTTCTACGTATAGTGAAAGCATGGTATACTGAATCAAGGCTTGTTGAGATGGAAGAAGCTGCATGAATATATAATACTGTATATCACCATAATCAAGCACAGATAGGAAAGTAGCTTCTACAAGTTTCTTTTTGGCATTAAAAGTAAAATTAGACTGTACATTGAACAAAACAAAAGCTTATCATCAATCCAAATGACAAGGTTCTTGTAAAAAGGTACTCTTTCAATTATCTTTCCATCAGATGTAAAAATACTAAGATTATGAAGTACTTGTTCCTTAGCTTTTGAAAAAAACATAACCTTTGTTTTCTGCGAATTTAAAACTAATTTTAAACCAACCAGAGCATCTTCCAGCAACTGAAATGCAATTTAAAGCTCTTTCACCGCCTGTATTATAGATGGAGCAAGTGTATAAATAATCCTATCATCAGCATAAAGTGTTTTTTGCTTGAATGGCCTTACCCAAATCATTTATAAAAATAGAAAACTAAATAGGTCCTAAAATGGAACCCTGGGGGACCCCTTTAGATATATCAAGAAAATCAGATTTGAGATCCTCCACATAAACACACTGAGTCCAATCTACGGAATAATTTCTAAAGAAAAGGTTCTGTAGGATAATATATATATATATATATATATATATAATGCTAAAATAAGAAAGAAAGAAAATAAAGACTCTATTTGGTGTATTTTCATACATTTTAATATTGTTTGTCAGAAACATTATAAACATGCATATTAATAACCAAAATAATTTCGAATTTATTGTATACACAGTCATTAATACAATGCATTTTATCCAGATTTTGACTTTTTGATATTGAAGCCTAACGTTATTGTCTTCTCTCCCTTGGTCATTAGCTGACGGGACCTAATATTCACATGTGCTCTAATACAGAATAAAGCATCTTATTATTGTGTTTATCATTATATTCTCATAAGGTATAATGTCTGCGATTATAGTGAATGCTGATTTCATAAATAGTCTTAAATGTCTTAAAGGCGATAGTGTAAAGCTATGATTTAATGCACACTTACCTTGAACAGACGCTTACTGATACTGAACACGTTTTTCTTTTATGGCAGTCAAGAGGACATACCGCCACCTACTGTCCCAGTGTGTTTATATATCTAATCTTATGTTTTACGTGTTATATTTTACTGTTATTTATGGAAAACATGTGTGCTTCGCAGTTGCGAAAGAGAACAGGTTTCGGTTGCAACCATTTTACATCACAGATTTTGACACAAATACATTGCGGCCTCCAAGTAAAAATATATTTTCAAAGTTTATAAATACTGTGACAGTTAAACTGTTTTGTTTTTTCACTATTATATAGTCAATGCCAAAATCCGAAATCTAAGGAGTGTAGAACACTGCTTAGGCTTAAAACATACTCATTAATAGCATTCATGAATGTTGCTTTAAACTGAATGTTCCTTCATGTTGCCAGGATTACTGTTTAAAAAACTATTTTTATTTGTCAAGTGTAATGTAAACAGAAATAATGAATAAAAGTTTATTCAAATAGTTTTGTGGTCAACAGTTCTTATGTGTTTAGTGGACTATAACAAACAAAACAACTCCACAGCTTAAAGTTTTGAGGTAACCCAATTTATTGTGTGGTTCTGTAGCTGTAACGTTTGTTTCAAGATCTCTCAAGGATACATGTTAAGAAACGTCTTGCTACTGGTTCCTTCTAAATTGTTTCTTTTTCAAAAGTGTATCCTAGTAACACAGAGTTCATTATAATTTTAAAGCATTTCAGCAAACATCAGAATTAGACTTTTACTCGGGTTGAACGTGTTTTTTTTTCCAGCTGTACATGTGCTTAAGCACTGTGAGCTTTTCAGTTTCCCAACAGTTTGTGTTCTTTTTAGCTAGTGTTTTTTTTCCACTCTCTTTTGTTTGACGTGATTGTGGCAGTGTGAAACCTGGCTTCACGGATGTTTAACGTTGGGCACGGCCGGACACCGTGGCATTATAACACCTCTGATTGATGTGCTTTTTTAGTCTCTGTAAATGTCACGAGGGTTTGAAGGCGTGTGATCGCTCAACTGCGCAAATTTTGTCTCACATCTGTCATGTTTTAAAGCAATTTTTGGTTCTTTTTTGTACCTTTGTGGATGTAAATTTTGAACAAAGTGACTTGCTTTTCTGCTGAATGCATCTGCAAGGTACTGATGCCCGTTTTGGATGTAAAGCATGGTTGGAGCAAGGTGTTGCAGGCTTACTGTGGAATGTATCAGATACTTTGTGTTCACTTCGGTGTTTGCAGAGGTTGATGTTGGGGTCTGGGTATTATGCTGTTGAGAGGTGCTGTTGATTGCCAGCTTCCATCCCCTCGTGCTTAGATGGAGAGGTTTGATAAAGTTCTGCCGTGAGGAGCAATTACCAGCCCTTACCCTCTCGCTGACTGAGACCGACATTCCACACACACCCCAAACACACAACGCTGTAAAATCAATACATCCAAACCAAGAAATGCACCGGCATGTCTTAACATCACACACAGAATCTGATGCATGGTGCAACTTATGTATACAAAATGTGTGTGTTTTGTTTCTTGTTTTTTCCACAAATTCTTTTTTGATTTGATGTTAAATCAGTGTTTAGAATTGAACATTGATTTAACATAATATAAATTATCTTTGCTAACTAGGTTTACACACATTTAGCAGTGCCATAGCACTATAGTGATATAATATATAGTAATATAATTGTTCTGTATTATTATGGTCTGTATATGGGACTCCAGGGTACTTCAAAGAATCAAATGGTATCTTTAGTTACTGTTCATATATATATATATATATATGTTATGATGTCTTAAACAATATTTACTGTAGAGAAACGTTTTGAATTGTAGATTGATTTCATAATTAACATCCAAGGTTAGATAAAAGGTGAGGAAAAATGTCCTCATTAAAGCCATTTCCATAAAAAATGTATTCCAGAGGGCAAATAGTGTCCCTTAATAAAAAAGTTAATTTCTAACACAGATTCATATTATACATTAAAACATCAGTATTCAGATTTCTCATGAGGATTCGCATTATCATGGCAGTCATCTATTCAGCTTCCGCCTCGACTTTTACAATTTCATGATACAAGAAAAGAATGAAACAGGATCCGCATAGTAATAGTATTTTCATATTTTTTTGTGGTTAAAGAAAGAGTATTATGATTGCCTCTCTGAAAAGCAAGGCAACAAGCAAATGAGAAAATGTTGTTTGGGGGATGCATTGTAATTACAATCCAGATATAACATCACTGAAGTATTCCTATGTAAGGTTTTTTTATGTTTTCTCTGGCTTCCAGTGCAGGGTCAGAACCTGGTGACGAATAATGTATCTGTGGTCGAGGGCGAGACGGCAATTATCAGCTGTCGGGTGAAAAACAACGATGACTCCGTCATCCAGCTGCTCAACCCCAACAGACAGACCATCTACTTTAGGGACATGAGACGTAAGTCGAATGTTATTATTCTGTTTTCTATTGTGGAAAGTTGTGTGTTCCTAAAGAACGTCTATAGCCAGCAAAGCAATCTACCTTGCAATGTGACGTCACGTCCTGTATAGCTAAATATAAGCCTTCTGAAAACTTGGATGTCCAAATATGCTGTTTTTCAGAAAATGGAAAAAACACTGTACCTTGTAAATTATAAAATTATATGTTTTCGAAGTTGAGAAGCACTTTTTAAAACGTTTTATTGGTTAGATATTTGCAAAACCCAGTGACTAATGAAGAATCTCTTTGGAAAAAGTTACAAAGCATGGAGATACAAGGTTTAAGAAGGATAGCAGCTTTTTTGTGTGTATTCATTTACTGTGTATAATATGTACATTTTATATATCAAATATTTTATAACAGCAGTTAACTACGGTGGCCCACTGGTGCACAACTTCAATTTAACCATTTTAAAAGCAAATATAAGTTCACAACACAACGGAATAAAGCCACAACACAATGGAAATGCTTTGCTAATACTAAGGGAACCAAAGTTCTTAAATTGTTCTATATTTTTAGGGGCACATTCGGCAGTTTCATGCTTAGTTCAGTGCATACAGCAACAGGAGAGAGATCCGGGAGAGCATTAAGGATTTTCACACTGATTATTAAAACCGAGGACAAACATTCTAAGACTCTTGACTCATTCACACTTAGCGTTAACAACTTTTTCTTTCTAGTCTTCCTTTCTAGCCGATTGTAGTCTTTGACAGTCGGGAAAGAGCACACGACCGCCTCAGACCACTGCCTCAGACCATACATTAAATGACTGATGACGACTGGACTTTCTGCCAAACCAACAAATCTATTGATCTATGTACTGATATACTAGATGAGCAAGCTTTGCATTATATTCCCATTTCATTAGTCATAAAACAAAAATGCTCACATGTTTTTTATGCGTTCATTTTTTAAGAGGTTATGCATGCTAATAAAGGTTAAATAGATTTGAAAAGAAACCAATATTTAATAGAGCAATAATATTTTCATAAAAGTAAAAAAACTAATGCAGTTTTGCATAGGCTTAATCCAGAGCTTGCAAACTGAAACTGAAAATCTGGCGTCTTTTGCATCTAAATGCTAATTTAAAGTTGAAAATTACTTTAATCAAAATAATTTACAAAAAAAATACAATGCGTTTTCATCGATTTATTCTGTACCCTTACACACACACACATCGTAAACAATAGCTTTTATTTTATCCTTTTTCATGAAGAAAAACATTTGTTTTAAGTACACCTGCTTTGTGTTTTTCTGCATTTATTAATAATAAAACGTGTTTTTTCCTTGAAATCAGCCGTCTTTGTCATTTAAAAAGATCTATATAATAATAACCCAATGATAGCTTATTCATTTGTATTGTCAGAATTTCTCCCCTTTTTCCTGTCTGTCTATCCATAATGTCAGTCCCGGATGGTAGTCGTAAATATACAACATGTTTATATTTCTTTACATGCTGTGTAGAGTAAAATGCACAATGTTTGCAGGTTTTTGGCACTTTTTGTTTTAGATTTAATGTATGCAAAGTTTAAATAATGTTGAAAATTATAAATAAATGTTGACAAAGCCATTTATTTCCGAATTCCGTAATTTTTAGCTTAAGATGGTGTAATCAAGGAAAAAGCTTAATGCACCTCATAGCTGTTTGTTGTTCTGCATTTACCAAAGAAAGTAATAGATTAAAATAAAATAAACTTTCGTTGCTCATCATTTCATTTCTCATAAAAACAATTTTTAAAGACAACCATAGTCATTTAAAGTTTTGATTATTTCAATGCATATATAAAAACTACACACAATAGAAGCAAAGCATGAAAAAAATATTTTCATTTAAATCTTTAATTTACACATTAAATAACTAATTTAATTAAAACGTTAAGCCTATTGTGAATACGACCAATGTATAACTCACAATACTGCTTCTTGCATTTAAACACATGCACAGTTAAAAAACGTCTACGATACCCTTGTATGTCAGTGGTGGTTTTGGAATTGTTAGAAGCAGCGGAGGTAAACTCATATACTGGCAAATGCAATGCAAATATACTCTTATACATAGTGTTTTTATATATGATGTTTGTGTAAACTCTGCTGGTCAAGGTACTCGAAGTACCGGGATTGTCCTGTGTAATTAGTTTTAAATGGCAGTTGCGATTGTCTAGCTCATTTTCAGTGGAGACATGTGGTAAGCGGCAAAACGCGGGGGTTTCGTTGGCAGATTGGTGCGCAAGCAGTGCCCAAAATCCTGCCATTTCCCCTGGCACGGCTCTCAGCATCAAGCGCTCTTTTTATGAGCAGCATCCATGCTGGCTTTAACCTATCAACATTTTACTGGGCTCAAAACACGGAGAACATAGTTTTAATAATGGAATTCCCAGATTTATACGACCGAAAAAAAATATATTGTTTATTTTAGTAAAGAATACAGAGTGGGTTGATTTGCAAGTTAAAATACATGATACGTGCAAAATGTCAAACTGTATATAACATGAGTGTCATTAGAATGAATCATTACCATAAAAATGTACTGCATATTTAAAAATATATAAACTTCCGGCAGGTGAGTGACCTTGAACATCCGCCCAGAGACAAAACATTTTCACGACGAGAGACAGCAGCTGCCCAGCTACTCTACAGCTCGCCAAGTCTGATGAAAGGGCCATTACATACATTAGAATGTAATGACTAGCCAATCAAAATCAAGCATTAAAAAGCGCTGTGTAACAAGTCTCTAATTTGTTCATATGAGATTGTTTTCCAACAGTAGAGCACACGTTCCTTTTAAATGCTTAAAACAAACAAAACAGGCTACCAAAACCTCTAAAACAACACCCAAAGCTGCATCATGCCGGGAGGTGTGCGTTTTGCTGGGTGTTTTACCCCCCTAGTGGTCAGGAGCTTTTCCGTTGGGTTGTGGCTTTATGCCATTGTGTTGGAGCTTGATTGCGTTGTGAAGTTATATTTGCTTCTTAAATGTCGTTATGTTGTGCACCAGTGGGCCACTGTAGTTAACCTAACTTATGTATTTGATTAGAGAACAGTGCTTTACATTAATACAGCATAACAATCCATTACATTTCCATTAGAAAAAACTTTGTAATGAAGATCCATAAAAGGGACGGAAGGAGGCAGGAACCGGCGAACATTTAACGTACTTTAATGAAATCAAATAAACAATAAAACAGAAGTCAAACATAAACACAAACTTTACACATGTCCGAGCCCGGTCCTCCCTCGTCAACAGTCCTGCCGCTCGTCCTCTTAAGCTCCCGATCTCCTCCGTGAGATATGCGGGACCGGTGTGTGCACAGCTGATTCTAACTATCACTCACGCCACCGGCCCCGCCTCACGGCTCTCGTCCCGCCTTCCTCACAACAAACGTATTTTCAAAGTCAACTAGTTCCGATTTTACGTGAATATGTGTATGGTTACTCTATCAGATGCATTTTCAAGGGTGTAAAGGTTGGACAGAATGCGTTTTGATTTTACGCGACAAACCGTCCCAGCATCCTAGTGCAAGTTCATACTTTGAGCCTTGACACATCGCAGCTCGTCTCTTATCATTTAAGCGAGCAGCAAGGCATTGCAATGTTGACAAGGTCCTTTTCAATAATTGAGTGACGGGGTGTAATTGTGTCAGGCTAATTAAAGTGCTCTGAGGGTCCATTTAGATTCCTGCCTTGAGATTGTTTAGAACCTCAATGCCGCTCTGCATGCAAAGCGTATAATCTTGCTGCCGCTGCTAAATAAGGGCCCTGATGAGCGTCTAAGTGATGGTTTGACACCTAAAGCGTTTGGATTTTACGTGAGACCAGTGATCCCAACCAATATTCGCTAATGTGTGAGAATCACCTCCTCATTCCCTCTTATGGATCGTTGTCAACTTTTTTAACAACGTGAGATAAGCAGACCCACATGATAGCAAACCCACAAGATAAAATATCTACAGCAAATAGATGTGAGAGGTACAGTATTTCATGACATTTATTTCAAATGCACCGCACATGTACAATTGTTGGCTTATCTCTCCGTGGGATCCCGTATCCCGTGGCTTGAGTAAATATTTGAGCATTTGTGAAGCGTTTGTAGATTTTCTTCCATTTTGGCTTCATCCTCACAAGTAAATGTTGAAATTTTTATAAACGCTCTGAACTAATACTCTGATAACTGCGTTCGTGATGACAGACATTGCAAAAATCTGTAACTTCTCCCACACATTTATGTCATTTTGGTTCAAGGATTTAAACAGTTCCCATGAATGCATGTTCTTTATTTATGCATGACCATATGTGCTTTGTGTCAGGGTTTTTTTGTTAAAGATTGGTGTTATTTGACCTTTCGCCCAGGGTTTCATAGCTTCAGGGGGAACTTGGTACATTTTATACACTTTTCGTTTAAAAATAACTCTGACAGATTTCAGTCAAAAACACAATTGCAAAGTATATTATAATTCCAATCGTTCCATCTTAACATTTCAGTGAGAAAGAACACATTGCTAAAAGATCAGGTTACACTTTTTTTCATCATGGTTTCATCTAATTTAATTAACGTTTTGGTGGTACCTAATTCTCCTAGTTGGCACATTTTGTGCCAATTTCACCTGACAAGCGCTTTCCTATCTATCCTTTCGGTAAAAAGACAGGATATGGTTTGGGGTTTAGGGGAGAAAGATAAACACAGAGAGAGAGAGAAAGAGAGAGAGAGTTCTAGCCGCTAGCTCTGACATTATTCCTATGGATGTGACTGGAGGGAGGCTCAGCCTTCAAACTCTTTAATGCTGTAATGTATTATTCTGTCTAATGTTTACCAGCCTGCCAGTTCAGTTTGTAGAAAGTATGACCACTTGAACAATTCATAGTTTATCCCTTCAGCGCAGATGGCTGTGCATCCAAAATGACATAGAGAAGAAATGTGTCTTAGCTTATACAGCATGAAACGCACCTGTGGATATAGTCCGATGATATATAGCACGGTATTTTTCATTATATATTAGCATTATGATTCGGTGGTGGTTTATTGCTGCTGGCATGGAGCGATAGCTTGGGGTTTTTATCACATTACATTCAGACTGCCATTCTCATTCCCTGTCACTTACGGATGAGCCGCTCTATAAAGCCTTTTTAGAACAATTTAGAATAAAAATGTGACCTGAACAGCGATAGCTGAAGAATTTGTTATTTAAATTTTCTGAAAACTTAACGCTATATTACATTTCCCCGTGCAAAGATTTTTATGTCACTTTGTTTAAATGAACTTTCATTTCGCTGCACTGAATAAGCAAAATTTTATGCTATTAATGCCAAATATATGATGACTGTTTTAATGTTGTGCTAGGGACGATTCACATTTCGCTTATAAAACCGCGCAGAACACGCAAGACGCTTTCTCCAGTCAAATGACCAGCTGTGCGTGCACAGCACTCAGAAACGTTTAAGTGTTTTCCTTTCGATGTGCCGCGTCGCCCCCTATTAGCGCATATTAGCGCAAAAGATGCGAAATGTGAATCACCGCTTATACGGTCGACTGTACATACTATATATAAATCACAGGTCATTCCCTTATTTAAAGGGATAGTCTTCACAAAAGTGAAAATTCTGTCATCATGTATTCACTCTTCTATCATTTCAAACCCATATGACTTTCTTTCTTCTGCAAAACACAAAAGAAGATATTTTGTAGAACGTTGGTAACAACCGCAGTACCCGTTGACTTGGTTTTAGTAATAGAAGTGAAAGGCTTCCGCTGTTGTTTGTTTACCAACATTCTTCAAAATATCTTCTTTTGTGTTCTGCAGAAGAAAGAGAGTTATAAAGGTTTGAAATGACAAGAGGCTGAGAAGGTATTTTTGGGTGAACTATCGCTTTAAGATAATCACAAAAGGCTTTGAGATTTGTGAAATTTACCATTATTCCACATCGGTAGTCAGTTTTGAATCCAGCCAATTATTGGAGCCAAAAAGTAACATGTGACTAATAACTGTCATGACAAAAATGTACCCAGTCCTCAAGTAATTTGACTCTTTAGGTTTTCCTTTACTTCATTCATTTCCATACTGTATTGAATCTTTAATTATCGTTCAATAAAAAAGTACTTTGACTCCCCTGATAGGAGAGAAAGGGGCACATTACATTTGAAGTTACACATTACATTACAAAAACAGTTGGGCACTAAAACATTTTTTTACATGGTTATCCGTTTTTTGGTTTATCTAACGTGCTATATGTAATTTTCTGAAGTCCCCTTTCTTTTTTTTTCCAATCCTTGTGTGAGTTTGGGATAGAAGACTAGGGACAGCCGAAGAGTGTCTCAAATCAGCTGGGACATGAAACAATCACATTCACTTACTGTCAACCTCTTACAGGCTCGGGTGCTTTAGAATTCCTAATGCACTCTAATGAGCCCCGTTCATGTGAAGCCTGGCTTTCAGAGATTTATATTTCTCATATTCTCTTCTACTGTACTGATGTAGAGAAATGGCAGCCTTCTGGCATTACCTTAAGACTAAAGTCTCAGAACTGTTTGATGCATAGTGCATAAACTTCCCACATCAATTGCAATTCAGTCCAAGTTCTGAGAAAATCAGGCTTTTCAATCCACGCCCACTGCCTTTTTGCTCAAAACAAGCTAGCCTCATCATTATTCTTTGGAAGAAGGCTTTCGAACGCTCCCCAGGTTCAGGGTTGGAATTAAGAGAGGGTTCTTAAAATACACCATCAAAGGTCTTAAACTTGTGACGGGATTGCTCGGTTAAATTCCTGACATTCTGAACTTCCAGAATGCGTCAAAGTTCAGCCCACTCATTTAAAGCAGTAGTTCATTCCAAAAATTAACATGTCGTTTTCAACACAAAATCGGCTCTTTCACACATTTATGATGAATGGAAAACTGTAAAAAGATGTTACAAAATCGCTTTAAGTTGGAAAGAACTTCTCTCAAACTTTTTGCTATAGCTTTTTGACCGAATTGACTACTTCCTGTTGTGACCATCATCTGGATTGTCGTCGTTCAGTCATGGCTGTTTAACTCACTCTTCCCGCTTCTGTTTCGTCAGCCTTGAAGGACAGCCGGTTTCAGCTGGTTAACTTCTCAGACAATGAGCTTCTGGTGTCATTGTCCAACGTGTCACTCTCGGACGAGGGACGGTACGTGTGCCAGCTCTACACGGACCCCCCACAAGAAGCCTACGCAGACATCACTGTGCTGGGTATGACGTCTACCTTCTGAATGTTATTGATGCACCTTATTGATTTGTTCTCTAATTGAACTTGTTTAATTGAATCTCACTGTGACACAATATCCACTGATCCCTCTCATGTCGTTTCCAACAAGGCCGGCCAAACAAAATGGAACGGATGTTGCGCTATTGATATTGCCGTAATATTGACTGAATTCCTCTTAGATGTTGAAAAGGCCACATTGAGCGATTCTGAAGTTAGCTTTGTGCCGTTGTGAAGCACTTGTGCTGAATGACGATTTGAAGTCCTGGAGAGCCGAATGGCATTGAGTGCTCTCTTAAATGGTGCGAGTTTTATGAGGATATGTGTTCCGTCGCAGCATGTACGTAAAAGCATGAGGCTGCCGGTAGATATTAGAAAAAGAACCAATGCAACCAAAGCTTTTATAGAGAGATTTTAACGCCATCAGCAAAGCACCATATGAGATAATGTGCCATCAGCTCTCTGCTCTGAAACAAATATAAGGAGTAGTGTGTGATCTGTTGTAACCAAATATGAATAGGGTAGAATTGCATGAATGGGAAATATTGAGTGTTGCTTGTCATTTTCCTGCTGAAAGACCAGCACTAGTTGCCATTTTGGACCAGGCTAAATTGTTGCTGGCGTCACTGGTAGAGACAGCCATGGAGTTCACCTGAAGAATTTAGAGGTCATCCACAAGGAGATGCGATTAGCTGTATACGTAAAGATTTTGTATCATATGTGCGTTTCGTCCAGACGAACTCTGCATTTTGGGAGCCTTTAACCGATATGTTTTGAAACCGGGTCCCAGAGTGGATAAATCTGAAAACGGCACCCTTGCCTTTTCGCGTGTACAACCGATCCGTATATTTTCTGTAACGATGATCTCATCACCCCGGGCATTAAGTTTATGTTCATGCTCCAAGCGTTTTTTTCTCCATTGTAAGTGTATCTCTGTGGCAGAACAGAGCCACATACTGATTTGGCGTGTATACATATCGTTTTAAATCGGTTTCGTGTGTACGCAGGTATTTCTTGAGACGACGCATGGAAAGAAATAAATAGCAAATAGGGAAAGTTTTCGCAAGATAAAACTCCATGTAGTGGTTACTGTAAGTAGAATAAAGAAAGAAATCACAACGAAGACTTCGATAAAGTCTTTGGATTCTTGCATCTGTTGTATAGAGCGAGACTTTTGCTTAACCCTTGTGTGGTGTTTGAGTCTGTGGGACCTGTTCAGTTTTTAAAAGAAAAGTATTTTCAAAACATAAACATGCTTTTTCACCTATATTAATGTGAGATTTAACAAAGGTATAGTAAATTACATACATTACCCATATATGCTGTTTTTGTTGTTAATTGGGATAACATAAAACTATTTTTGTGACTTAAAAGTTGTATTTTAACAATTATTTTTATGACTAAATTTATTTAAAAACTGAATATCGCATACAAGGGTTAAGCCAAATCCTTCAATGACCACATTTTTTGTATTTTTGCTGTTTGTCAAGAACTGTTTCATTTGTGTTTGTATTTCGCTAAAAGATTTTACAGACATAGCTGACACTTAAATGGACTTAATAAAGTCTCCTGAGCTTTGAAAGGACAACCTCAGAGCACTACGGTTTTTCTTCTGGGCATCCCAAGCTGGGGCTTATAGCGTATTTTTACATAGTGTGAGAAAGCAGCTTCAGACGCACATCACATGCTTACACATTTTGCACTTTGACTGATTTAACTTCTCGATACTCATCGGCAGATCTTAGTAAAAATAACAAATTGTCCTTCAGCGAGCACACAGATAACAACATCGATCCAGCGCAGAAGAGCTGCCGCACCATCTCTAATCCTGCTGTCGATCTTCTTCCAGTTCCACCAGGCAACCCAATCTTAGAGTCCCGGGAGGAAATTGTTAGCGAGGGGAACGAGACGGAGATAACCTGCACCGCCATGGGCAGCAAGCCTGCTTCCACCATCAAATGGATGAAAGGGGACCAACCACTGCAAGGTTTGACTCCGATTCAAAGTAGATTGTGCTGATAGGTCCGAAGCGATTACCGAATTCTCTGATCTGCACCGAGCACGCTGCATTTTTGGATTCTGTCATAATAAGGTTTTTAATTAAGTCTTCAGAAGGCCAACGGTGCGACATGTAGGACTCCAGAAGAGTATTTCTTCGGGTTTCAGTAGAGCTTAAATAAGTAGCTTTGATTGAACTCCAACTGTTTACTGTACCTCCCACTCCGCAAATCCTGCCCACATATTAGCAGCGCTGGCATGAAGGAGTGAGTGCGCAGGCTGGTTAATGTGCTTATAAACAGCTTTTCTCCATTAGAAAGCAGGGAGGATTTGTTGAATAACATTCACGTGGACTACCTGGGGAAAGAGAGGCAAACATGGCATATCATATGGCGATGTTTAAACAGAATCAGAGTTGAATGTGTCAACTGTTTATGGATTATGAATATGGCAGCTTTATTAAATGCAGTCGAGCTGCCGCCTGAGCTGACATATTTTTCATGTGTGGAAAGGATCAAAAAGTATTGTTAGGATCACAGAAATACACAAATTCAACTAATCACTCTGCGTACAAGGTGAAAATGACAGTACAGAGACATATTGTATAGACAATCGAGTCTTCATTGCCTGGTTGAATGAAGCTTGTCTTCCTTGTTTTGAAGCAGGGGGGCTTCAAAACTAGGCCTGCAGCAAAAAGCAGGGGGTCTGTCAATTATTGTTTGATTTCAAACCTTTTTTGTGGAAGAAATATTTTTTACTATTACAATACAATGAAATGACATACAACCAAAGCTAAGGCTTAGCAGGATGTTTCATTTTTCCACTCACGATTCATGTTGTAATGTTGCATTGTATGGTACAACAAAGGCACATGACTCCTTAAAAAAAAATACTTGGGCCCAGTTTGCAGCACACTCCCTAAATTAAGGAACATTTCCTTGTAAGAGCTTTGTCACTAAGGATTTAACTGTGCAGGCCATTATTTTTGTAACAGTCATGTGCAATCATAATCTTTAATCAAAATCTTGAATATAACCTTGTACATTCCTGAAAATATAATATGCAGCAGCAGACCCCTGCTCTATATATATCGTTGATCTTAAAAAGGTTGAAGACCCCTGCCTTTAAGTGAGTTTGATGTACATTAAGTGAAGTATGTTTTGTAATAGTGTCTTATTATGCGCTAGCAGCAGGAAAGGGAGTTGAGCTATAGGTCAATGCCGAGCTGTAATTATTTCCCACTTCATTAGGTCCAAGTAAACCGTTATACGTTGTGCTGTAATTAGCTCGATGCCCTTGAGTTTTCTAACTGTCTTAAGATGAGGGTTAACGTGGTAGGAAAGAACCCTGCATGCAGCTTCTGACCTCTGGGCTTCTTCATTGTCACATGTCCTGACCATCCATCATAAATTTGCTCCTGGGATTTGTACACATCACAGTAATAATCTGTGTGAATGCGAATTCTACTGCACGCTGTTATGTCATCATAGTCGAAAGAGCTTTTTTAACCTGGGTTATTTTGTTCCATGTTCATCACACATGTGGCTCAGATTGTACCCCACCGTATGCACGCTGTATTATGTTGTCATGGTGGAAGAACGGAGAGAGGCCCAATTGCGGTGAAACAGCTGGTTTTATTTACCCTGCCCACAGGGGACACAAGAGAGCATACACAACCCCGAAGGGAGAGACAAAAACCCCGAAGGGAGAGATGAATGACCCCGAAGGGAGAGATGAATGACCCCGAAGGGAGAACTCTCAGGAGATCCTCTATCGAAGCGTCTGCAGCACAGGTGGTTGTCACACCCGGAGAATCCGGGTTCTAGACGGCGGCTGCGGACCGCAACGGTAGAGGCAGGGTCTGGTGCTAGGCAGGGTATGCTGGGTCCCAGACGGCGTGGCTGGGTAAAGTCCCGGGGAGCTGGTGGGAGAGCTTCGTGAGCAGCCGATGCAGGGAGTCACTGGAGCGCCGGCGGGAAACTAGCGGGCAGATGAAGATGAGAAAATAATAGGAGGAACACCAAACTATCTAGGGAAAATAACAATACTAGAAAAACCTAACTAGACTAGACTAAATAAATAACGCTAATGACAGATAGAGGAAAGCTTGTAACGCAAGTCTAGACACGACTGGACTGGACAGGACAAGAAGTCAGCTAACGGTAGTGCTAGTATAAACACACAACGGACTGACGAAGAACAAGAGCACACGAGGGAATGAAATAGGAAACCTCTTAATTACGTAATGGGCAACAGCCGCGTAGCGCAACCCGCGAGCGGGAAGCGCTAGCGAAACTCGCTACAGGTGACAGGGTGATCAGCGGAGTCGTGAGGGAAACCCAGTGAGGGAGACACGGGGGCGGGGCTGGTGACGCAGACACAGAACACGCGGAAAACTGTCAAACAATTCCCCACGTGTTCAACATGAAACAAAACACAGTCACGCAGGCAAAAAACTGAACCACAGACCCAGAGTCATGACAGTACCCCCCCCCCCAGCTGCGCCACTGGGCGCTTAGGGAGGGGGCTCACCTCGTCGCCGGTGGAAGTCCACGATCAACGCACGGTCCAGGATGTCGCGAGACGGCACCCAACACCTCTCCTCTGCGCCATAGCCCTTCCAGTCCACCAAGTATTGGAAGCCCCTGCCACGACGGCGCACGTCGAGCAATTTCCTGACCGTGTAGGTCGGGGACCCATCCACCAGACGAGGGGGAGGGGGAGGGGAGCGGGACCCAGAAGGATTCAGGTGGGACACAAAGACAGGCTTCACCCTGGAAACATGAAAAACAGGGTGAACTCGACTAAGATTGGGTGGGAGCTTGAGCCGGACAGCCACCGGATTGACCACCTTGGTGATGCGGTATGGCCCAATGAACTTGGGAGCCAGCTTGCGAGAAGGCACCCGGAGAGGCAAGTCCAAGGTAGAGAGCCACACCCGCTGACCACACAGATAGGTAGGATGGGAAGACCGGTGACGATCGGCTACGGTCTTACTACGGCTAGCGGATTGAGCCAGGATCCTCCTAGCCTTCCTCCACGTGCGTTTGCAACGTTGGACGAAAGCTAGGGCTGAAGGGACCGAAGAGTCGAGTTCCTGGGAAGAGAACAGAGGAGGTTGGTAACCCAGAGAACATTCAAAGGGCGACATACCTGATGAGGACACGGGCTGGGAGTTGTGGGCGTATTCAATCCAGGCCAGCTGTTGACTCCAGGAACCGGGGCAGTGTGAGGTCAGGCAGCGGAGTCTCCGACCGAGATCCTGGTTGGCGCGCTCACATTGCCCATTGGTCTGTGGATGGAATCCGGAGGAGAGGCTAGCGGTGGCTCCAACCAGCTTGCAGAACTCCTTCCAAAACCGGGACGTGAACTGAGGACCCCTGTCGGATACAACGTCAACTGGTAACCCATGGAGCCGGAAGACGTGATCCACCATCAGTTGAGCGGTCTCCCGGGTGGAGGGAAGCTTGGGGAGGGGAACGAAGTGGACTGCCTTGGAGAAGCGGTCTACCACAGTCAGAACGACCGTATTTCCCCCGGAGAGTGGAAGGCCAGTCACAAAGTCCAAAGCGATGTGTGACCAGGGCCGAGAGGGGATGGGCAGTGGGCGGAGCAGACCAGCAGGAGGGCGATTAGAGGGCTTACTTTGAGCACAGACAGAGCACGCCAACACGAACTGCCCGACGTCTTTGGCCAATGATGGCCACCAATACCTCTGGCGCACCGTAGCCAGGGTGCCCCGATTGCCTGGATGGTTGACAAACCTAGAGGAATGGCTCCACTGAAGGACTTCAGGGCGCAGTGCAGTCGGCACGAACAACCGACCCGGCGGGCATCCCCTCGGCACTTGCACCCCCCGTCCGGCCTCCTCTACTCGCCGTTCGAGTCCCCAGGTAAGAGCCCCGACCACCCTCCCCTTGGGGAGGATGGACTCAGTCGCCGGCTCCTCCCCGAGAACCCCAAACAGACGAGAGAGAGCATCAGGTTTGATGTTCTTTGAACCGGGCCGGTACGAGAGGGTGAAGGAAAACCTGCCGAAGAACAGAGACCACCGAGCCTGTCGGGAATTCAACCTCTTGGCCGAACGGATATATTCAAGATTTTTATGATCCGTCCAGACCAAGAAGGGTTGTGTCGACCCCTCCAACCAGTGACGCCACTCCCCCAGAGCCAGTCGCACCGCCAACAGCTCCCGGTTACCGATATCGTAGTTCCGTTCTGCAGGGCTGAGGCGGTGGGAAAAGTAGGCGCACGGATGCACCTTCCCATCGTTAGCCGTTCGCTGAGACAGAACTGCGCCTACCCCAACATTGGATGCGTCTACCTCCACAATGAACTGTCGTTCAGGATCTGGAAGACAGAGCACAGGTGCAGAGACAAACCGGGACTTAAGATTATCAAAGGCTACCTGTGCTTGAGGATTCCACCTGAACAGAACCTTTGGGGAGGTAAGCGCGGTGAGCGGCTCAGCCACCTGGCTGAAACCCCGGATGAATCGCCGGTAGAAGTTGGCGAACCCCAGGAACCGCTGCAACGCTTTACGAGAGTCAGGGACAGGCCACTCAGCGACGGCCTTGATCTTGACCGGATCAGGTTCAATGCCTCTAGGGGAGATTATGTGGCCAAGGAACGAAACCGAATCGGCGTGGAATTCGCACTTCTCCGCCTTAACAAAAAGTTGGTTCTCGAGAAGACGCTGGAGGACCTGACGAACATGCTGGGTGTGTACCTGGAGAGAAGGGGAGAAAATCAAGATGTCATCCAGGTACACAAAGACAAAGCGATTGATCATGTCACCCAACACATCGTTGACCAGGCCCTGGAAGACGGCCGGAGCATTGGTCAACCCAAAGGGGAGAACCAAGTACTCGTAATGTCCCGATGGTGTATTGAAGGCCGTCTTCCACTCGTCCCCCTCGCGGATGCGGACAAGGTGGTAGGCATTGCGGAGGTCTAACTTGGTGAAGACCTTGGCTCCCTGTAACAATTCAAAAGCGGTGGACATGAGAGGTAAGGGGTATTTGTTCTTAACCGTGATCTCATTCAACCCTCGGTAATCGATACAGGGACGTAGGGAGCCATCCTTCTTCTGGACAAAGAAGAAGCCCGCTCCAGCCGGCGAGGAGGAATGACGGATGAGCCCAGACTGAAGTGATTCACGAATATACTTATCCATGGCCTCTCTTTCAGGACCGGAAAGGGAATATAGTCGACCCTTAGGCGGAGAAGTGCCTGGAAGGAGGTCAATGGCGCAGTCGTAGGGGCGATGCGGAGGTAGGGAGGTGGCGCGTGCCTTGCTGAAGACCGAGCGCAGACCGTGGTATTCCTCCGGGACCCCGGTTATGTCGGCCGCTTCTACCTGCAAAACAGGGGAGACAGAAACAGGAGACAGGGCAGGACCAAGACAAGATGCATGACAAGAGGGGCTCCAGGCCAGAATGGAACCATTAACCCAATCCACGTGAGGATTATGCTGTGACAACCATGGGTGCCCTAAAATGATAGGTGTTTTGGGGGACTCTAGGATGTACAGCTCAATCATCTCACAGTGGTTACCAGAAAGAAAGAGTCTTACGTGGGGGGTGACGTGAGTTATGGTGGCAAAAGATGGACCCGCCAGCGTCCAGACCGGGATGGGTTGAGTCAACGCTCGAAGAGGAATCCCCCATTGGCGAGCCGTGGAGGCGTCGAGGAAGTTGCCCTCCGCACCCGAGTCCAGAAGAGCTTGTCCACTGTGTTCCTGTCCCCCGTAGGAGACACGGAAGTCCAAGACGGTGCGTGAGGTCGGGGAGGAAGTAGGGATGGCGCCCACACGGATTCCCCGAACTACGGGTGGGCGCGTGCTTTTACTGGGCACTGGATGGCTTGATGACCCGGACCTCCGCAGTATAGGCATAACCCATGCAAAATCCGGTGTTCCTTCTGCTGTGGAGTGAGGCGGGTGCGGCCCAGTTGCATGGGTTCGGGTCCTTCGGCAGGAGGGGCTGTGACCGGCAGGGACGGTGTGTCGCGGATACGCCAAGGGGGTGGTGAGCGTTGTCTAAGGCGACGGCGCTTGAGTCGGCTCTCCACTCGGAGGCACAGGTTGGTGAGCGCTTCCATATCCTCGGGAAGGTCAAGGGTGGCCATCTCGTCGGCGATAGAGTGGTGGAGTCCCTCTAAGAACCGTGCCCGTAAGGCAGCTGTATTCCAGCTGCAAGCTGCTGCCAAGGTTTGGAACCGAATGGAGTAGTCAGTGAGGGATGACCTCCCTTGGGAAAGACGAGAGAGCTGGGACGCCGCTTCATCACCTCTGGCTGACCGGTCGAAGAGATGGGTCATCTCAGCCTTAAAGGCCTCAAAAGAAGAGCAGCAGGGAGCCTCAGCCTCCCAGACGGCAACTCCCCAGTCACGGGCTGGCCCGGTGAGGAGATTCAGGACGAAAGCCACTTTTGTGTCCTCCCGGGCGTAGCGGCGGTTCTGCAGGGTAAACACGAGCCCACACTGGGCCAAGAAAGGGCGGCAGGCATTGGGCGCTCCGTCATAGGGGGGAGGAAGATTGATATGAGGCTCCGGCTCCGGCGGGCTGGTGATGGTTGGACCTCGACCGCTGGCGACAGCCCCCTGGACCTCCTGCAGGGCAGCGCGCAGTTCTGTCATCTGCCCGGATAGGAATTCCATCCCCTGGGAGGCTGCGGTTAAGCGAGTTGCCTGTTGTCCCAACAGGACCCCCTGTTGCTGGATAGCCATCCGGACAGGGTCCGTCTCCGCTGGGCCTCGGGTTTGGTCAGTCCGTTCTGTCATGGTGGAAGAACGGAGAGAGGCCCAATTGCGGTGAAACAGCTGGTTTTATTTACCCTGCCCACAGGGGACACAAGAGAGCATACACAACCCCGAAGGGAGAGACAAAAACCCCGAAGGGAGAGATGAATGACCCCGAAGGGAGAGATGAATGACCCCGAAGGGAGAACTCTCAGGAGATCCTCTATCGAAGCGTCTGCAGCACAGGTGGTTGTCACACCCGGAGAATCCGGGTTCTAGACGGCGGCTGCGGACCGCAACGGTAGAGGCAGGGTCTGGTGCTAGGCAGGGTATGCTGGGTCCCAGACGGCGTGGCTGGGTAAAGTCCCGGGGAGCTGGTGGGAGAGCTTCGTGAGCAGCCGATGCAGGGAGTCACTGGAGCGCCGGCGGGAAACTAGCGGGCAGATGAAGATGAGAAAATAATAGGAGGAACACCAAACTATCTAGGGAAAATAACAATACTAGAAAAACCTAACTAGACTAGACTAAATAAATAACGCTAATGACAGATAGAGGAAAGCTTGTAACGCAAGTCTAGACACGACTGGACTGGACAGGACAAGAAGTCAGCTAACGGTAGTGCTAGTATAAACACACAACGGACTGACGAAGAACAAGAGCACACGAGGGAATGAAATAGGAAACCTCTTAATTACGTAATGGGCAACAGCCGCGTAGCGCAACCCGCGAGCGGGAAGCGCTAGCGAAACTCGCTACAGGTGACAGGGTGATCAGCGGAGTCGTGAGGGAAACCCAGTGAGGGAGACACGGGGGCGGGGCTGGTGACGCAGACACAGAACACGCGGAAAACTGTCAAACAATTCCCCACGTGTTCAACATGAAACAAAACACAGTCACGCAGGCAAAAAACTGAACCACAGACCCAGAGTCATGACATTATGTATTGTGCGCTCACACGATCTGTTTCTCACAACAAATAAATGTGAAATTTGTATGTAGGTGACGATATCAGTTCTCATTCCCTGTTCCCTCTGCCGCTGACACGGGGTTATTATGGCAGACCTGAGATGGAGCGCGCTCGCTTGTTATGGCTCACATGTCGGTCTCACGCTCATTCCCAGGTGAGGCGACTGTCGAGGAGTTATACGACGGGATGTTCACTGTCACCAGCCGGCTCAGGCTTACCGTCTCTAAGGAGGACGATGGAGTGGCCGTCATCTGCATCGTTGACCATCCAGCCGTGAAGGACTTCCAGGCTCAGAAATATCTGGAAGTGCAGTGTGAGTCATCAGTGTTTAAATTCTAGCTGCAAATAAGCCTCGAGGTGTGATCTCCTCACCTGCGTGTGGAGGCTGTCTGACTGATGTTGTAATGAATGATAGAACTTTGTGTTACAAAATAAGCTCATTTTAAAGATATGATTTATCAGAAAATTCAGACATTACTGTGTACTTATACTAGGGTTGTAACAGTATGAGATGATAACTCCCTGTGTAGGGAGACAAAGAGAGAGAGAGAGAGAGAGAGAGAGAGAGAGAGATAACCATTGTTGTTTTTTAAGGCAAAAATGTTAAATTGGTGAAAAACCACCACGTACAGTGTAAACATTATTTGCAATATCATACTGAATGTGTACGATTAAAAATAACACAATATGAGTAATCATGGTTATTAATATTACGACAAACTAAATTAACAGCAACAAAGCAACATTAATAATATTTTTATGATATATTAATTCATTAATATATAATAATGATAATCATACATTTTTGGTCTGTTTTAGGGCAGAGACAATTCGGACATGAGTTTGAATAAAATAACAACTGAAGTTTAGTTTTTCCCTGAACTATTCCTTTATCCTGAGCGAGGTCTAGGCAAGGGCTTTCAAAACAGACACTGTCAAATTACGGCTAACCACAAAATGCTGTCTGCTAAATAATGCATTGATTAAGTACGTTTGGCATGCGCTCTTTTGTGGCACGAGAAGTCCTGGAAAGGTTAACCTACCCTTTTGTAATCTTGGCAGAATATTAATTTATTCAGATAGCTGACTGCTCAGGGTGACCTTTGAGAAGAAAAGACAGGAGAGATCGGCTCAACTATAACAGCTTGACATTTTGACTAACATAGATAAAAGAGAAGAAAAAAAACATTTTACACTACTGTTAAGTTGACTGTTTAAATTCATAACACTCTCCCCCTCCTTCGCAAGCCTATAAAAAAATCACGTACTGTCATGTTCATGCTCTTTTAAACTCACCGGGGCAACTTAATGCAGTGTAAAGTGAACGATGAAACCCAGAAGAGCAATTAAGATCTGCTGCTTTTATTGTCGTCTTTGTATTAAGCGTGAATGCGTAACATGCACACGGATATAAAAAATGCGCAATCTGGAAACCTGTCGGGGATGTTTTCTAATCCGAGCGAGAGGCAGGTATTGTATCTGGTCATAGAATGATGATTAGATACAATGGGCTCAAGAGTAGCGAACTGGATCGATGCGCTTGTGTAACTAAAAATGAGTGTGTGTTTGTCCCTTCTTTTGTGTCTGTTTGGCAGATAAACCAGAAGTGAAGATTGTGGTGGAGTTCCCAGAGGGTTTGACCCGAGAGGGGGAACATCTCGAGCTCACGTGTGAAGCTAAAGGCAAACCACAGTGAGTCCTGCGTATCACTTTGTTACGTGTTCTTGAGTTATCTTGGAGATCTTGAGATGGTGATAAAAACAACGTACAGGGATACTGTAAGACTGATAACAGCAGTATTTTATAGTAATAACCCCCACATGCAAAATAAAACAATAATCCACAGCTCAGATTTCTAAGCAGCATGCACATTTGTTTGTGCAGGTGGCGATTTTACATCAGTGCTAAAGTTTTCCTGATTAAAGCGCATTATCCTCTCCTCGTCTGTCTGAGCATTTTCACACTGAGCACTAAATGATTACTCTGTATTGTACAGGCCTCATCAAATTAACTGGCTCAAAGTGGATGATGATTTCCCCTCCCACGCCGTGATAACCGGCTCTGATCTCTACATCGAAAACCTAAACAAGTCGTTCA
The DNA here is from genome assembly GCF_947034865.1 of Barbatula barbatula. NCBI lineage: Eukaryota > Metazoa > Chordata > Actinopteri > Cypriniformes > Nemacheilidae > Barbatula > Barbatula barbatula. Next base: position 11,413,217 of record NC_136782.1, read on the forward strand.
ACGGGACGTACCGCTGCGTGGCGTCCAACTTAGTGGGAGAAGCCTACGATGATTACATCCTTTATGTTTATGGTACGTACTCAAACCACATCTTATCTGTGTCTTTAAACAAACTATTTAAAAGAGCAATTCCCCAGTCGGTTAAACCTGTCTTGGATAAAATGACACTGTTAATGGCAAGTTTTGTTAGTCTATTAGTGTCTTGGCTTAACCTGTGTTTGGACAAGCAGCCCTCAACTGCGGGATGGTGATCATAAAGTGCGTTTATTGTTTCAGCTACAGCTGTCTATGTTGCTTTGAGTGAAGTACAGAGGAGTTTAACCTTGAACAATGTTGCCTCTGGGTTTCTTCTAGTTGCAGCACATGACAAATACAGCCGCAGTAAAACTGAAGAGGCCATGCCAAATTTTCATTTAATCATCATTTCTAGATGTATTGTGGCCATTCAGTGTCTGCTGAATTTCGACAAAATCAAACCACAGGAGTGACATACAGTGCCTTCATCCAACAGCAATGTGAAAAGCTGACAGCATGACAAGACACATGAAAACTGTGATAGAAATCACAGTTATCAAAAAAATCACACGCACAAATATTACTGTTGTATTGCAAGTGAATGTGAACTTGTTTGAGGTCTGAAAAAATACAAAGCATCTTTTCAAAAATAATCCTTTAAAACATACCGGCTGTATAAATAGAAAAACTGACAATAATTTAAACATTATCTCTATTTTTCTGTGGCTGTATATGATGACAATACAATGGTAAATAATGAGGGGATACCCCGTTTGTTCACAATGCTTTCTGTCTCTCTTCATTGAGCTAGTTTTTGCTCGGGAGAACTGTCTTCATGAAAGCATTCTTTATTTTATTTATATCCATCAAAATATGAGTCATATTTATTTGAGTGCAAACTTAATTATCAGGTCATTATCAGGAATATTTTTTTATGTTTAAAGGACTTGCTTAAATGTGTTTGTTGCATAAAAGCACCATTGTGGAATACATTTGTAGTAGAAATGGATGCAGCTGCTACTGCTGTGGCATAAAGTGTATTAATTATTACATAGTGTTTTTATGTAAAATGTAATAGATAAATACAATTTGAAGGTCCAGTGTGGGAAATTTAGCAGCATTTAGTGGTGAGGTTGTGAATTGCAACCAACGGCTCAATCCTCCCTCCCTTTCGAGGTATGTAGATAGAAATAGCTCATTCTAGGGTAAGAAAAACATAACGCTTCATTATGTAAGGTATTTATGCACCTCTGAAGGTGTATATTAAAATGCATTTCCGTCAGTAGATCCTCCTTCATCTTACACATTGCACCTTTAAGTAATTCTATTAGATTGTAATTTTGCAATTACTGTGAACATACCTAAAAATTACCCATGAAACCTCCCAACATTATTTTTTTAAGTTTTATTAAGTCTTTTGTACATGTTTCAACAAATGTTGCTGTCATAAAGCATGCATTAGCGAGATTTTTACTAAATATGAGTCACCTGAGAGTTTTTCATGCTACCAGTCGTATTAATACAGACAGTGCATTGTGTTCTTTGCATGTTTAATACTTCAAAAGGGCCGACAGCTGGATTTTTCAAAGTACGAGCAATAATTGCTTTGACAGCGCCATTTGACGGCCAGGATTTAACAAAGCCTTGCTTTAACTACAGGAGAATTGAAGTGTTGTTTTGGTTTAAAGCAGGTTGTGTTCAGGATGGCTAATGGGCAGCCAGCTGCAGCTTTAACAAACTGTCTTGTTTGAGCAAAAGGCATTACCCTAAAGAGATGGAAAAGGGTGGCCTGTCATTGAGGCATTTTGCTGCCATAGTTATTAGTCTCTCATAATGCCGATGTCAGAGGCAGGTGTTTGGAAATGATGTCTCAGGCACGGATTAATGCACAGGCTTGCCTAGGCGGCAGCCTAGGAGCCCCACCTGTTTAGGGGCCTCTTATTGGCAAGATTTTTTATTTTTAACAAAAAATAGACCCTCATTGGTCCATCAGAAATATTACCAAAAAATAAGCCTGTGATTGGATAGATGTGACATTTGGAGCAAAAACGGAAAATACAAAGGTTAAAAGAACAACGTGACTAAGATTGAAACAGATGCAGCGGGATCCTTAGCTATTGAAGCAGAAGACTCATGTGTTTTATTGAAGTAAATACATTGTAATTGGCTAAAGCACATGCGCATAGTTTGGTACCCTGGTGCGTACTTGAGCTTTTACATTAGCGATTTTTCTGTGCTCCGATCTGACCTAACCTGCAAGCGTGAAAGGCACCTGAAAGCCATCTAAGGGGGTCCTAACCCAAAGAGCAGCCTAGGGGCCCCAGACCACCATAATCCGCCCCTGTTAAATGGGGGACTGTTGTGCGTGTCATGCCAGGAAGCAGTTATTCTTCTCTGTGTCTGTATCCTTTTCCTAAGCGAGAACCACCTGCTGATCCCTTCACCTTCTCTAGTTTCACAGGTGCATGCAAGATTTCATTCTGTTTATACCAGTGATTGATCTCAAACAGAAAATCCAAATGGCATTAAATTTGTTATGTAGAAGTGCAAAAGTATTGATAACCTCCCTGTCTGCCAGTGGCCCTTTTATTGCGGGCTCAACTACTTTAGACCTAAAAAACATGGTTATGGTAGAAATAATATTCAATTGTGAAAGTTGACTTTCTAATGCCTGAAATGCTCACACTTTGCATTAAATAAAATAGTCGTCTCATGGTGCATTTGTAAATCAATTTATACAGGCAATTGTGGAGCATGACCTACCTCAGAGAACTCTAACAAGTGGAAAGACCTCTTGTAGCTTGATAATCCTGAGCACACTTTATTCTTCTGCTGCCTGTCAGACTTACTTTTAATGCTGCTCCTGGGGGGATGGCAGCTTTTTTGCTACACAGCATTTCCTTCTACTGCCGGAGTAAAGCAGCGACATAGTGGCTGAGTAAACGCTTATGGCTCCTCATGTTTGCGATTCATTTTTCCACTTAGTTTTTTCATTAGGCGGTAAAGAGAAAGACGTGGAACCAAGCAGATGTTCATTAGCCAATTTGTGAGTATATTGTATGCGTCTAAGTTTGCTAAAATCACCTGGCTTTTATACGGTGATGCTACAAGAAACTCTTAGATTTTGTTATTTAGCAGACACTTGGCACATGGATGGCATGCAGTACAGTTTTTTTCATTTACACCTTGTATATTTCATCACTGTATTCATTGCATTCATGAACAGAGCTGTTTGATGTATAATCAAATAAGTGAAGGCGAATGGGAATTTGTGAAGGGATGGATACATGTCATAACTTGATAAGCTTGTAGCATATAAAAAGCCAATGAAAAGGCGTCCTGTTACCCAAGCTTCTCGAAGGAACTTTATTGGTACTTTTGTTAATTTATAAAAAAAAGCACAGGCTGTATCTTTTTCGTGACTTGGCAATTACATTAAAAATGAAAAAGCCGGGTATTGAATTGAATTCTGGTGTTAAAGAAATAACCAGATTTGGGCAAGTGCATGCAAATGTCAACCCTAAGGTAAAAAAGGTAACTTTTGTTGCAGCTTGAGATGTTAAATACAGGAGAACAAAAATGTTCTACGGCATAGGTCCTATGCATTACTATAACTTGCCCTTTAGAAGAGCCATCCCTTTTACAATCTAAGCTTGAGTATGAATGGGTGCGCTTCAGCTCATTTGAAATGATACCGTATTTCTTTGTACGTTGGAATAATGCACCATAATTATCATCCCATTTTTCAGAATCCAGATGTGCCATTTTGTGTCCTCTTTCACCCGTCTCTACTCTGCGTTCTTCCAAAACAAATTAAAATGGGTCTGCAAATCTTGTTTTAAAGCTTTGTGAAGTCTTCTCCAGCGCAAAGAAAGTAAAGAAACTTAATATCTTTTCTTTGATTAATGCTCTAAAGCATTGTAAATTGTCCAGAGGACCTATATGCCATGACAAGTGGCTAATTTTGTTTGGTGAAGAGGTGAAGAGGTGCAGGGTTGAAATCGGCTCAGTCCAAAGACGTCAGTACTGTGAATTGAAAGACATAGGCTTTCTTGCTCTTGAACAAGATACTTCACCTCTTCAATGCAGGATTAGCCTATTGCTGCCTGTTTTCTGTCAGTAACATAAGAGTTCAGATATACAGGATTAAGAAGCGTGGATGCTTTGTACACTGGACAAAGGTTGAAAGTAAGAGGCACTTTGTTGCAAATCCAGGGTTGCTGTTTTCCAGCACATATCCAAAGACAAATGTAAAACTAGCAGGACCTTAACGCACGCTTTCATATGCTTTGCTGAAAGTTGCTCTAGGAAATACGACAATTTCCTTCTTCCATTGACATAACAGATTAAAAATCAATAGTTCTTAAAGTTCTTAAAGCTGGAGAAAGACCTTCTGACTAAAGCAAAATCTTCCAAAACACTTTCTGATCTCTCCGTCTTTCAGAAAGATGCCAATCGTAATGGTTTCCAAGTAGGTGATTTAGCCCACAGATGAAAACCTGCTCGCCTGATCAAGTACTATAATGCAGCGGTTGTACATTTCTCGTCATTTATCATTATAATGAAGTTGTTCAAAATTATCTAGAGACTCGGCCGTAGGGGATATGTGACACATCATTTGGATGCTCAAGGTCTACAGCCTTGACTTTCAATTCATGCTCCATTATGTTGTGTCATTCTAAATGACTTTGTCTTCATCTGCACTTTTTTCTCGAGTCAGATTGAGTCTGTGATGTTGTCAAATCCAATTGTGCCTTGTTAGCCTTTATTAACACAAAACAAAATCCTAAATTAAATTATTTAAAAAGCTGCAGAGGTTTGAATGTGTTAATAACGGCTTTCATTACATCGGAGACTCTTTATGTTTACCTAAAGTATTCTAAAACCAGGCAAATGCGACTAAATACACATCGGCGCTCACAAGAGAATTGATTTCCAGCGCTAATCGTGCCTTCCAGATTAATTAGTGCGTATCTATTAACAGCCCGTCTGCATTTTTAAGTACAGTATTCACGGTGGAATATTGCTTGCAGGTATAATTCGGGCAATGCTTTTCATCAGTCCAGTCCAGCTAATTGCACATTTGCTTTTTAGTCTGTTTTTTGCTTTAAATTGTCGTGTCCGTGTGTTTTGAATTGCCAGTCACTTATGATTAAAAATGCTTAAAAGGGTAGTAAATCCAAAAATGACAATTCTGTAGGCTTTTATTCACCCCCGTGTTGTTTCAAAACCGTGTGACTGACTTTGTTGCCTGGAAGACTAAAGGAAGTCTAAAGGAGATGTTCAACAGAATGTTAGTGAGTGACAGCTTCAATTCCCAGTCATTATAGTTTTTTATATCCGTTTTACTGTAGTTTTATGAAAATAGTTAGGATTATACTTTTTATACTTTTAGTTTTCAGGTTTAGTTCAGCAATTCAGTTATGTTGTTTTGTCATGTTATGATTTATCTGTTTATTTTGATATTACTATTTTAGTTTAATTAATTTTTATTTAATTGTTGTTTTCAGTTATACTGTAAATGTATTATTATTTTAAATACACTTTTTTCTTTTTTAATGTAATTTTAGAAATATTGTGGTGTGTGCTTATTTATTTAATAGTATTTATTTTTTGCTTTCATTTATTTTATTTCTGAGGCAACATTTCTAAATTTAGTTTAGCATACATTTTTCAAATGATATTTAAGCAGATATTTGATTTGATTTCAAGAAACAGACATGTTTTAATAGATTAAGTCTTAGTAAATTTCTATAGGCGTAATTTGGGTGGGACATGTCCTCACCACTTTTTGGAAGAAATTTAGAAATGCTTACGGATGGGGCCATTAACATCTTAAAGTCGTGGAAAACGCAGGCGCTTTCTAACAATCTCCCGTTGCTCACACTCCCGTTGCCAGAAGGAAATGCTCGCATCAACCGCATTCCTGTGATTGCTTGTGCATCCAGTGTCCAGTGCATCCAAAAACGCGTAAACCAACGAACAAGTGACATTTTTAGTCATAGATTAGGAATAAACTGTTTTTTAAGTCGAATGCAACGCAACAGCCAAGTGACCTTCACCAAATGACAGGTTGGGAACCACATACTTTTTTCATTTTTAGATGGACGACAGTATGCTTTAATGTGATTTGAACAAGCTGTTGGATCAACAAAGGTCTAGTAGTATTGAACATTGAAGAAGATTGCAAGCATGTTCGCTCATAAAATGAACAGCCAACCTGATCTCACGGGAATTCGTAGTTGTTTTACAAGGTGGCTAATTTGTATGATTTCATACAATGTGAATCGTACAAAAACTTATGATTTAGCAAATCTCACAAGCAAGTTAAGCTTAAGTTTATGACTTCCAGTTACAGTAGGGGGTTTTAAACAAACTCCTATTGCAGTATGAGAACAGTAATGGAAATGTGGGCTTTGACAAGCACCACTTATTACACATAAGCTTTATTTATTTACTGTATTATTATTACACGCCCAACAGAAATCTCCCTCGTGATTACATTTATATTTATATTCATAGCAAATGAACCCAACTATGAGGTTGTATTGCTTCTCGCATTAGCTGTGCTCTCCTGACAGGTTGTTCTGTATGTGTTAAAACCTTAAAACCTGAAGCTTATATGTTTCGCCTGTATGAAGGTTGGCAGTACCGCCGTTTGTTTAACCATTGTTTGTCCCAGTGGGAACTGTGTATGTTTAAATTACAGTCACCTGATGTTCAATGCTAAAGCCTGTGGGGAAAGAAGAAGTACCGACACAGACCATGTCCATCATTAACCTCCATATTCAGTCTCCTTTGGGAGATGTTCTCTCAGACAAACTCATGTAACACCGGCTCTTGCTAAAACGTAAATGTAAGCACAGACTCACAGCACAGCAAACACAATGTTATCTGTTTTCTCTGACTGTCTTAGACTCTGAATGATTAGCTCCGTTCTGTGAGGTTTGAAATGAAGCCAAAAAGAAAAGCAGTCTGTCGTGTTTGCTAATATGCGGGATGTGAGAGCTTGTGCGCTGTGTATTTAACGGTATTAGACAGCCTTTCAACCGCTTTCATTTCTGCTGTGACAGCATAATATTTTTGACATTGTGAATATGCATTGATATACAACATAAAGGCAAGCAATTGCACACAGTTAGGGCTTTTCATAAATTTGCATAGATCATTTAACATGCACTCCAAGGCTTTGTTCACACTGCACACAAATCCAATTTGGTTTTCAAATCGGATCTTTGGGATTGACTGTCTGCATTGTCATTCTGCAAATCTGTTTGTTTACATTGTCTATCTGCATTAGTTGATATGCATCACTCGTTTTTTCACTTTATACTGTAGTGAATGTCACACAGTTGACTGTATGATGAAAGAATGTGTGAAACTTTGTTAGGGATCATACATAGTGCACTATGTGTTGGATCTGTGTACAAAAAAGTATTGTTCAGGTTTATTTTATTAATTATACTTTAAGTATGTAACAGTAAACTGTGTTTTTAGTTTGTACTGTAACTATCCTACACGTGATAATTTACTGGATCGATACATGATGTTTTATTAACAAAGTTCGGGAGGAACCTAAGCATATAAATCAGCCCGATGTTCCATCAGCAGCAATCACCTATCAGCCGAGCACGCAATCTCTCCTTAATTATCTAGGCTGGTTCACCATCAGCAATCACCGTATCTACCCTATCAGCTCCAGCAAGCTCTATCATAAATAGACAAACAATCTTACCTGTTGCATCTTGCCAGATAAGCATCGTCAAGTTTCGCCACTATGTCAGAGTCTCCAAAGTAGCAAACGTTCCAGAACCGTCGGTGCCATCATGCACTTTCCAGCTCAGGGTCGGATTATACGGACTATTCCCAAGTTTCGCCGTGGGGCCGCCATCCCCGGACGTCCCATTCAGCAGGCGGATGTCGAAACTAGAGCTCTACACCCTCTACGTGTCGTCCGAGGTCGACGTCCCCTCAATGAGGTTGGCACGATCGGCTGCCAATAACAAGCCAGGCCCGGCTCGGGGTCCCGTCCATTCCAGGCTCGGGCAGTCTACATCCGCGGCTCGGCATGGCCTCCCTCACTCGAGCCGACGCAGCAAGGCTTCGGCAAGTCTTGGAAGCGCTCAGGTCACTCTGGAAGTCACGGATATCCCATTCAAGCACCTCCGGCAGCCCGTGGTATCTCAGCTCAATGCGTGGGATAACACCGCGACTGCAGATGACCGCCCCGGCCAGGCTGGCCAGCAACTCTCAGGAGCCCTGGCTCACCCATACGTCTCAGGCGTGAGGATGCCTCCGTTAGAGTCACAGGCCTCGTTCCCTGGGCCTCATATCTTCGGCGCCGCTGCCAACGCTAGCACGAGCTTGTCTCCGCACAACGCGCAAACGGCTGCCATTCTCTCTCTTCAACAGGCACGCCCCACGTTTTCATTGGCCACAGCCGCTGCAATGCCAGCACCTCCACACGCGCATGCGATGTAACCTCCACCAGTCTCCAGCAACATCAGAGCGCAGATTTTTGCAGAAGTCCAGGCTGCCGGCGCTCGAAGCAGACCCCATGCCTATTCCGGTACAACCTTATCAGGAGTTGATCTTCCAGTGAATCACCCACTGCAAACGCTTCTCGATGCCTCTCTCAATTCCATAACTAAGGCAGTTTCCCCCAGGACCCTGCAATCATACCTCACGGCATGGAGAAGCTTCAGATCGTTTCACCAGGCTTTCAGCATTCCCTTCCCAGAATTTTCTCTCCTCACAATTACCTCATACATCTCATTTCTCAACACTGCAAAAAACCTTCAGGCCAGCTACATCAGAGGTTACCTCAGCGGACACCAGTTCTTCCATAAATTGATTTTCAACTCCCCGTAACCAGCCATAGCAAGCTCCCAAACATCAATGGTTATCCAAAGCATACGAAGATCCCAACCCGCCCGTCAGGATGCCAGGAGGCCCATTACCTTGGAGATTCTCACCAAATGCATCTCCACCCTCCGCAAGGGATATCACTCCACATGTTGCCCGCACACTCGACGCCATGTTCACATTGGCGTTCTTCGGTTTTCTACAATGCTCAGAGATCACGATCCACATCCAAATTCGACCATTCAGTTCAGCCCACCATGAATGACCTCCAGGTGCTGGATTTGGAGACGATTTCTTACTCGATTAAGCAAAGTAAGACTGACCAGACCAGGAGAGGCCATTTCGTCTACGTTTTCAACATCCATTCACCGATTCAGCCGTATCGAGCCCTCCTAGCCTACCTTCGCTACAGACAACCCCGGTCAGCGGCCTTATCGGATCCCCTCTTCCTCGACGACTCTAAATCGCCCAGGCCTTACGCTTCTGGTTTCAGAAGCACCTCAAAGCCGTCCTGCTCCAAACTGGCATCCCAGCAGACAACTTTTGCTGTCACTCCTTCCGCATAGGCGCAGCTACCACAGCTGCCCAAAAGGGCCTATCCAAGCGAGCTTCCAACAAGTGCTCTGTAGCAGCAGACACTACTAGCCATGAAGCCAGTATCGCAGGAGCGACCGCCCCCGCAGGGGTCCGAGCTTCCAACAAGTGCTCTCTAGCAGAAGACACTACTAGCCATGAAGCCGGTATCGCAGCAGCGACCGCCCCCGCAGGGGCCCGAGCTTCCAACAAGTGTTCTGTAGCAGCAGGCACCACCAGCAATGAAGCCAGTATCGCAGCAGCGACCGCCCCCGCAGGGGCCCGAGCTTCCAACAAGTGCTCTGTAGCAGCAGACACTACTAGCCATGAAGCCGATATCGCAGCAGCGACCGCCCCCGCAGGGGCCCGAGCTTCCAACAAGTGTTCTGTAGCAGCAGGCACCACCAGCAATGAAGCCAGTATCGCAGCAGCGACCGCCCCCGCAGGGGCCCGAGCTTCCAACAAGTGCTCTGTAGCAGCAGACACTACTAGCCATGAAGCCAGTATCGCAGCAGCGACCGCCCCCGCAGGGGCCCGAGCTTCCAACAAGTGCTCTGTAGCAGCAGGCACCACCAGCAATGAAGCCAGTGTCGCAGCAGCGACCGCCCCCGCAGGGGCCCGAGCTTCCAACAAGTGCTCTGTAGCAGCAGGCACCACCAGCAATGAAGCCAGTGTCGCAGCAGCGACCGCCCCCGCAGGGGCCCGAGCTTCCAACAAGTGCTCTGTAGCAGCAGACACTACTAGCCATGAAGCCAGTATCGCAGCAGCGATAGCCCTAATGGGCCCTCATCCTTTTGTTTTTACTAAATTTCAGGTTGCACCTCCATAACGCACAGCATGGCATTTTTGGGGGGTGTATGCGTACTTCGGCGGTTGTCCAGCTCTATTTTGCATTTGGGGGGTGTGTTCTGGGCTCGAGCCGGTTCCGAGCCCGGAGTACTTGCTCTGAGCAGGGTAGAGTGCTCCGGGTTCGGATAGATCCGGCGAGCTCGGAGCCCACTCCCTGTACAACACGCCAAATCACATAACCTGCATTCCCATGCTTTACCATCTATCCCAACAAGGAGCTGTTTATCGGCGAGAGCGAACTCGTGAATTGCAGCATGTAGTATATTTTAAGGATACTTTATGTAGTAAGTATACTAATATTGTATCAATGTGCTAGTATGTTTTGTAAGAGCATTATTTTAAATTTAAATTATTTGTGACTAAATTGGCCCACTTTTTTAGTTTGTAAAAGTATACTTTTTAGTATGTAACTGTAGTTTACTTGGAGTACACAACTACTTTGTTTTTCATTTATTCTGTAATTACAAGTGATAGTTTACTTGATCAATACTTGTAGCATGTAGTTTATTTTAAGTATTCTTTATGTATTAAGTATGCTAATATAATGTCAATGTACTAGTATACTTCTATGTGAAATATTTAAAACTATATCATTACTACTTGGTACTAAACTTGTCATGATTCTGCCTACTCTTGTCTTGATTTTCTGGTCTAGGGGCAGAGTCATGACAGACCCATGTGTTTTATGTGGAGAGAAACATATTATTGTCAATCAGGTTATAATATGCGTTCTCTCCAGTCTCGTCATTTGGCCCTGCCCCTCTCGTTCCTAGTATAGCTTTCCCCCTGTGTCTCATAACCCACACCTGCCCATCGTTATCTCCTTTGTTAGTCTCCCTATTTAATGCCCTCTTGTCTATTGTCTTGTGCTGGTTCATTGTTCATGTATCCTGCCCTGTTTGGAGTGTTCATGTTTCCTGACGATCCTATTGAGTATTTGCTAGTCTTGTTGAGTGTTGAGTGTTGAGTGTTTAGTTTTCAATTGTGGTATCTTGTTTAGTAGTGTTTTCCCCATCGAGGGTGTTTATGTTTTGTTCCTGTGTTATTATTTATTAAAGTCTATTCGTTAACCCCTTCATCCCTGTGTCTGCCTGCAATTGGGTTCTTCCCCACACAGTTCTTGACAAAACTGGCCCACGTTTTAGTTTACAAAAATCTACTTTAATGTAACGTTAAATGTAACATTAGTAAACCTAAGTACACAATGTCTTTACAACTACGTTATTTCATTCGTACTGTAACTACAAGTGATAGTTTTCTAGATCGATATTTGTAGCATGTAGTATATTTTAAGTATACATTGAGAACTAAGTGAACTAATACAGTATTAGTATACTCGTAAATGTACTATTTCAAACTGCATCATTACTACTTGTTTCTAAATTGGCAAATTTTTAGTTTATGAAAGTACACTTTGTAGTAAACCACATAACGGTTAATTAAGCTCCGCTTTTATGTGTTTTATGCTTATTTATTTTGTAGACATTGCTCTAAAGTGTCTTATAAAAAAGACAGCGCTTACTGAAATACTATAAGTATCTGCATTTGCTGAGATTTGTGCTCATGACCTTGGCATTGTTCTCTACCAGTCATTACTTGAGGAAAGCTCTTGAGTATTGAGATGTATTCACATTATAGAGAAAAAACCCCGGTAAGCAACCTGGAGTATGTTTAAGCCTTGCTTAAGGGAACAATGGTGATCACTAATGGCTCATTCCTTGTTGAAATCAAACCAGCAACCTACTGGTATTCACCAGCCCTGGGTCTTAAACACTATAGCACCCCAACCCCTGTTCTTTATCCCTGGTGTTTTTAATGGTTTGTGAGATGGTCTAAACTAATTCTGTTACCTCCATTTACTCTACCAGAATAGACAGATGCATACAGTCACACCTAGAATTTCTTGGCAGAAGAAAAAAAGCCTGTCTCTCCATCTGCCAGTTCCCAATCTGCCTCAGTCATGAATATTTACTTCCCTTTAAGATCAAAGGGTTTATCCAATAAATGCTATTGTTATAAGAATTCAAATCATTGCAGTGTGTCATTACAGGTCACAAACAAACAGTGTGTTGGTGTAATGCTTTCACCACAAATAACGGCCACCCTAGCTCAGCTCCAACACTGACCATTAGACTGATATTTAACACATTCAACATTACTGAGAGGCAGCGGAATAGAGCCAATAGGTTTTATGAGGACACGTCTTGCAAGTGTTGTCAGAACAATCCCGCTCGTGATAAGTACTCGTATCGTCTATTTTCACACTGCGTGATTGGAATTTCATATTTCCGTCCCTCACATATGAATGGAAATATTGCACGTCCAAACACATTCACATCTCGGTGCTCATAACATCTAGCCAGGAGTCACCCAGCCTGCAAATTGCCCATGGAAAATTCTTGTTTGCTTGAGTATTATGCATGCCACATCCCATTCAGACCTTTGTGTTGGCCGTATCTCCTGAATGCACAATTTCAACCGCGGGAGTATGACATTTCCCCAACGGGCCTGCGATCGGTCATGGCGACACGAAATCCCAGAAATATGCGATGCGTCTCCATGCATCTACATTCAGAGATATTATCCTGTCCTTGGTGTTTTATCATTAGTTGGAAAGTGTTTGGGCCCCTACTGAGATCTTTTGATGGAGCACAGACAATAAAGTGATGGAGACAACTAGCCAATTTCGCCTGCTGAGACTGTTCCACAGCAAGGCGCCTCGGTATCTGTGGTAAAAGCGGAAAGATAGTCACATCGCACAGTCACAGCACAGTAGCTCGCCCGCATTTTCCAGCACGCCATTATTTCGATGGCTGTGTGCAAGGGCCGTGTGGAATATGGACTCTGCGTGTTTATTAATAAATGATTCTCATAATGTCATTTCTTTTGCCTTCCCTCATTTCCTTATTTGCTGAATAACAGGACAATGTGAATCATGCCGAGTGGTTCAACGTTTCGCAGGGGGTGCCGCGGCAGACTGAACGCTAGGCTGTTGTGAAACCTCTTCCCTAGAGGCTAATGGCCATCTCACTGTACATTATTCCACGTATTATCTGGCTACATAATAAATAACCCAGCTACCAAATAAAGTAATAAATGGGCATGAAATATTAATTTGTGTTTGAATTAATTTTACTATTAGACTTTTAGATTAGCTTAAGGCGTCCATTACCAAAATATTCCATTACATCTTAGAAAGCAATTACCCAGAAACATTGCTAACAAAGATTACGAAGAATCTTTCAATATTAATTTATTGCTTTTTATAATTAATCTGCAATTTTGCGGTAAATACAATATACCAGAATTGACAATAACCATCATAATAAGAAAATGATGATTTTCGATATTGTGTTAATACTACACATATAATAATACTTAAATTATTCTGTGTGCGGTTAAATATTTTAGCACAATGTTTACAAACGCTTTAGTCTTATTTAATTAACACTGCATATAGGAATTTATAGTGTGTCTGATATTTGACCTGTGTTTTGACTTGCATAACGTTTTATGTTTTGCTTATAGTCAATGTTTTCTTGTACAGCTGCTTTGTAACAATGAAAATTGTTAAAAGCGATATATAAATAAAGCTGACTTGACTGTAGCTTTGCTTCACTACACTCTTATTTTGAGTGTGATCCGGGCCGGTTCTAAACATTAGGAAAATTTATTTTGGAAGCCCCTCACAGCCCCCCCCATCCCCTCCACCTTTTAGAATAAATTAAGTATATTATTACACTGTAAAAGTGTACAATTTTAACAAGTTAATTATATTATTAAAAATATGTTTCAATTTGAAATTGCTCTAAATAAAATTGTAAAATGTGTAAAAAGAATATGTTGTGATGACAAACAAAGCCAAAGACTGTAAAATAAGTATGCGGTTAAATGCTCTGCGCAATTCGAGCTGCATGTGAGGACAGGTGCGTGCAGAAAAGACTCAAGTAGACTGCTGCGTATATGCTTTCAAAACACTGCTGCAGTAGTTTGATGTTATGTGCATCGAAGTTGGAGACGTTATAAACCATTTGGGGCAGTCGTGGCCTAATGTATAGAGTCGGACTCATGACCAGAATCTTGCCGGTTCAATCCTCAGGGCCGGCGGGTAACTACTGAGGTGCTCTTGAGCAAGGCACCTTGCTCCATTGGCACTGCAGTCATAGCTTCCCACTGCTCCATGTGTACTTGTGTTCACGACTTGCTGTGCGTGTGTTCACTACTCTCTGAATGGGTTAAATGCAGGGGCCACCATATCTGACAAATAGGTCACATTCACTTTTTTTCAGAAGAGAGATAGAAAAACACTCCTTTGAAATCACTTGAAAAGACATTCACATGATCAAACACCAGTGCATTTTGGTTTCATTTACCATTTGTATGTCATAGGGTGAACCCATATTTCTTGTTCGGTTCTTTTGGTTATTTTGGTTCGGACCAAAAAAGAAAAAGAATAATTTAGCCCTGATTCGATTAGCGAACCTAGAGATTTCGAACCCAATAGGCTAACGTGTAAAGTCGCAACGTGATTGGACAGCCGTTATGATTTCTATTTTAAAAAGCAACTTACAGGAAATCTAAATCAATGCTGTGTGCTCAGTTCTGCATGGGTTATACATGCTCAGTGTATGCCTGCGCATATGAGGGTATTTTAGCAAGCCGGTAACTCGTGAAGACCTCATGAAGTGTTTAAAGCAGTCAAAATTGGGCCAGGAATTCCTCTGTTGCATGCGGAAGCACAGATTTAATAAGATAAGATTTTCGGGGTTGTATATTGTTATCACTTCCTGTTTTTGGTTCGATTCGATTCCTTTGGTCCGCCTTGTGTTCCTATTTAAATCAAACCGCGGCAGAGCTCGTTTGAAAGTAGATCGAGACCCATCTTTTCAGCGGTCCTGCCCGCTTGTTTGGTGCATACCAGGGTTTGGCTGGAAGCATTCCCCCTAACACAAATAAACCGCACTGATAGAACAATCGCACCAGAGTTTGTTTTAATCTAACCAAACATGGCATATTGACACCCTTAGAGAAAGTGCTTGTTTCATACTAACATGCAGTCTTTCTGTTACGGCCTTCGTGACTTCTCTCCTCCATTTATTACCTCTTATGTGTGTTTCCATTTTTTCCATCTAGATGTTCACACCACAACCCCCACACCCACCACTACCACCATCAACCCTGATGCCTCCCAAGGTACAGTACATCTCAGCTTCAGGGTTTCTCTTTCCATCTCACCCTTTTACTTTTCTGTTGTCTCCAGTGTCCTGCTGCGTGTGCATCCGTGTGTATGTGTGTGTAAATACTGCTGATGCATGTTACTGTCCGTGAAGGGGTAAAGTGCAGAGTCTCGCTCAGAGTCAGACGGGCCACACTAATAAGATCTCAACGCGGATAGTGGGCTCCGTGGTCTCGCCGTGCCGTGCTGTCAGTGTCACTTGTTGGGTTATGCTTGTCACATACTTTTCTGTCATACGCCTGATCTTTCGCCGTAGAGATTCTTTTTTGATGGAAAATCTTATCAGTATCTTGTCCAGCATTTCGGCAGGCCTCAGATTAGGATTACAAATGTCCTAGGCCTTCCGTAAAAATGACAGCAATTTATTCTTGAAATGGTTTGAAGCAATGTTCCCTCTATGTTTTGCCGCAGACCGATCAGTGCAGGCGGTCAGGCGGTCAATTCTGCCATTCATAGTCGATTTATGTAGATTTTAAATGGATTTCAGTATTTTAAGCATTTTTCCGAAAACAATGAATTTCTTAGTACTTTTGTCTTGTTTTTCAGCAAAGTCTTCAAAATGCTTTTATTAAGATCAATTTTACTGACAAAGTAAAATTACATAAAATATTAAATCTGGGTTTACTGAAAAAATTAAGTGACATTTCTGCCAAATGGGTAAGAAAAATACACTTGAATTAAGTTAATTTTTTCTTACTGCATTGGGAGATATTTTTAATTATATATAAAATGAGTAAATTCAGCGTTTTTATCAGATTTATTTTTGGCTAAAGGGCAAAGAGAGGACAGGAAGCGATGTGGGACAGATAAGGCGGGCAGGATCAGGAAAGGACCACGAGACGGGATTGAAACTCAGGTCACCCGAAGCGCAAACTATTGCCTCCGACAAGTAAATTATTCTTGACTTACATTTTTTTACATTTGTAATGTTGAGCGAAAAATAAAGTATAAAGGGACTAGGAATTCACAGCAAACAAATCAATGGCGGATAAATTGTTCTACAGAGAAGTCGAAGTGAAATATATTTTTGATGATCTTCCAAAGAGTTAGAAAGGATAGGGTGTGCTCTACTATAAAAAGAAATCAATTAAGCCATAATGTCTCACTGAAACACTCCCCAGCTTTAGGGGGTGACATTTAGAGATGATTGCCATTTTTAAAACAAAATAGATGGCTAAATGGAAGGACCCTGTACACTGATAGCGACACCTTTCACATAAGCTATACTTTTCCCTCTTTTAAACCCATTCTTAAAATTGATATGCACAGCATGTGGAGCATTCTGTGATCATCAGGCTGAACTAAGTCATATCTGTTTCTCTTTCTATGGAGACGTTCTCCTGCGTTCCTCCCCAGCCTGATGTATTCTCATCCAGAGTAAATGTGCGAGAAGTTTTATTGGTATAACAGTCTTAACCTTGGATTACCATTCGAGCAGAACTTGCTTTCAAGCGGCCACGGAGGGTAATCCACACGCCGTGCGAGTACAGGAGAGCTCGAGGGAGCCAACAGTCAGTGTTTTATCTGATATGCAGTCTAATCGTTAGGGTTTGGATTGGAATAGTGGATGTGTGGCCATCTGTGGCTGTCTGAACATGACCCTGGGGCGCTGGCATACGGGATATATCTGTGCTACAGTACCTGCAGCATTACGAAACAATACAAATTTAGGTTTGATGTGTTGGTTAGTAATGTTTCTTTAGCTGAATTGAAAAAGAAAAATGGCATCAAATCAGACCTAAACTGAACTAAAATGTCTCACTATGTTTTGGACTGTTTGAACTGTTGACCCTTTAAAATATTTTCTTCGCTGCACAAGCTTGGATTACTGATGCGTAAACGCGTTGTTTCATAAATTACGTTCTTAAGCATTTGTAATCCATTTCAGAGTATTTTCTTTGATATCACTTCTCTCTCGTTCACGTCACCCTAAAAATGTTTATTGATTCGTTCCAAATTTATACCCACTGCCAACTTTCCGGGCACTTGCTGTAGCCCACTAGATTTAGGTTCAACATGAAAGAAAATCAATTCGCAGACCACAAAGAAATTGGACCCCATTGACTTCACATTGTATGGACACAAAACCACTGAGATATTTCTCAAAATGTCTTCTTTTGTGTTCCACAGACAAAAAGAAAGTCATGCAGGTTTTGAATAAGATTTATCCCTTTAAAGAAAGGACTAGGTTACCTGAACGGCATCATTGTTTTAACTGGAAATACTATTTAACTCTCAAACGTAACAACCTGGAGACGCAGCCCTGTCTCAAGGTTCATTGTGCAAAGATTTGCGACATGCCACTGACCCTGGTATTGCGGATTTTGTCTACGGGCGTGAAGGCTCAGCATTATTTGATTTCAAGGGGATTGGAGCTGCCATGGATCAGTGATTAATATTGATAGGTGCAAGTGGGTGCCAAGCTGGATTCTGTGGAAGGGCAAAAATATGTACCATCCGAGTGGATATATGGATGCCCTGCTGCGTAGTGATGAAATATAAAACAATACAGCTGAGCTCAGGTTCAGGTGGGCTGCATGCGGGTCTATATTTTATAAGCCTGTGTCAAGTTTTTTTCTGAAAACGGCTGCTAGATGTAGGTGAACATACTCATCAGCACCTGTAGATGTTCTTCTCCTCTCATTATCCGGCATCACTTTTTTGGAAAACTTCCCTGTCCTAGAAATCCCCTCCATGAATCTCCCATACAATCCAATTAAGGTTGGGATGGTGAGACAGGTAGCCCAAAGTATCCAATTGTTGACTCAGTCACTTTCAGCTGATTTGTTTTTGCCGTGGAAAACCACAGACATTTAAAGGTTACTCAAAATGCAGACTAAAGATTTGGTTTAATACCCTTTGAACAGACGAAAGATGGTGTGTCCTTGCTCCGTATGTAGACATCAGCAATGTTTTCCTTTATAATGAGTTCCTCCTTAGATATTTTTCAAGGCTTTTGCAATATGTCCAGGCTGAGCTCACAGCGCCTGCAGGTAAGGCAGAGGGTGCCGGGCTCATGGATCTGTCTGCTGAGCGTCATTTATGCAACTCTGCGTGGGAATGATAGAGTTGCTGTCGGCCAAAAACACACAGAAGACTCTGTGTATCATTACTCCTAAAGCAGGCTCTCCAGTTTAGTTTGTGACTTAATTTGTCTTCGGGACGAAAGTGCAATCCGTTCTTACTTGTGTATGCCTTTCACAACACAACTTACTGTTCGAAAACTCTACAACTACTATTGGAAAAAAATGTGTTTGTAGAACATACTAGTTCATTCTCCAAATATTAAAGTAACATTCACTATTTCTCAAACATTTACATTTACTATTCCTTCGTTTTTATCCTGTTCCTCACGCGCTGTCATAAGGCTTTAAAAGACTTAAAAAAACACACAAAGTATAAGAATTGCACTCAAAATACTTGCTATTATGGTATTTGTCTTTTTTCGTTTCTCATTTTCTATGAAAACAAATAAGCCATTATACCTAAAATCTTCTTTGTGTTTCATAGAAGGAAAATCAATGTCAAATCGATTATCGATACTGTAGTATACAGTAGGATCTACTGACAGAAATGCAATATGATATACATAACTGTCTCTTCAGAGGTGTATAAAGACGGTAAATACTGAAGCATTATTTCTATCTACGTACACCGCGGGTCCCCTTGCATGGAATTCATGTTTCTACTGTAGCCCTAAACGGACTGACTCCTCTACCGAGAGTTTATCGTAAAGATGTTTTCTCCTTCGGCAAAGAAGCGAAAAGACGGCAACATCTCTGTCCTGAGTCAGCCACTGTAGAGCTTCGAAAGGGAGGAGGTTGTGGCGGGATTTTTGCAACCTCTCCGCTAGATGCCGCTTAAATCTCCACATTGCTCCTTTAAAGAAAGGCTGGGTTGTCTCAACCCATTTTGGCTAAAATGTGGACAAAACCAACCGCTGGGTTATAATTTTAAATAATATGTCCATGCTCGTGTAACAACAATCCAACACAGGCTAAGTTATAACCCAACGATTGGTTATTATGTCCATCTTTTACCCATCATTTTTTAGGATGTAATTATTTACTTTGATAACTCAAATAATATTTCTTGCTTTGTTAGGAATAGTTAGTAAACCCACAGCACTACATTAACAAACTAATATATTATTCTCTCAGCAAGAATCCTATTTTAAGTGACATAAGCTACACAGTATCATTCTATTCTGGCATTGTTGTCAACCACATTTAATATGTAAGTCTTCTTAACTGACTAAGACGAGGCCAGGTCTATAAAAGAATGTAGTGAAATAGATATGCACAGCAGTGACTCATTATCAGGCTCCACTCATTGTAACTGTATGGTGTCACACAGCGAGCTTCACAGTGCCCACATAGAGGAAATCGCTGTGAATTCCCACCAGATGCAGATGCACTATATCAGATGTGAAAACGGTTTATCAGATCTTGCCTTTGGTCACCCCATATGAGCTCATATGAGACATTTGCTCTGTTGATTTTTGGAGATCAAAGAACAGCATCAAATGTTGAAATACCACAAACCGGTCTGTGTTAGATCCACTGTGGCTACTGTTTCCAGCATGCAGAGTGATATTGACATGCTCCAAAGTTATATTTTGCCCTCATTTATCGCTACATAAAGATGTGGAAGGAAATACAGGCTACAATACCAAGCAATACCATACTCCTACTACTATTTCCGGATAACAGGCAAATCTAAATGGACCCTTTTTAATGCATGGTTGTATTTGGATGCATGATGGAAGCTTGACTCCAGTGTTGACTCCAGACGTAATGTAATATAGTCATGTAGCTAAAAAAAAAAGCAAATGCACCCTATTCCACATACCAATTTTAAACAGGCATTTTACACCAAGCAGTGCATTATTATTTCATTCTGATCATAGCTTTCTATGTTTATACAGACATTTACTTTCATTGATCATTTTCACTAGTGGGCCATGCAGACCACCAAACCATAGACTTCCACCCAGCTTTCTGTCATAAACCTTTATACTGTTGTCTTTGAAGCCTTCTCATGTTGTTTTTTGTCTAGTTGCTTCGCCCGGGCCCGTGTTTGTTATTTGTCCTGTTTATTTTCATCTCCTCTCTTTTTGCACGCTCTTTCCTCCTACCTGCCTCTCCCCTCATCGTGAGCCGAGACAACCCAGCACGCTCCTCGACTCCTCGCGCATATCTGAGGCGATTCTGCTTTCCTGCAGCTTGCGCTCTTTCACGTCCAGCATTAATACCGCAGCCGCCACCATGCTGCGGCCATACACGTGCGAGAATGTCACTTTGCTTAAACACGCAGAGATGAAAGAGCCGCGAATCGATTCGGCTCATGAAGCTTCCCATTTCGGTGCTGGAAGTAATGGCCGAATGATCTGCCATCAGAGGCTGATGAGAGGACGTGACGTGACGCTCGCGCAGCGGCACGTCCTTCGGGGAGAAAAGGGCCACCCCTGTACCCGCGCGTGATTGAGCTGTGAAATATCTGTGGTTTGTTTTGTGCGGGGGAAATATGTGACTGTCACGTCTCTTTTAATTATGTGTCTAGATGTAAAAGGCCACATTAGGAATGACATGCTTCAGGGACTTTTATTGTCACGCGTGAATAAAATAAGAAAACAACAGCTAGGGTTGGAAGAATATTGCTTTCGATTCAGGAGAGGGAATTGAAATTGAATGGATCCCCATTGGATGTTACATTCGAATTTAGAACGTAATGACAATAGTTTACACATTTTACTCTAATTTATAAACTCAGCATACAACGTAACAGAGTCACGGTGTGGTGAATTTGAAGAACTTGTAAATAAAGTGTTTAAAAAAACACTTGCAGAAGTTTAGAAATTCATTTTTGTTTTATTATCTATTTATCATACCTGTGATGTCATAGATGTCAATCCAAATTCAGTTCATATTCAGGAATTCGAAAGGCATTCTCAGTGCGATCCTAAATGTGACAATGGTCCTCTATGGTGATGTTAATCTCATACACTTACAGTATATTTTTACTTGAAACCACTGCTGCAATACAGTATAAATGTTTTATACCCCACATTTTCGTATTCCTTTTCAGTGTCATTCTATCACGGGAACATGTTTTGTTGAAGGATCGCTATTCACCGAAGCCGCTACACACTTCATTTTAATTGAGGTGTCTTTACAGGTGTCAAACAGCACACATCTTTGCCTCCACTTTTGGTTTTCCACCGGTACGCAAGACATTTAGTCTTTCATACGCAGTTTTTGCTTTCACACCCCAAGTGCACGTTTCTCTTTTTTGATAAGTGTTTTATTTTCCATCCCTAACTGTGTAACCTAGCAACAGGCAGCAGGCAACAGTTCAAGGCCTAAATATGGTTTTCTATGGAGGAGGAGCAAATGCCATGCTGAAACACACTTAGTAATTTAAACATCTCGGAAATCAAACAGCTTTTGCTGTACCTGCCTCCACAATTTGTTTATTTCACTTCCCAGAAAGCCTCGGGCTCGAAAAGAGCCCGATACAGTCAAGCTTTTGTCCTGTGTTTAATACTGGCAGAAAGTTTGTTTCGTACCCCAGAGAGACCAATCACCTGTGCTCCGAGGACACAGGCTTCAACCAGACAGATAGATCAAATCCCCGATGGTTTTACAAAGCACAATTCTTGGACCTCACAGCTTCTGTCTATTTGTAGTCCGGGCAGATTTGCTGGAGATAGGGATTTAGATCCCTCAGGTACGGCGGAAGCTAATTTCTAGACAGGAAAGGTGTGATGTTGAGATACACTGATGATGGATAATGGTGAAAACTCCAGTAAGGTAAACAAGTTCTTTCTCTCACTTTTTTTGCTGTTTAGCAGGCGGTTGTTGAATGATGATTCGCTAGTTATGTGTTCTTTTTATAGCATTGCAGATTGTGAGTAGCTAGCGACACATGGATCTGATTAGCAGTGTTTTTTTATGCCAGCTCAGTATATTCACAGTTTTGTTTGTTTCTGTTTTTCACTGTGGGCTGGCCTGCAGGTACAGTAGCTGTGACTGCTAGCAGATGTCTGAGTGTCATTTTAATTTAGCAAAAACACATATCTAGACAATGAAGTACTGTCGTCTTTACATGGCATATGCCAAGACAATCGCATAGTAATTTGAAGTGGCTGATTCATGAAATTGTAGGATCTTATTGTATGTAATCTTGTATCTGTCTTATATCTTTCTTGAAATTTTATTGTATATTTCAGTTTATAATGAAGTGTATGATAACTGCTTTTTAATGTCCTACAATTGATGTCAATTTGTTATTTCATCTGATCATTTGTGCTACATAGAAATGCTACTTTGTACATGAAAATTCTACTTTAAACTGAGCCAGACAATGTTTACTTACAGATAAAACCCAAATTTTATTTTTTCAACTAAGTAACCCACTAAATGATGTTTAATTACCAAATTTCAGAAGGAGCCGGAGCATATAATCAGATAGGCTGGTCTGCCATCAACGATCACTGCATCTTCCCTATCGGCCTAAGCGAGCTCTTTTATAAATAGACAAATCACCTTACCTGCTTCATCTCTTTGGATTAGCATCCCTCCTCTCATCCCTCCACGCAGGGGGTGTGCGCTGGGCTCGGGCCGGTTCCCAGCTCGGCACACATGCCCTGACCAGGGTAGAGTGCTCCGGGTTCGGAAAGATCTGGCGAGCTCGGAGCCCGCTCCCTGGACAGCACGTCAAATAAGCATAACCTCTATATCCACGCTCTATTAATAGCCTCGCACCATTGCTGTCATCTGCTCAGGTGAAGTTGTGAATTGCTGGAGATTTGTCTGTTTGTAAATGCATTAACGCCATAGACCTAGACGCCCTGTTTTACTACCGGTTACATTTGTGACCTGACAAAAAACATGGACTTTTCAATTATTTTTTACATAATTTAAATTGTTCTATAGCCTAACAAATAGCATGAAAATTAAAATGTCATCTCTGGGAAAAATTGGTTTGTGAAGTAAATTACGCTGCTAGGTAGATTCCTTCTGTGAAATGTGAAACACCTTCAAAAGTTAACATTAACAAAGTTGTATTTTCTTACATTTCCACTATTTGAACTCAAATGAACCTTAAGACAACATCATTTATTCTCTTGATAATGTTTAGATTTTTTTACATTCGCTTTAACTCAAAGCTTATAATAGTAATGACTTGCAAACCCCGAAAAAAAATAAATACCCTTAAAATTTGTGATTGAATAGCACCAAAAATTAGACCAAGTGTGAAGAGAGAAGAAAAATATCAGTAACAAGCAACTCTCTACAGTCACCTCTTATTTTTCATCTCTCTCTGAAAGAAATTATAATTTCTTTCTAATAATTACAGAAAATCGTTATGAATTCTCTATCAGGATGCATATGCTTGTATAGGCCTAGTATCTAAAGCCAAATAAAATTCCAAAAATGTCATGCTTTAGTTATTTCATAAATTCATAAACAGTATATTGCTTCATTGCAGTTTGCAAGTCATTGATAGATTATGTTCCCTGATGATAATCTTCTGCATGAACTGTCGTTGCGTTTCTCTTAGTATCAAATAAAAGGACGCAATTTGTCACAGCTGACATGTTAAGCCATATTGCTCATGTGAAAAGGGATGGACTCAAGTCTGGCTTGCGACACATGTCTGTCATCGTCTTTCTATCTCTGCCATGCAAATTTCTAGTCACTTTCCTCTGTATCTATTTCAAAAATAAAACAAAGACAAGAAAGGGATTACTTTCTAACGTTATTCATCCGCTTAAATCCTACAGTAAGATGGCTGGTCTGACAGCAGTTATTTCACCGTAACCAGCGGTTGTTTTACAGACCCTCACGTCTGCTTCTCCTCTTCAAAGTCGCATTAGGCATGGGCCAGTAGCTTCTGTCAACCCCGCTTTACCAAAGCGCTCTCTGCTTCATCATAGCAATGTTTGCCATTTTCTCAGGTGATTAATTTTCAGTGAAACTTGTTCCTCCATTACAAACAGGTTGCTACCATTTGAGCTCCCATTTAGCAGTGCGGTTTTAATTACGCCTGTCTGCCGAGGGGAACCTGCAAGCAGAGCGGCCGACACCATGGATGTCTGCGCGCTACTCCGACACGGAGCACATATGGGTGCAAATGAAGAGGAGATGAGTAATTCATGGCACGGAGTCAAGTTACTGTGCCCGAATTGAAATTTAGTCCCGTTTGGCAGTGTTCACCTGAGTGCCAGCAGAGTTTACAGCCCCTATCATCTCCCATGAGATGTCATCATGACTCGAGAGCGCATGGAGCCTTCTTCTCATTCCCCTCGTAGCATTCTTATTTGTTTATGGGCTTATTTACATCTTTGCTCACTGTCAGGAGTAATTCTGCCGGCTGGTGAAATGCATCAGGATTTAGGTATAAGACTGCAGTGGTGGAGATGGCAAACACTGTTTGACGGAGCTGCCTGTTAGAAAGCAATGACTCTTAAATTGTCAGGGAAGAAAAGGAGATTTGGGGACATTTTGCTTGATGCTGATTCAAGTCACCTTCGTGAGAATGCATCTGCTAAGAGCAAATTTACATCAGTGGGCATCATTTTCCATTGTTTGCCTGTTTGAATGATAATGGTATATTGTAGTTACTAAAGATTGACAGCTGACTCCATTACCTTTATAGAAACTATATATATATATATATATATATATATATATATATATTTAAAAAAATAATAGCAATAATATAAAAAGTCTATTTAAAAAACTAAATAATACAAATATATTTACAATAACAATAAATGTTTTTAATAATACATACAAATAAAATAAAACAATAAATATTTAAACGTATGTAAAATATAAATATGTATAAAGAATATATAAATTTTAAATAAATACGTAAAGTCTAATATAAAATAAAAACTTCTTTGCTGCTTTAAGGTCAATTTGGCATATTTCAGCTTTGTTTACAACACATTCAAATCATTTTAAAGCATACCCAATGGAAAATACGGATGCAGATGGCTGCTAGTTAGTAGTTATCCAGTAAAACTTTCTTGGTCACAGGAAACAGCAAGTTACCAAGCTTATAAGATTATCTATCTACACTACTTACTATTTACACTATCATTTATATAAACCACACTGCACCGCGCTTGAGCCAACGAGGTCAGTTGTTTGTCGAGCGAGTTGATGCCGTTGAAGAGCTACAGAAGAAAGTCTGTTGGCTCCTGAGAAAACACAACTGCAGAGGAATCAATGGAGGATGAATGTACTCATCGCTCTCTAGTGACAATGTCAGTGTCAATGTTTAGTTCCCGTTCTATCACTCTGCTGTCAGAATTCTGCCATAATAAAACATTACTCACAAGGCACATCAATGAAAAACGACATTTTATTTCAGCACATAGACCAGCGCAGTCTGCAGCTGGGGCGTATCAACTGTTATCTAAAATCAAACCAAAACTGACAGAATTGTTTCTAACATAAGCAAGATTAGTGATTTTTCACAGCGAATATGAGCGGAGTAGATCGATCTGTGCGCTGTGTGTCGTTGTCTTGCTGTGTTTGAGAAGTAATTGTGTGCTAATGAGATGAACTCATGAGAGACATTTCAAAAACAAATTGAGTAGAGCAGGTGTTTGTTGTCTTGCATGTGCTTGAGTGTTTAAGATAATTACCATTGCATTGTACTGCAAAATATTCTCCGATTCGGTTTTGTCTGTTTAATTTAGCTCGATTGCAAACCCTAAACTAATCTTCAGCGTAATGGGAGCCAAACGTGTACACTTGTCTTCGCCAGTATTGACAATAAGGATTCTACATTAACTATGAAAATCTTCCAGGTGTTTGCACTCAAAATGAAGGAAGACTGCAATGATATCATTTTTTTACCTTTTGGCTTTAAAGGTCCCATCTATGAAAGTTAGTGGCATCTAGCGGTGAGGTTGCGAATTGCTACCAACTGTTCAGGCCACCCCTGCCCCTCCCTTTCGAAGCAATACGGTGGCTTTCACAGAATTAAGATGTTGTCTCGTTCTTCGCTTATTTGCCGAAGGAGATAACGTATATACGAATTACGTTCTGTAGAGCAGTTTGTCCGTTTAGGGCTACTGTAGAAACAACACGGTGAATTCCATGTAAGGGGACCCGCAGTGCATGCAGATAGAAATACCTCATTCTAAGGTAATAAAAACATAACACTTCATCATGTTAAATCTTTATAGACCTCTGAAGACATGGCTATGTATATTTTATTGCATTTTTGTCTATAGATCCTATTAAAAATTACACAGCTGTGGCGCTTGTGAAGGTTAGTTTTCAAATACGCCATATATCTTGCCAATCTATTTCTTGACTGATTCTACATTTTATTTTGTTGAAACATTCACACTTACATTTCTTGGGTACATCCGGTACTAAATTGTGTACAAACTGCTGTTGTTTTTAGGTCAAAGCCAGCCACGTCACTCATTTAAGATGGTTTTTTTGTCACATTATTGTTTAGCCAGTAACACTGAATTCATTACTTATTATTTCACAATTTGTGCATGTTATTTGTCAGGTTTAATAAAATAACTGCATTTGACTGTTTCTCCATCATTTTGAGGAGATATTCACACTTAGTTCCTTTGCATGACACCTGCGGATCATAGCAACAAGATATTCAAGAAACTGAAACCGAATCAATGGATTTCCAGTAAGTATATAGCGCCGTAGAACAGGTGAAGTGTTTTTTGAAGTGTAATTCAATTAAAAAATCGAAAACTCAAATGTTTTGCCAGAAGTTCAAGGTTTTGCAAGGTTCTGTTTAGTCTGATAGATGCCGTAAGTATTTTGTGGGGGCAAAAAGCATCTTTTCCATTGGCAGCCATTCAAAAGTAGCTCTGTATTCTTTTGTTTTCTTTGCATGGTTGAATCAGTCCTCCAGTAACTAGTATGTCTGTTTAATTTTTTCATGTATTCTTGTATTTATTTAAATGTATTTATTAGTAATTTATAGAATTTGTGTTTAACCAAAAGACATTTTTGAGACATTAAGTTGCAAGTAAACAAGTTACAAGCTACTTTACCCACTCCTTGAACATGACATATAAAAAGCAAATTTCTGGCAAGCTTTATGATTACAGGTTAGCAGCTTTTGATCCAGAGTGTGTGCTTTGAATTATATTCATGCAGCAAAAGTGGACGTGCTAATAGTGTAACATGTTAACATATCCAGGAATAATTTAGTTGAGAACGCTATAAAGAAACGCATTAACTGTAATCACTGCCCGGTACAGAACTTAGTTACCATAATCACTTTCTGTTAGAACTAAAAGAAAGAGTTTGCGGCAGTAATAATGCATAATCACAAAGGTCAGACAAAGCAGTATTCAGCAAAGCCGTGAAGTTCTCCATTACTCATTGAAACACTACATAACTTCAACACTTCTTCTTTAGTCATGTTGCCAAAGATAGCTCAGCAGGCGGTGAGGTGCCAAAACAAGTGTGGTGGATTTGATCAAAGATGCCACTTCTTTTCATTGTGGGGTAAACAAAACGTCTACGGTATTCAGCGGAGAGGATGTGCTCCAGTTTAACTGTTTAGGGAAGGGTATACACGGAATGTCTGTGATCTCTTTTTTGTTTTCACTTCGATTGTGGTGCAAAAGAAATAAAGTATTATTTGAAGTTGATTTATGTTCTTCTTTTTGATTAAGCCAAGCCAGTTCCGAGCGGCATGTTACAAATAAAAGCAGAATGTTTTTTTATTTGGTAAAAAGGCATCGTCACCAAACACTATGTGCCGAAAGTAGAAGTTGGTTAGGACCGCTGACGTATTTATCATTCCATCTACACAATTCAGAGGAAACTGTCACCGACCATATGCTTTGTGGCATGTAGCGGGCCGCTCTTAGAGCACATTTTGGCAGACTCTTGCATTAACAGACTTCACTATGTGAATGTGATTTAGCTCACAGAGAGGAGCAGATAGTAGCAAATGTCTTTGTCACCCCTGTGGCCTGCTAGTTCAATTTAGAGACAGCGGGGATGAACTCTATCAGGAAAACATGTTTCAAACGCTCCACATGCTCAGGGTCCCAGCTTTGTTTGGAAAGGTCTCGCTTTGTACTTGAACCTTGGTACGATGTCCCTCAAATCTGAACGTTTCAGAGTTCACGTTCAGCTTCCTCTACGAGTTTTTCTTTGTGAATCTCCTCGCTCTTGGAAAATCTTTCTTTTGAAGGCACCGCGTGACTTCGCATGTTAAGATTCATTGTTTTGTCGCTTGGGCGATTCATGACTAAGCTGTGATTTGTTTAAAAATAAATTTCCCTTTTCATTTTATCAGTGTGGCTCTCTCTCTTAGCACAGAGTCTAAACTTCTGGGAATTACCTGTGCAGATGCACAAATCTAGATTTAAAAATCCAATAAAAAAGGAATTCTGATCTATCTTCTTCCCCAGATTATTTCTTCAAGTGCCTTTTTGCAGCTCAAAATAGACTTAAGATAAATTAGATGTAAGATTTAAAGGAACACACATGCTGTATCTTTGATCTTAGGTCGGTCACGTGAAAACAGCACGGGAACATAAATCAAAGATATTCGCTTATGTGTTTATACCGCTGTCCACAACCAGAAAGTACTCCGGTCGCGGGGAAAAGCAGAAGGTGTCGGTCTTGCTGTAACATCGGCCATTTCCAGTTGGTCCACAGCTGCTGCAGTGACACTGGCCTGTAGTTTAATTACTCACTTTAGCACAGATGTAGGATGAGACTCATAAAACATGAGCTCTCGAGGCCAGCAGCAGTGCAGAAGTCTCTCCTCCCACCTCAATGGACTGTAAATCAGTGAAAAGTCCTCTTCATTTCCCAACGAATTCCAATCACAAGCCACGGTCTGCTTAACACGAGCGCGCTGAGTAAATCTCAACACGTGGCTCTCTGCTGTGTCCTGTGCTTTTAACGCAGGCAAATGTGGGATGTGTTAAAGCAGGGTTCCATTTTTTTCATAACTAAAAAAACTATAAGAACTTCCTGTTTCAGTTCTTTGACTCTACACAAACGTTTGAACAAAATACAACCATCAGAATATTTTTAAACGGTTTGAAATATAAGAAAAATCTTTGAGATTTAATTGCACATTTAAAGGCAGAGTAGATCATTTGGAAAATGCTACCGTTGCCTGCTAGCAGTGCAATCATACGATCCCTCCACCTCGCGAATCACCATCCAAAGCCATCTGGATGGTTTCTCCAAAACACATGAAGCTGTTGGATCGGATCCAGTGATGTCATGCCACATTCATATACATTTTATACTTATTGTCAACATTTTATATTTCATATTCACTGATGACTTAATTATTGAAATGGATGTTCGTTCAATTCCTAAACATACACCATTTATATATTTGGTTGAAGTTATTATACTCTTTGCATCAAATAAAATGTGATTTTTTTTACTTCTTTGGTGTAGTCGACTGCGACAATGCGTCTTCTCATTTTGACACAGGGAAGAGATCATGCGGGCATGGAAAGACTGTTGAAATGTCTTATTTATTACATAAAATAAAAGCTCTGTGGATTTTAAGTATAAAAAGAAGGATAAAAGTCTGGTTGAGCTTTCCAGCAGAGACGAGTAAGGACCCGCGGGAAGGCTTTTAGTGGAGATACTCAAAGATATCTATGGAGATACTTTCCAGCAAGATCGTCTAAAAATCACCCCTGGGGAGGTTGCTTTGATTCGGATCAGCATGTGAGTAACATTGGTTTTCTGTTTGTTAGAACCAAGATATGATGTTTTAATATTAGCTGTGTGACGGAGCAGTTTTAAGCGTCATTGTTTGTCTGGAACCGCTTTTTGTACACATCCAGATACTGGAGGGAGAGAGCAGGAGTGCGTTGGCGCTAAAACTGGAGAGAGAGAGAGAGAGAGAGAGAGAGAGAAAGAGAGAGAGAAAGAGAGAGAGAGAGAGAGAGAGAGAATGAGAGCGCGTTTTACAGGGCAGAGGAATCGTGTGCTGTAGAGTTGTTTGTCCATTTAGGGATGCTGTAAAAAACATGGCGGCAAATTCAATGTATATATAAATAGCTTTTTCTAAGACATTACAAACATAACGGTTCCTCACGTAAGGTCTTTAAACACCTCTGAAGAAGTAGTTTTGTATATTATATTGCATTTCTGTCAATAGGTCCTGTTAAAAAACATGTATTGTTTCTTTAAATACAATAAAAAAAGAGTGTAAATTAAAAAGAAAAACGCGAAAAAAATATTTTACTTTATTTTCGAAGCCCCAGCTGCCAGAATCTTTTCACAGGATTTTCTACAATGTTAAACTTAAGAAATAAATTGAGAAAATAAGAAGTCTGAAACCCAAGACGCTTGTTCACAGTTCAGAAATTTTGTACAACCTTCTGGCTATTTGCTGGATCCCGCCAGGGGGTCAGCTGACCCAATTTTGAGAAACACAGACTCAAAAGGACTGAGGTTCTTAAATGAAGCCCGAAATACAAATTATGAAATGCCCAATGGGGTGAACGAGCACCACAACTTTCATTATTACCCTTCAGGAACAAAATTATGTTGCTGCCAATTGGTGGTCGTGAACGGGTGTGAGGTAAGTGAGGGGCAGAGCCTTGTCTCTTTACAGTAACGTGTGTGATGTGCCTAACAGTCAATCAGTGACACTTAATTTATCCGTAATCACGTCAAGTGTATCTCTATTTATAAAGCCAATCTGGATGAAAATGTATTCGACCCTAAATATTCAGGGTTAAGGTATCCGTGCTCCTGGACAGTTAATTTGTCTGATGGTGTCAAGCAGGAAGCAGAGGGAGATGGAGAACAGGCCAGCTGAATTTTGGAGAGGGGCGGTGCTGTGGGAGAATGTGACAAAGCTGCTCTGCCGTGTTCATTTTTAGTCTCATTCTTATTAAAAAGCGGCGTCTGGTGATGACATGATGAAAGCTAGGCATTCTTGTCCTATATGAGTCTCGTATCAAAGCTGCATCTTAGTAGACCGTCCATGTCATCCTGCTTTTTTCTCACTGAACTGCTCATGTAAAAGAACATTGACTATATAAGACATGGCAGCAATAGCTAGTTGGTGCTTAATAGGCATTAAGATTTTTACCTAGTGCTGGTTCATTATAACAGCTCCTTTTTGCATTCTTTTTTTGTACACGCTTTTAAAGGATAAAATATGAAAATTTACTTGTCTTAGTTTTTCTCCGAAATGTCAGAAAATATGCTTGCTTTTTTCCAATCATTAAAAGTTATTTGGAGGTTGAGTGCCCTGGTCACCAATCACTTCAACTGATTGGAAACGAGACGCGTCAACGTTTAGTTAAACTTCATTTGTTTTCCACAGAAAAAAATAGGAATCATACATGTTTGGAATTATAAGACGTCAACTAAATTGCTAGGTGAACTAACACAATAACACAATCTGTATTATGTTAATACTACACATGATAATATGAATCATTATTTTGCCTTAAATATTATGTTCAAACAATTCTGTCATCATTTACCCTTGAGTTGTTCCGAATCTACCTAAAATTTCATAAGACAGAACTTTAAATTTTCGGTGAACTGTCACTGAGCTAATGGTTGCAAGCTCTCTCTCTCGCAACACGTAATATAAACCAAATTAAACATGGATTGATAACATTATTATTTTTTTTTTTAAAACATGTCAGAACATATTGCAGACCTGATCTTGTGACAGTCAGGATAAACTGGTAACTTTACTTCGCCAGTGTCTACATATCTTCAGACGGATCAGACCGCAAACTATATTTGAATGTGTGTTAGTGTCTGACATTTGCTATTTTCACATTTGCAAAACTGGTCAGATACACTATTATGTGAGAACTGTCAGAAGCTGATAGGTGTTTTCTGTTCTAAAAATTCAATTTCTTTTGCCATCAGGCAAAGTGTTGATTTGAATTAGAACAGCTGTGCATGAATAGGAAAGATGACATTAATGTGACTTCACTTGAAACAGAAGAGCATAATTTGGCAACCATTCCAGGGAATCTCATTGAATTCCCAAGCGACCCTGTGACAACAGCACAAGATGCCTTAATTTGTTTGTGTATGTTTTTCTTGTGACGCAGATACAAGAGCAGATGGAGTGCCGCAGAAAATTGATCATGCCGTCATCGGAGGTGTTGTCGCCGTGGTTGTGTTTGCCATGCTTTGTCTTCTGATAATTCTCGGCCGATACTTCGCAAGACACAAAGGTAAATCAAGCACAAGGCTTGCCTGATTGTGGGTTGTGTTTAATCTCAGAAGGAAAAATGTTCGCTTATTCCTTCTGTATTCAGGTAGGGGTGAGGATGATGAGACCATGTTATATTAATATATAGCATTTTTGGTCATATAAGGTTGTGAAAAAACAGCGTCTGTTGAATTTCAACAAAATCAAACCTCAGGAGTGATATAAAGTCATCCAACTGCAATGTGAAAGACTGACAGCATGACAAGGCACATAAGTATAAAAATTTAGGTTAACTTTTCCTAAATACATGTCCAAATATTACTGTTGTATGGCATAAAAGTGAATATAAACTTGTTTTCTTTGCAGTATTTTACTTTTTTAGTGTATTACAGAAAGATTGTAACTTAAAAATCTTATCCTATCTGTTCGGTAACCATGATTATTTCAGTTAGGACCTCATTTAGGACAAACGCTATTAACTGCACTTCGTAAGACACATTATCGGCCCACTCCCTGTCTTTGTCTTCGTGAGTGAGCGAATGTGAAAACTTACCAAATAGTATCGGCTTTGCCTTTCCTACCAAACTTATTAAAGCTTCTATTTCTGCGGCACTAAAATTTAAAATTTATTTTGACCTGTTTCTCCAGTTTTCATTTTCTGCAAATAGATGCAAATAGAAACAACAATTTTCTTTGAAATTTGGTATAAATATTGTTAGTAGTTCACAGAATAAAACAAAAATTATAATTTTACCTAAACACACGTGGTCCTATAAATAGTACATTTTAAAATCAGAAAAACAGATTTTGAAATGGTCTCTTAATATTTTCTGCAGCTGTAACTTTATAAGCATTCTTTGAATGGTGGTCAGTGTTTCCTTTGTTTTCAAAAATCTAAATTTCATTATGTACTCACCCCAATTTCATTCAAAACCTGTTAGATTTCCTTCTTCTACAGCACACACAGTGTTTTAAGTGAATAAGGACTGGAACAAGGAGTGTTTTAAGTGAATTCAGGACATGAATCAGACATCAGTAATTCTTTCTTGAATGCGAGGAACTGGAAAAAACTTAAATGGAGATCAAGCTATTTACTAATTATATCACATATCAACTGTATATCAGCTATATTCAGTGCATTTTGAGAGTGCGGCTTGAGAGTTCCCTTTTATAGAAAAGATGAATCCTGAAGTGGCCAAGATTTTATTTGAATAATGTAATAGGATTCTCATTTTTGATTTACCAATAAACAAATAACAAAAAACAAAATATAGAATTACTTTCTTGCCGAAATAAAAGAAAACAGTTTGAAGAGTAATAATATTTGTATTATTATTACTATTTTAAGGCACCTATTTCACCCACGAAGCCAAAGGAGCAGACGACGCAGCAGATGCCGACACCGCCATCATCAACGCAGAGGGTGGGCACAACAACTCAGACGACAAAAAGGAATACTACATATAACTCAGACTGGACCTGCTAGCTTCCTGTGCTGAACAGCAAAACTGTGGACTGCTGGGTTGGGAGGTGGGGGGTTGTGGGATTCAATCAGGCTGGATTCACACCTGCGCAGCGGATGAGACGACGATGAAGGTCCTGCCATCACTGCGGACGGGGTGTGGGATGGCTGAGCACTGGGAGAGCTCAATTTTAGACCGCTTCACCATCCGACACCTCCCGCTGGGGCCGGTTTTGTTCAGTTTAAACATTTGCTAAAAATTTTGTGCCTTGTTCTGTTGTTACTGAAGTACCCACTTTTATCAGGACACCCACGAGCTTCATACCGTCTCGCGAATGGTCCAAACCCACAATTGTTTTAATTGCCAGCACATCAGTACATTTTAAAGCTCTCACGCTGTTCTGTCTGCAGGTCTGAAAGAAGCCACACGGTTTAAATGTAAGCTAGAGAACGAAGGCTCGGGTTGTTGACATGGATTGGCTCTTAGTGATTTATTGCCTGTTATTCTACTTAGTCCCTCAGAAATGAGTTAGAAATGTTAAAAAACTTTTTTTGTGACCGACATAGCTACAAAACATTCTGAGGCATTATTGTGCCGTTGCATTATTTCTTAAATATACTGTATGTGATTCTAATCGGCTTGTGTTTAAATACATTCTGAGTTGTATTGCATCGTCCCCACCTGCCCCACTCACCTTCTAATTTATTCTCAATTACACCCGGACTTTAAAAACGAATGCCAAAGCAAACAGCTCAATGGCTCCTGTTTAAGCTTTATGAGAAAGTTGTTGAAAACGTTCCCTTAGAAATAGAAACAGTGTGTAAAATAGTTTTCATATTAAACCTGTTCTCGGTCTGAGGTTAAGGTCAGTGATTAAGTGCTTCTGTGAGCTTTCATGGTTTCAACGATTCTAAAATAAATAGAACGAGCCTGTACTGTATGTTGTAAGCCATACTCTGTGTATGTAGCCCTCCTACACAGTTCGGTTAGCAGAGCTTTTATTCTTCATTTCTTCAATGAAGCTCATGTCTGGCTGAATGTAGTAACTCTACAATAACGTAATAGTTTATAAAAGTGTGCAAGTTACGTCTGTTTTATTGGCGCACCGTTTTACTGGCGATGTATGTGTGCGTTTGTATTGGGGAGAATGCAGGGAGGCCTATTATGTTCTGTCGATGTATTCAAAATATATAGAATTTATTAGAAATTATTACATTAATGTAGAGTTGGTTGATTTATGACACTATTTGTCACACCAGGCATTATTTTTCCTAGCTTGGGCCTTCACACACCATCCTAGAGAGTACAGATACACATTGTATGTGATTATATTGAGGATGTTACATTTTGAAGTTGTGGTGAGATTACGGTCAACATTGTAAAATTCTTGTGACTGCACATTGCTTGGTCATAGCGTTTACATTAATTTGTGTATTATGGAGTGCTACTTTTTCGTTTGTTTGTTTGTTTTTCTTTTCTCAGTGTTATTACGGAGATTATCTGACCATTGTTTAGATTTTTTTAAATGCTTATTACTTATGGTATATTTGTGCAAGGCTAGCTAATGCCTTTCTTTACATTTGGTTATACAGAAAGAAACTTTTGTTCTGATTGTTATTGTGTGTTGTACATAATTGTGTGGTTTTATACAGCACAAGTAGATTTATTTGAAAACGTTTTGAATTAAAAAACTACATATTGATTTAGTGGGTTTATTGAGTGTAATGGAAATAAAAGGTCAAATGACGCCACCATCAACTCAGACATGTAGTTAAAGTCTGTAATTTGACTCAAAGGTATACTCCATCCAAAAATGAAAAATACAACATTAAAAATTGAAACAGTATATTGTCCTTCTGTGATAATCAATGAAGTTCCAGAAATGTCAGTTGTTAACATTCTTCCAAATATCTTTGTGTTCAACAAAACAAAGACATTATCACAGGTTTGGAGGAATTTTGGGGTGAGTCATTTATGACAGAATGTTTTTTTATTTTTGGGTGGAGTATCCTTTTAAAGGTTTTAAAGATATTCTTACGTGTCCCCTAACTAACATGTCACGCATGTAAGAAAAAAAATATCAATTAAAATGTATCATATTACTAGTTTGACATATTTTAGACATAGTTTAGAATTGTTTAGTTTTAAAACATTTCAAATAAGGAAGTGAGGGCTACATTCAAACAATCATTCAACAAAGACATTGAATTCGTTGTGGTGTTGTGTCCAAAAGATCTCTACAAGAAGCAATATGGGTTCCTCCCATATCTGGTTAAAATCAACCCATACAGCCATAACACCATTCATATCATTATTTATTATTCTTTTAATAGTTACTAATCTAAAACTGCCCACATCTAAAAAAACATCACTTTCAGTGTAGGTTTAATTTTCCCCCATCTCAGGTCTTTGGTTTTATGTCGTTTTGCATCTCAGGTAGAATGCGAAATGCCCCAACTAACTTATTATGAATTAACACAGAGTAGAGCATGTTCCATTCGACATGTTTTATCTGTTCTTTAAATACTGTGCACTGTGTAAATGTTTATATTACTTTGTAAAGATATGTCGCAGCGAACTACAGGTGTATTTAAAGAAAACATTCAACTAATTTTTGACAACTTGTAAATCATGCGTCCTTCCTTGTTTCCATACGTTTTCAGTTGAATAGTTTGTCTCATCTATGTAGTTTGTATTTCTGTGTATTTAAAGTATTTACATTTCCCGATAACACTTTGTATTTGAACATGAAAATACATTTTTACAGAAATGGAGCAGTACTGTCTTAATAAAGAAGTATTAATGTTCAAACAACAGTTGAAGTGTGTCTAATACGTTCACCGGAAACTATAGACCATAGACTAAAAATCACACTCTGAGTGCTGCTGTATTTGGAAAAGGTGGATTTCAGCTTCGAATCGGGGTTTAAACGCTCCCATTTGTTGTTTGGCAATGCTGTAAACATACGTTGTAAGTCCAGTGCCAAATCTAATTACAATATGTAAAACATGAAAAAGCTAAGCAGTGTCTTTTGGAAAAAGTGCATGAGTAACTGAGCACACGTTGTGTAGAACGGACAGAAGCGTGTGACAATTTAAGAGCGTTTATGATTAATATGAATCATTTAAAATGTATCTATCTCCCCGCTTATACAATTATTATTAATATGAAGCTGTCTGATGCAAGTGTTACTTTTACTATTGTAAAAGAAATGATTGCACACCTGTCCTGTACAATAGTGATAGTAACACTTGCATCTAACATCTACAAGATTTACATTTATGCCTTTGGCATTCTATCCAAAGCAACTTATATTGCTTTAATACATTTGTTTCTAAGTATGTACAATCCCTGGGATCAAACACCTGACATTGGTATTGCTTGCGCCATGCTCTAACCAGTGAGATACAGGAAAGATTTATAGTTCCACTTCTGGATGAAATCTGCTTGAAGAAATCTGACCTTAAAAAACGAAGACACTCTAAATCTAAATGATGCTCTGAACAAGTTTATTGCAAAATTAAGTGTAAATCAGAAAAATTACACAGTTTTTATTTGAGTCCATTACAGTCTACATTGCTGTATTATACAGTAGCATTTGGTCCAGTACAATGCTTTCCCACAGACTTTAATTATAGGCAACTGTAAATGCATTTCTGTAAACATGGTTTATGATGTTTTATAAAAAATCATTCAGATTTATAGATTAATCAGAGGATATAGATATCAGGGAGGCGATGTTACGTGAGTAACCGAGTACGTTCCCATCGATACTTCACTCGTACTGCGTAGCTGGAAGCTATGGGGAGCCAATACAATCCCACCGTGCTACAAGAGAAACGATAACTCAAGACCACCCCGGAACAAGGTTTGGGGCCAACCATGAGCAGGGAAGCCCTGCCGAGTGGACTGGGCCAAGCTAAGAGGTGGCCCTGTCCGGTAATCGTCCCTTAGACAGTGTGCCTAGTGCCGGCACGGTTGGAGCAACCGTAGGCTGGCAACCTAGTATAAGTCCTTAAGCAGAGAGGACCCGAGCCTGTTAGGCCGGGACATCCAGACTATATAATCTGGTAAATGTGGACTGCGAAGCCCAACAGGCCCACCCACAAATCTCTGCTAAAGACACACCGCTAGACCAAGCCCAGGACGAGGGGATACCTCTAGTAGAGTGGGCTCTAACTCCCGTGGGGCATTGAAAGCCTCCAGGCAGTTGATGTGCAGGCCTCATTCCTGTTCCAGCCAGTGGCAGAAAGCGGGCATGCCATCGCACAGAGCCCCCAAACCCGTCTGCGACTGCATGTGGTGACCAGGGACACACCCTGCTACAGCCAGAGGGGATTCCTCCAAGGAGCTAGGGCAGCGAGGCAGACTCAGTCCACTTGGACGCGTAAGCCTCCAAGACGCCCATCGGAATTCTCGGTTTCAGACAGTACTGAAGTGGCCATATGCAGAGGATGCCTAACTGCAGTACTGAAGATGCGGAGGCCATGAGACTCAGCCTTTGGCGATAGGGATCGATAGGGAACGGTTTTCCTTTTGTTACCTTTCAAGTTCATCCATCCTGTTATGTAAGCTGACAAGTCACACCAAGCTGTAACAGAGGAGTGCAGTATCCTGCCCTGTTTGGGAACGAGGGTTAATGTTTACTTTTAAGAGTGTGAGGAACTCAGCAGTCAGCTCAGCTGGGGTGTGCTACAGCATCGTTCCTGACCCACATTCTGAGATGAAGCAGACCGCAAATAAATATCTTCATCGCTGTCACTGGCTGTGTGTCTGGAGCTTGATCTTTCCCATGGCTGCTGTCAGGGTTGCAAAAGGAGAGGCGGCCTGCATCAGCACAGCGGAAATATGAAGCAGCACAGTTTGAAAATGAGTCATCTTCGTTTGTGGGGAGCCACATAATATCTAGAGAAAGTAAACTTCTCAAAAGATTATTGACACGTAGGGTCACGCGGAATAACACCTTTACTGACCTGTAGAAAGCATGTGAGGCGGCGTTCCCGGCGAGGTTTACCGAACTGGCTGCACATCAAAAGACTGGATAGGTACCGAAAATAATCTTTGATAAATGGCCTACATGACATTAACAAATGCAAGCGCTAGTCTCATACATCACGTTCGGACGATGTCCCCCCCAGGCATGTTTTATGTTTCAGATACAAGGCAATATTTCAAAGCTGTAAATGTCATGTTTGACTGTGCAGTTTATCATTGGCTTGTTCCTTTCAAAGAGCGTTAGCTTTGATAGAATGTGGAATTGATTTTATTGAAAAGCTTGTAACTGATCTTTACAGACAGCTTGTGATTCAATCCGGCATAAAGCCAAGTAAAATGTGTCATTGCACAAACAGCAATGGCTAAAGGAGTTGTCTGCAATTTATTATCTAAAGATTGACACCACTAGATCTACTCCACTATTGTGTGAAACTTTTGAACTGGCAAAGTCACATCATACAGCACTCGAATGAACTATCTTCAACAATACAAAAATAGATGGTTAAAAGTCTAATTAGTTTTTAGCTTAATTAAGGTTTGTAATGAAGTATCCCATACTTGATTTTTATACAGTAAAGATATTCACATTGTGTAGTCGATGCATTTTCACTTCTCCGTTGACACTTTTGGTCTATTAGTGCAGTTTCTGTTGTTTTTTAATTAATGGGTTTTTTTTGAGAATCGTTTTTATAAACCTGAATAAAAATTAGCTCTTTTTAAGAAGAATAGGAATATATAAAACAAGTTAAATCATATTAAAGTGATAATTATTTCTCTCATCTTTTACTCACCCTTTAAAAACCCAAATGACTTTCTTGCTTCGGTAGAACATAAAAGAAGATATTTTGAAGAATGTTGGTAACAGAACAATGGCGGTACCCATTCACTTGCATTGGTTTTTTGCCCATACAATAGAAGTGAATGGGTGCCGGTGCTGTTAGGTTACCAACATTCTTTAAAATATCTTCTTTTGTGCTTTGCAGAAGAAAGAAAGTCATACGGGTTTGAAATGTCAAGAGGGTGAGTAAATGATGACAGAATGTTTAATTATACAAACACCTGTCTAAATAATAGTTTAAATGATTTAGTAGTTTTCTTGTTTAAAGCATCTAATTCAATTATTTTAGTAATATAATACAATAATAACTACAATATCGATTGTCCAGGTGGGGTTTGAAATGTTGTTTCTTACTGTTCAAGTTTAGCTGCAATATAGGATGTTTAACAGCAGGTCACCATTCTTACGATTAACTCCTTGTATATGTGGTCAGTAAGGTCGCTCTGAATCAGCCTCCGTGAAGTGAACTGTATCTTTTTCTTTGGCGATAATGGTAGAAAAGTCTTTAATAGCCTTTTCGCTGCCAAGTACAGCATGTGCCTATGCAGAACTTCTGACCTGAGTTTGGAAAATAACTTGAGAAATAATCACTGGAGTTAAGAGTTACAAATAGCCCCCAGCTCCCCAGTAGTTAGTTTTTCCAGTCTGTATAATACGATTATCTAGAGTCTCTTAAAGAACCCAAAATAAATATAACAAAAAACTCTCAGATGATGTCCTAGGGACAGTGACGTTCAGATTTTTGTCACCAGTCAACCAATGATTTAAAAATACTATAAGTAATTGACATTCAATAGACGAGTATGACATTCTGCCAATTAACAATAAGTGCTTCAGGATATTTAATGTTCATGAGGGAATCTGGATTTAGGTCTTGTACATTGTAACCCATTTGCAAATGCACTGCTGTTTTACCCCCAAGAGCTTTGCTTTATCTCAAGCCATCATGACAGAAACTGTCCTTGATGTGACATCAAAGATTGAGCTCCGCACACCGAACAATTCCTATAGCTAATGTTACTGCGACATCTATTGCTTCTCTATAGCTGAGTGCACAGTGATTACCACTTCGGCCATCTTATTTCTCACCCTTTCTCACTGCACATCACCCTATGGCAAGCCATTTTGTCATTTAATCCTTGACGTTTACTAGTATCTATTTATAGGCTACTAGTACTTACTAGTAACTATTCCCTTAGATACTAGTACTATTCATTAGATACTAGTACCTAAATATGAGATACTACTGCTTATTTATTAGATACTAGTACTTATTCATTAGATACTAGTACTTATTCATTAGATACTAGTACTTATTCATTAGATACTAGTACCTACATTTAGATACTAGTGCTTATTTATTAGATACTAGTACTTATTCAATAGATACTAGTACTTACTCATTAGATACTAGTACTTATTTTTTCAGTTACTAGTGGTTTTGCGGACAAAAGATATCCTTAACATAATAGA
This sequence comes from Barbatula barbatula, assembly GCF_947034865.1. Lineage (NCBI taxonomy): Eukaryota > Metazoa > Chordata > Actinopteri > Cypriniformes > Nemacheilidae > Barbatula > Barbatula barbatula. The sequence goes on from NC_136782.1 coordinate 11,454,717, forward strand.
TACTAGTTTACGTTTATGATCAGTATGCAAATAATATGTTGAATATAAATAAGACTTATATGTAATAACTCGTCAGTGTTTCTCTAAAGCCGGCACTGTGTTTTCTGAAGTCCAAGGTCAACGCAGCCGTATACCAGGAAGTTTTAGAGCACTTCATGCTTTCCTGCTGCTGACCAACTTTATGGAGATGCAGATTTCATTTTCCAACAGGACTTTGCACCTGCACATAGTGCCACAGCAACCAGTACCTGGTTTAAGGACCATTGTATCCCTGTTCTTAATTGGCCAGCAAACTTGCCTGACCTTAACCCCATAGAAAATCTATGGGGTATTGTGAAGAGGAAGATGCGATATTCCAGACCCAACAATCCAGAAGAGCTGAAGGCCACTATCAGAGCAACCTGGGCCCTCATAACACGTTTCTGATAAATAACTACTAGTATCTAATGAATAAATACAAGTATAAATAGAATAAATACTAGAATATATTTAATAGGTACTACTATCCAATGAATAAGTGCAAGTATCTAAAAAATAAGCATTGGTATCTGTTTGGCAGGTTCTAGTATCTTGAAAATAAGTACTTGTACATAATAAATACGTACCAGTAGCTTATGAATAAATACTAGTAACTATTAAGTAGGTACTAGTGAACATCAGAAGACACACTAGTCAGAACTGAATAGTTGATATCCACATAGAAATCAATGACAAAAATCTGAAATGTGTTACTAGTAACAATAGAAAAATTACTAGTCACTGATGTAATAAGTACTAGTATCAAATAAATAAGGCCTAGTATCTATTAAATAAGTACTAGTATCTAATGATTAAATACTAGTATGCAATGAATAAGTACTAGTATCTAATGAGTAAGTACTAGTATCTATTGAATAAGTACTAGTATCTAATAAATAATCACTAGTATCTAAATGTAGGTACTAGTATCTAATGAATAAGTACTAGTATCTAATGAATAAGTACTAGTATCTAATGAATACATACTAGGATCTAATAAATAAGCACTAGTATCTAATATTTAGGTACTAGTATCTAATGAATAGTACTAGTATCTAACGTAATAGTTACTAGTAACTAAACAATAAGTACTAGTAGCCTATAAATAGATACTAGTAAATGTCAAGGATTAAATGACAAAATGGCTTGCCATACTCACCTATTCCTGTGGACAATCACAGGACAGGAAAATAAAACGCTTTAGCCCAGAGTGGCCTGCTTAGATATGTCGGCCGTACCATGTGAGTCCGTTTTTGTATCTGTTGGCTGCAGTGGGACTTCAGAAACAAACAAGTTTTTAGTATTGTAATTGTAGGTTTTTAGGGGCCAAGCCCAAAGGGCTATAGCCCCTGCTGTAACTGTATGTTTTTATTTTCTTCCCATAGGAGTCTATGGCAGCCCTATGAACGGAACATAGGAAAACGATGAAATTTAGCAGACTTTTAGAGATGGCCATGAATAGTTATCTGACTAACTTTGGGGTCTATAGAACCCACTCTATAGCTCCACCACCAGTTCAAAAATTGAACATTGAAATGGTTATAACTCCTGAACCCCTTGTTCTAGATAAATGAAACTTAGTACACCTGATTACTCTAATCAAGCTCAGACGATGTCAATTTTGCCAGGATTGATTGGACCACGTGTCCGCCATTTTGAAATTTGTCATAAATTGCAATATCTTTTGAGCCATTGGACATATCTGCACAAAAAGGGATCAGGAACACAATGTCCCGGAGGTACTACAGAAGTTTGAAGACAGCACCACCTATTGTTCCATAGATATAACGATTCTTGAAAAATCGCTTTTATCTTGTTTTTGAAAATATTGTCCAAAACTTTTCATTTTTATGTCGTTTCATTCCCTGGGTTATGCCGATTCTGACAATGTCTCATTTGTCATTTTCCAACATCGTGTCTGTCCACCATGTTGAAGCAAATGAAAAAAATCCTGCAAATGTTGTTTAATTTTGTCCTAAATCTGATCATACGATCGTTGGACAGAGCCGCAAAGAAATGACTGAACAGATTTTCGATATTCACTACCGTTCCCGAGAACTACTTCGGCAAACTAGAGCGTGCCTGTACTTGTGGATTTATGCTAGTTAGGTTAGCTTGCTAGCCGGTTGCCATGCATTCTAATGTAACTTTTATGCTATCAGGTTAACCATAAGCAACATTAGCATTAAGTTACCTTACCATACTAATCTATCTAACATGCATTTGTGTGCTTATTTTGACACTAAAAGCTGTCTTCAGCAGCCTGATGAATTTGTCAACCAAATGATTCAATTTGTTAAGCTATAGGCTCCAAACCTTTCAGGTCAGGGGTTTAAATCCAGTCTAGCACATACCCAGACCACTAGACATACAGTGGCAAGTAAAGGTGCTTCAGTTGTTTTTATTTTTGTTCCACGTGTACCTTTAAGAGTGACTTAAAATGGTAAAAAATGGTAAAGTTGATTTTCACTTAGCCCAAGTGTTTTAACGGTGGCACAATGGGATGAGTGACAGGCACCTGACCCAGACATTGTGGGTTTGATTCTCATGTGATACAACTTCAGATGATTGTGTAATGTTCTACCTTTAACAACTCAAGTCCGCATAAAATTAAGACAAACCACTGTGTATGACTGGCATGCTGTGTTAATAAGGCTCTAGTTTTGAAGGTTTTCTAATAATTCAATATGTAGCAACTGTTTAACAATGGGAATTTTGCAAAGTTTAATACGTTTCCAAATTAAATCCAAATACGTCAAACATGGCAAAAAGGGGCTTGTCCCCGGTAATCACTGCACACAGCTATATTTTTTATTATTATTCTCATTGGGGAAACAAGAATCAAGTGGTTTCTGCAGGATGGTGATTGTTTATTAAAAACTTCTACCTAGGCCATGGTGCTAGGCTTCATTTGTAGTTCTGGAAAAAAAATCACTATGTTGTAATTTAAAGTGTTTCTACAAGAGTATATCAACAGAGTTTTGCACTTCTTTGTAATACTGTTTAGAAAGTGAACGCTGACATTTTCTAAATTTTTCATAAACAGTGTTTAAGGGATAGTTCACCCAACTTTCACAATCTTTGTTCTGTTTAACATAACAGAAGATGCGAGAAACTAAACAGTTCTGAGGCACCATTAACTAACATAGTAGTTTTTTTCCCTTTTAAAGTCTATAGTGCCCCAGATCTGTTAGGTAACATTCTTCCAAATATCTTCTTTTGTGTTAAGCAGAACAGCAAAATGTACACAGGTTTGAAATAACTTCAGGACTTGTAAATGTTGACAGAATTTTTGGGTGAACTGTCCTTTTAAAATGAAATGGAAAAAACTGGTAACAAACGACAAAGGCAACATTCACCTCTAATCATTCTAATGTAAAGAACAGCCTGTGAAAATATAACCATAATATCTTTAATACTGATTAATTAGTGTTTTTGTGTAAAATATTAAAACAGTCTCAATGAAATCCTAAATATCAGTATATAAAATTATTCTTAAAAGAAAATTTAAATACTTGAATGGGTTAACATTCAAAAACATTGTGAACTAAACTGTTACACTGAAGGTCAGACCGGTACCTTCATTTGTATTGTTGTTGTTGCCTGATCAAATATAACAGCAACAATGAGAATACATTTTTGTTTGAGGGAAATATACTAAACCTCTGGTAGAAATGGCCATAATTTATCCATTACTCCACAACTTTTTGGCAGGCAGCGCCTCAACCCTGGCATGCAGAGATATTAGTGGACATCTGGCTAAATGGACAGTGATACAGAATTATAAATATTCAAGTCTGCTCTTCCCTGCGCTGCGTATTATCATAAACTCCATAAACAATGCAGATGAATAGCTTTCAGAGGTTTGTCAACTTAAATCTATTTCTCTTGATAGATTTTTACTCCTGGTGTCAAGGCAAATCAGACCCCTACATTTGCGGCTGAGTTATTCCAGCGCTCGTCATAGATAATCAAGCCATCAGCATGCAGATGCCAAAGCCAGAGGGACAATCTCACACGTATAATCAGGGTGAAATGTGCGTACAGGGCTCTAGACTGCCACCAAAATGCTCGCCAATGCGATCGTTTTTTATAACATCTGAGGTAAAATTTCACATTGGTGCGAAACAAATGTTTATCCAGCCAAAGATTTATTTGAACATTTAATGTCATTTATGAGTGTTGAGTGACGCGCTTGTGATAAGTGCAGGAAAGAGCGAACAGGGAGCTTCTGCACTCACTCTGTTTCCAAAGTAACTAAAGTGTGTGTTTGACTTCATTCAGTGAAAGGCATAAGAAAAAACGCTCTCAGGGAACATTGATGTCATATTCCGATCATTCTGCGCAGCGCGTAATGAAGTCGAACACGTCGGTATCTGAACGGTCTCTCTCACTCCCACACATTTTAATGAAACGCAAGGTCGGAAGACAGAATCAATGTTTCACGTGGAGAATATGTTTTTCCTGAATTACAGCTGGGCCTGAATGTGCTCAAATACAGGCTCTCCTGATTTTGCCAAGCGCTTGATGTCCTTAGTGCAACATCATGTGATTCAGATCACGATCAGAAGTTGAATCTTACAACCAGGATTAGGTGTTTTTAGACCACGTCTTTTTCCCTTCTCATTTCCCTCTGATTTTAGGGGTAAGTTACAGTTCGGGTTTGTGGTTTGGTGTCGGCTAAGGTTTGGCTAATTTATTTTAAAATGTTGTCCTTAGGTCAACAAAATATGTTGCCCTGAGGACATCAACTACTCGGTAAAATCAGGTCGAGCTCAAAAACATGTTGCCTTTTCTTCCCTGACAAGTGTTCCGCGCATGCAGATGACATAAAAGAAAAATCCTATCCGGTGAAGTGTTTTCCTTCTTCTGTCTTTTGCGATGTCCTTACAGCTGTGAAAAACAATCAGGGTGTCAATGTTGCAAAGAGGGCAAAAAAGGAGGATTGTAAAGACTTATAGCCAATATATAAAAGTAAATTTTCATGGCCAATATATAAAAGTAAATAATAACAACTGTATAAAATAACAAATACAAAGTTTCTTTGCAATTATTTTAAGATTTATTTGGCAAGTGTTAAAGCATAAATATAAAGCGGTCTATAGTTATTTTTGATAATTTTAAAAGACAGAGAGACAAATGACCAGAACGATTCATCAACTGAGGTCATTATGATTACTAAAAAAAGGTTCTGACCACATTGTAAGTTGGTGCGACTAGTGGGAAAAACTAATCTAGAGCCCTGGCGTATGTGTGTGGGTCACATCTGAACTTCTTTCAAGACCTCACTTTGTACATTTTGAATTTTTTAGTACCACCATCGTGCTTTCGAGAGCTTCGGCGATGATGGCCAAATGTTGGCCCTGCTCATGTTAGATGGCTTCTATTCTGCTCTCTAATAGCTGTATTTAACGTTAATGACAGATCAGCAGCTAAGGGCATAGGTGAGGCTTTGTCTTTTTAACTGTCCATCAATGCTAGCTCAGACGCTCGGGGGCATATTAATAAAAGGACTATCTGAACTCTGAGGGCACAGGCGCTAGTCTTTTGATAACTGTGTTATTTCAGGTAAATGGATAATCATTTTGAGTGCTCTTTTATCAGCCTTCATAGAAATAGAATGGATTTACATGGTTGGGTCTCAGGTTTGAGGTACGTGTCGTTCTCACCTGCCCTGCAGGACTCTTTAGCTACTGTAGCTGTAATACATATATGGTTTTAGTCCATACTAGATCCAATTCTAATCAAACATAACATCCGTCTGAACCAGAAAATCAAGGTTTGGGTGAACTGTCTGAAAAGGATTGAATTCAGATTTTTCAAATCGCAGTCTCTCCATGCTTCTCTACTAAAAAGACTCAAAAAAATTAATGACTCATCTTGCACTACACAAATTTCTTCCAATCAAATACTGCTTATAATTAGAATAAGATAACAAGCTTTGTTATTGCCTTGACATAGACTATATGTAAAATGTGACAAGTTCCAAACGTCCTTAAACGTCTCATCGTTTACCAATCCTCTTGTCATTTCAAACCTGTATGACTTTCTTTCTTCATTAGATAACAAAACAAGATATTGAAAGAACGTTTTTTACTGAACAGCGCCGGCACCCATTCACTTCTATTGTATGGACACAAAACCAAGTCAGTTGGTGCCAGTTACCAACATTCTTCAAAATATCTTCTTTTGTGTTCTGCAGAAGAAAGAAAGTCAAACAGGATTGAAATGACAAGAGGGATGACAGAATTCTCATTTTTGGGTGAACTATCCCTTTAACAAAAAATATTGTGTCACCACAAAAAAAATTTACTGAAAGAAATGGGGTTCCAGCAACATCAGAACAATGTGATGACACAAAATCCTTTATTTTTGCTTTTCGCATGATATAATATGATGAAACGCAAGTTTAAAAGATTTACCAAAGACATTTCAGCAAGCAGCGCGGACACAACACTGAATACACAAGGATGGATACCACTTCAACATTCAGCTCTCAATAGAGCATGTCTTTGATAACCGTCACCTGAAAGCATTACAAAACCATCAACACTCCAAGCGAGGCCATGCAAGTCTAATATAACAAGTTTTTCTTTCTGCTCAGATTTCTCTAAATGATAATGAAAACAACTTTTAAATCATCGGGTTGTCTTATGTTTTGATCATGAATGCGTAATGAGATCATGTATGATATAGCGTGAAGGGCAAGTGGACGTAAAGTAAACAAGATTCAGGCTGGTTGCATGTAAATTCAATAAGACAAGACATTGATCAGAGATAAGCGCATTTTAAATTCAGTTTCCGTGCAGATTTCTCAACTACGCAAATTAAATAATTTTGCCCACTGTCTTAATTATTAACAACATAAGCCAAAAAACGCATAAACAATTGTTTCTTCATAGATTTCCAATAAATGGTATTATTTTGGCATATACTACACATGTATTATTTATATTGAAAAACTGTAATTGATGGATGTAAGTAGAACAGTTTTATGCATTTCATGCATCAATGCATAAAATGTAAAATATTCACAATTTTGGTTTATAATATAATGCAGTTGCCAAAGTAGGGGGGTCGCAAGAAGATTTCCTGAAATAGTTTTTTATTATTAGGAATAGCATATTTTGTCAATAGTCAAGAGTGTAACAAAATACACAAATATTAGTTAAAAATAAAACAACGCAAATAAAAAGCCATTGAAATTTCCTCCCCCTCGATCGTGACCCCTGAGGTGATTAAGTCACATTGGCTGCGGCATTACGTTAGGTGCAGCGAGTCAATTTACAGTACCATGCACGTTAAACATTCCCATACTATATGCTCGCAGATTATTTTTCAGGCTTTAAATTTAGTATATTTCTATTTATCGAAATAAAACATTGGTTAATATCAACCAAAGATAACGCAGGGAGGCCAGCGGAGGAGGAAAGTCAGAAAGGCTGTCGTCCTCAGGTACAAAAAGAGGAAGCGTTTGCATGAAGAGGACATCCATCAGCACTCAAATCAGTTTGATGAAAGGCTGTGTTCTTTTGTGTTGTCATGATCCACGTTTGGATAGACCTAAGTAGTGCATGTGCGCAGTGGCGTGCAATGTGTGTATACAGTACCCACCCCAGAGGATAATGGGGGTTTAGAGTCCCTGGCACTGTTATTTTGGGGGTAGCGGGCTGAAAAGTTTGGGAACCCCTGATCAAATGAATGTGATTTTATTTCATCCCCAGAGCAACTGACGTGAGGTGATCTTATTTCAGTTCAGGAGTGTCATGTATTCGTCTGAAAAACATTATAGAGAAATTGTTGAGCAGAATTATGCCAAGTAATAGTCATCAGCTGTCATCTTACACAGACCAAGCCAAACACTTTTCACAGAATAAAGGTGCTGTCATGTCTTTTTGAGACAAATTTGCATCCCATTACCACTTTGATTCCAAGAAATATAAGGAATGGTGGACAATTTGTCTGAGCCAATAGATGGAGAAAAGATGGATACTAAAAATCCTCCTGTACCCCCAGCTGAACACATGACTATATTTTAAGTCATGTAAACTTTGTACTAGGAATGTTGGTTTTGAATAGAAAAACTCATGCTGAATGCAGCGATTCTTCCTGTGGAACACGATAGGATGAATACATGAAGAATTGTTATACTGCATTTGCCATACAAGTACACTATATTCCAGTGACCAGAAGCTGTCAAGCTTAAATAAACAAAACAAAAAACTGCATGAGAAGTCTGGTCCCTGTGTGCCCTGTCAGCAATCCTACCCTCCTGACCACGATAAGATGTGGGAAACTTGTTGAAAGCTGCACTTGATCAAATTGATCAATGTTAATGGACAGAGGGCCACATGGCTACTGAAACAATCCAAAAAGCTGCATGAAAATGGAAGGAATTGCTGCCCTAATGGAAGATAGGACAGCATGAAAGGGGGTTAGTACTGTGCTCCATTCATTTATGTTTAGAAACTCTTGTGGTGCCAAATTAATACAAGCTGGGCTCATACTGCTACAGAAAGTGCACACATATACTATACTCTTACTGTGTAGACTTACTGTATAAGCTGAGCAAACTGAAGCATGCCACGCAAAGGCGAATGCTCTTTATTTGCAACAGTATGTGACGGCACCTTTAAGACTTTTCTCTGTGTAATTGATAAAGTGTTGTGAACCCAGTATGCCCAGACTGGTTATACCTGCACACATTGCTTCAGCACACCGAGTGTGCGAGTATGCCAGTAGATTCAATAGTCTAAGCATCTGTTGGCTCTAAATCTCCTCACAAAGCAGATTTCTGCAGCTGTTAGTGGCTCTTGTAAAGCAATACTTTAGTTTTACACAGCACATTCCCACTTCTAAAATCATCATTTTTACAGCCGCCTAGCCACTTTGACGCACAACCAACGTGACGTGATGGGATTTCAGCCCATGCAACACAACCAGTTTAGGTTGAAAATTACACAGAAAGCAATGACTTGAGTTACTGTTACAAATCGTGTGTTTGTGGTTGGCATAAGTACCATTGCTCAAACGCAAACACTTCAAATCAGACATGTGAAAACTGCACCGGTTTCATAATATCATTTTGCTCAGGCAACGTCTGTTTAATACAACACGGTGTATTATGAGTTCCACACCTTTCTGCTCGAGATCTGCTTTCTTTAATTTCAGACTGCTATGAATTATTTGTCTGCAGCCTTCAGAAGCATCAAAAATGCAGCTAGCCGGTTTCTGGATGGAAGTGCACATTGAATGTAAAGATTAGATTGCTCCTCCGTAAGACAATTTCATCGTGCTTTCATATCGCCCTTGTTTTTGTTCAGGTTATGTTAGCTGTTACTTTAGAAATGCATTTGTACAGCGTAGCTAACAGCAAAATAGGTTAGAATGCAAAAACCAAAATATTTTATAATAAACGTACGTAGTAAGTGGAGATTTGAGGCTTTTGAAACAGATTTTATATTACACATCAAGAAACAACAGTCGTGGGTTGAATACAACTGCGAAAAAAATGCAACTAATCAAATTGTGCATGTCTATGCCTTCCTGGATTACGCTTCTCATAAGTAGCCAGACACATTACCTTAAAGGGATAGCATAGTACTCCCAAAAAATTCTGTCATGATTTACTTACCCTCAAACCTGTATACATTTCTTTGTTCTGTTGAACACAAAGATATTTGGAAAAATGTTAGCAACTGGGATTTCTGCAGCACCAACTACCATAGTAGACAAAATACGGCAGGATTATCTATAATATTGACAAAATTCACATTTTGAAGATGCAGGCATTCAAAAGGACAATCTAGCATGTTTCAGTATGCATCGTATACCAACAGTTCTGTATTCTAAACTCCTAATACGTTGGACAATGTACAAAAAAGCGATCTTGCTGGAATAATAATTGAATTGCATCAGAAACCCGGGGCTTTGAAACCTTTGATCTGCCTTCATATTAGTTCACACGGAGGAAATATCAATGCTGGAGCATCATTACAGTAAATCTTCAATACTTCAGTGCCCTCTGCTGTTCACTGCTGCAGGTGTGTATTTCATATTAATCAACATTAAAAAAAAGGGGTACATGTTAGTGCTCTTATCCTTCCTGACACCAAGAGTACATCATGGAAAACTTTAGGGTAGTACTTCCGCACATAGCACAATAGCATCTAATAAAGGACAGGACATTGGTTTTATCCAGAGACGGGCCTGGCCTGAAGTTAATTTTCGGTTGGTGTTTTATATAACAATTTATGGTGTTTTTTATAACAATTTATTTCATATTTAATTAGATTAATTGTAATTTATATGACTATTTTATTGTATAGTAATTGTATTAAAATAAGTGAAAACTACTCAATTTCTGATAAGACCTTTAGAAAGAATCAATAACTGTTAAGTTTGGACCACATAACGTTTCTTTATGTTTTTGCCACTGTCTATACTTTGTCAAGAAACAAAAAATGATGATGTAAGCACATGTACATACATAATGGTTTTGAATAAATAACTTTAATGATCAAAGCAAAGTGAAAACAAAACAAAATTAACGAAAAAGGACAGTAGGCTACACAAAAAAAACTGTATTTGTTAAGTACAGGTATCAATACGACAGTATCAATACAGATCTTACCAAACATGTTTACAACAGCTCACTCTCACCACCGTTATCACAAATAAAAAATTATGCGGAAAAGTGAAAATGTCTAAAGTGCATTTTACATAAAAACACAGATCAACTATAAGGTGCACGATTATAAAATGCGGAGATGCTGGAGATGAAACAGCAACAGATTTCTCTTTCACAAGTTTTTCTAGTAATTTTCTTTAGAAGTCAGATATGCTGATGTCATTGACGCTGACGCCATGTTTGGATTCCACAGTGATGTGAATACATAATTATGCTCTTTATAAACAAGGCAGTGGTTTCTCTATATTGCACTGTTAATTTTCCTAATAAAGATTTTTGCAACCCCTGACCTATAGTTACAAAGTGACAAATCTAACACGACACACTTAAACAAAGCATCAATAAAGCCACATAAACTTCGTACCACAAAACTAAATTCCCAAAATATTTATGCAGTGTTAAGTCATCAGAACTCTGTTCATTTATAGAGAATGCAGTGCATAACATGTTTAAAACCACTTAGTGAACAATTAAAGCATTTGGAGACTTTTATTTTGAATTTTAAATATTTTTTTATCTAATTAACAATAGAAAACTACTGCCCTGCAGAGGTTTTATTTTCTGTTTATTTATTTTACTTATTTTCTATTCATTCAGCATAAATCTGCCTCTCAGGCCTGATCTCTATCTTATGAAACCCCGGGTGACCCACAGCAGTCGAGTACAGTCTTTTATTATGAGGCGGCATGCATCCATGATTCAGGAAAATGCCGGATCCCGTTCGACTGCTCTTAGGAACCTTTGAGTGTGCAGTCACGTAGCTTTCTGAGTAGTCTGAGCGAGATGGCACGTACATGCTATGAGTTCTCGTCCTACTTTGGGTAGAAAATGACTGTCTGTGATCCCGCTGAAGACCAATTCGGGTTTGACCCTGTTGATGGCGTGTTTTTACACTCTGTGATCTCTTAGACCCCTGAAAGTCCCTGCTCATTGCCCTAACGTACTGATAGTCATCTTTAGAGTAGTGTCGGAATGTGTTATACACCATTCTGTCCTGGTTTGGGTGTGTGACAGAAAAGTCATCACTGGACCCTGTGTGTTTGAAATCCGGGCAGCTGTATTCCTTATGAAGGGTCAGGTTGCGGGGCAGTACTGTGGACTCAAGTCTGTGTTGCGGATAGTTGTGCATGGATCGACTCTGCTTCATCATAAGAGAGGATCTGGCTCCCTGCCCGCCTCCATAGCGGTCAGAGTGATAGGGCGCATGCACATTGGGATCACAAAGCGGGTGCTCTGGGGAGTAATGAGACACCATGGTTACCCTGTACTTCCCATCAGCCCCTTCAGTGGAAATCAGCATCTCTTTTGCAGAGTTTGATATGCTCCTAGAGCGCATCGTCTCCTGGCACTGCCGACTGCCTCTTATAACGTGGGGCGCAACTGGACCCAACAACCTCTCTTTGGCTGAGTTTTCACGTCTAATGGACTGGCTGAAATGTCGATCAGACAAACCGGAATTTAAAGCCTCAAAGAGAGAAGGATTCTTCATTCTTGGCTGGACACCAACGTCTCTGGTTATAAAGTCAGAGTCATTGTTTGGTGGAAGGTTGTGAAGGAAGTTTTCAGTGCCGCTTATGACCTTTGACGGATGTGAAGGCAGTCTGCTAAGAGTGTAAGAGAGATGACTACATTGATCCGCTTTACTATGCCGAGCTTCTGAGTAGGGGCTGTACCTGTACCGAACTTTCCCATCTTCAAAGTAAGGCCGGATATCTGATGGAGGCGGTTTTGGGAAAGGTTTGTTCTGGAGGAGGTAAAACTTGTCCTCTGGTGGAGCGTGCATGGAACGCACCCTGCGGATAGTGGGATATACAGAGGCTCCATCTAGTGGTGGATACCTCGGACCACCTTGTCTGTAAGTGTATTCTTCCCTTTGACCTTTGTATTTAATAGACTGGTGCAGGGATCGTGGTGCAAGGGTATTGCAGTAGTTTTTTGAGAGGACTCTGGGATGAGGATGGCTCTCGTCCAAATGATAATAAGGTGTGCTTTGTCCAACTGGGCTTGACCAGTGTTGGGAGTGAGCTGATATTTTGTCTTTCGGTTGGTACTGATAGAACAAACTCGATGCAGGAGTACTCAGAGCGTGCGGAAGAACTTCATGCACCGAAGCAGGCATGGCAGATTCCGCCAGTATGGCTCTAAAGTTTGTGGCGTTCGCAGACTGCTTGTTGTGTAGCGCATCGATGGCTGACTGGCCACCCAGAGAAATTTGCCCTGAGAATCTCTCTGATGGCTGCAAACTTCTGCACACCTCCATCTCCTCATCTTGGCTCGTAGCACCCCCATCCGTACCAACTCCAACATGGCGGATGTTATCTCTCATAGCAGTGCTGCTCTCTGGAACCAGCTGAATCTCTGGATCTCTACGAGGAGAGGGCGCAAGTGTGCAGTGGCTACCAGCTGGTGCGTCGCAACTGTCGGTGAAGCTAAGGCCACTTTCACTGCCGTGGCAAGCGCAGTTGCTGTGTAGACTGCCCGCATCGGTGTGACTCTCAGTTGACATGGTGCTAGAAAGATTCGGGATAGTTCTAGTAGACAAGTACCGTTCCTCTCTATCAGAGGATGTTTGGAGAGGACGTAGAGGAGGAAAATGAAGCGTGAACAGTGCGTTTGGATGGTGAACTGGAGAAACAGGTGTGGGGGGTTCTGAGCTCCCACGTTTGCTGATTTGAGTGGCTTGCTGGGCGGACTCGGCGAGTTCTAGTGCTAGCATACGGGCGGCGCTCTTCAATGCAGGCTGGGGAGTTATGAGAGACACAGACCTCACCAAGCCGGGGGTACATTCAAATGTCACTGAACCTAGAGGAAGGAAACAGAAAGTTTAAAAATAATATTCTAAAAGGAAAAAATCTGTTTTTTTAAAGGAAAACAATTTAAGGGAAGCTAAATTCTGCTGATTCCTTAGTTTTATAGGCAGGAATATTTTTTTTATTTTGAGGAACACAAGGAAAGGTGCTAACCTGACTCTATCCTTCTGTGCTCCTTGACCTCCGCTGGCTTACTTTCTGTCTTACAGAAGCTAGCAGATCGCTGATGGCCTTCACTGCTTCTTGAGGACACACTGGGTTTTTTCATGAGAGACATGATGTCGGATGGACAGGACACAGTTACACTCTTTGTCGCTGAACTCTTTGTGTTTCTGTCTTGGCTTGCCTTAGAGCTTTCCAGCTCCAGCTTAGCTTGGGCGACTGGCACTTCAGAGTGGCTGCGATTTTTATCTTCCAAGCGCGGCAGGATGAGATCATGTGGCAGGGAGGGACTAGTGACTCTGTCTACAGGCTCAGATTCAATAAGGCTGCCTCCCGCCTTTTTGCGGCTGCCTCGTTTCTTTCCATCAGATACTGTAGGATCAGTCAGCTGCGTGCTGCACTTGAAGGCCAGCGGGTCTATATCTGAAGAAACTATGCCTATAAACTCTGAATCCGCTGCAGAGTGGGGAGGAGATATAAGAGCAGGCACACAAGAAGAGGAGGCAACTGTGTCTTTCTTGAGGTCTTTGAGGCTGAAGCGAGAGTCCTCAGTTGCTCTGCTGTCCAGAAGGTCCTCATTGAATGAGATAGACAAAGCGTCACTGATTGAGAGAGGTTTGCGCGGACGATACACATTTGATCCACCTGAGAGAGAATGACAGAGTTCAGGAGGTTGATGGATACACAGCATTAAGTGAACAACTGGCAAGTCAGTGAAAAAACTTTGCAGCAAAGGTGCTTCAAGCAATTTCAGCAATTTCTCTCAAAGTCCACGCCCTCCAAAGATTGACAGGCAGAGAGTATTCTGATTGGCCAGTTCATTTCTGATAGGCCAGTAAAATAAAATACTGTTAAAAGTTACTGCAAAGTTAGTCAAATTAAAGACAGGCCACTACTATTTTGATGTATTCCTGTTTGCAGTAGCTAAGGCTGTCACTGACAAAGGTATGATTTTTAAGAGACCTAGTTCCTGTGATATGGTAAGGACACTTAATGGGTGGTATTTGGAAAAGCATCACTTGCTTTTTAAAAAAGTCAAGTGTTGAAGATTTTACCTTCAAAGTTATGCGAGGAGGACAGAGATTCTTCACTTTTCGCAGATCGTAATGTTCCAGTCTCTCCTCTTCCACCTGTAAAGGTTAACTACAGGTCAATATCATTTTTAACTTTAATTCATTTAATACATTTTTATTTTACTTTAATTTAGCAGACAGTAGTACTATCAATACATTTAGGACTGAATAAAGAGGTACTACAGTGCCTATAAACAAGATTTTTAGTCCATTCGATAATGTTTTGAATATTATACAAATATGTGTTTATACAAATATGTGTTTTATTCAATAAAATAATAATATTTTAAATAATTTTTATCAAATACATTTTTCACATTTCTAGGAAAGATAAACACTGGTTGATTATAAAGCAGAGCGAGAGCTTGACCTGGGAGGGGTGCAGTCTTCATCTCATTGGGCTCACTGGGATGTCTATGTAATTTGGGTTTGGCAGGAGCGGAGGACTTTCCCATATTAAAGAACGAAAGCCAGTTTCCAACCGGAGACTTTTTGGATTTGGTTGAACCCTTTTTCCTAAATTCACCAGCAACAATTACCAGTTACTGCACCACATCTCCATCAATTTTCGGTCCATGATGAAAGTACCACAACGCAAAAAAACAACACATACCTCTCAGAAGGAAATTCTATAACCGTGTGGAACTTGCCCTGAAGGGCGGCTGGCCCTTCCCCGACATCGATGTACTTGCTGTCAGGAGACACAGGAGAGATGAGCTGGGCTTGGGTCCGGGCCTGAGCTTCCTCCAGTGAAAGCAGTTTGGTAGACGGTGAGCTGATCAGCAGAGATTTGGGCCGAGCTAAAGTAGCGTGTCCTGGCAATAAAGATCACAGTTATGTGCTTCCTTAGTGTTTCATCTAAAATAACATCCTGGTGGTAGGAAAATGACAGCGGTATATTTCTCACCTGTGCTCTGTCGGATCAAAGTGCTGAGTTTTGGACTGAAGAGAACATCGACGTGATTGAGAATGAACTCCACAACAACAGACTGAACACGCACTTCCATGAAGGCAGAGGTTCCACTAAAACACGCTGACTCAATCTGTTTAGACCTGTAACATTTCGGCAAGAGATATTAAATATTTAAATAAAATATCTTAAAAACAAAACTAGCAAGACGCAGAAATTTGCCAGCCACCTGAGAAGATTTGGAGCCCAGACTATAGCGAGGTTTTTGCAGTGCATGTTGGTAACAGTACTGTAGGTTCCCATACGGGATAAATGTCTCATGAGAAACTCGAGAGTTCTGCAAGCAAAAACATTTAAACATAGTGAAAAATAGGTTCATAGAATCAGAAAGACACATTTCACATTTATTTAGCACGTAACCCTTCAGAAAATGCTGGGAACTTTTAAATGTGCTTATATAAAAAAATCGATATAAATACTTAAGTGCTTAAATTAAATACAATCAAATTAAGTTAAATAGTTTTATACATTCATTTAGCAACTAATGTGCATAACGTAGATGCATACAATGGAAATACACGTCCAAAACTCCAAAATAACCAGAATGCATCTTTGTGATCAAGACGATTCATAAGTTTCTTCAAAATGTGATCAGGTATCATCATATTTATCCTTTATTAGAAAATTAACTCTAATTTGAATGAATGCACTAAAATGCATGAAAGGATATAACAAATCTACTAAAATCATTTTATTAGTCAATACTGAATTATACGTAAGCCTCCCTAAAAACCCTTCCCACGCTGTCAATAATAATCATTTTATAAAAAAGGAAACTGCACTCTTTCTCATCACTAGAGGATGCCGTGCTCCATTCTAACCTGTAGTGTGGCGGAGGCAGCTGCTGTATGACATCATGGACTTTGACCAGCCTCTCCTCATCAGTGGCAGCTGATACAGCAACCTGTGACAAATATGCCAAAACATCACTTCCAGTATCAATACTGTTGAGTCACTGGTGTGTCAGTGTTTGCTTACAGAGAATTTCTCATAGAGCTGGTAGGTAAGCAGTGGGTTGGGCAACTCCCGGAAGTAAAGTTTACACAAGGATCCCACTGAATGAATGTCCTGGACGTAAGTGTCCTTAGTGAGATCAGGAACATGCTCCGAGTCAAACTCGTGCCTGCACACAAAGGAAGTTAGAAATGTATAGAGATTTTGAATTATTCACAAAGTACTTAAACATTGTTATAACTTGCGACTGGCGTCTCACCGCAGTTTCTGAATATTGGAGGAAATTCCAGATAAGCGGTAAATTCCATCCACCACTCCATATCTCTCAATAAACTCAGTGCAGCTTCTTATGACCTGTGGGACTGTTGAACCAACACACATTAAATCTGCAATTTAGATATGAATTACACGTCATCAGATCTTAATAGAGCAGTTCATGATGTTCATTTGTAGCCCGACCTGTGAGATTCTCAATTTTAAATGGACTTTTAGTATAACGACTTTTAATTTTTATTTAATTTATTTTTACGTATTTGGTTTACATAACAAATATCCAAATACGATCTTACCGTCATGGCCTGAGTTAAGCAAATGTTCTCCAAGGTCACAGCTGAACACCCTCTCTTTCAGAATACCACGCTGTTTTAGTTTCTGCTTGGTGGGGCGGGATTTCATAAACGTGCGCAGAAATGTGATCAGCTTGCCGTGCTTCTTTGACACTGGAGAACATTAAAAAAAAGGTTAATATCAATGCTAAGACTATACTCCTAAATATGTGAAGGTTCATGTCTATTTGCTTGTAATAACAAGACAGTTTGGATAAAAAAGGCGTACCTGGCTTAACAAATGAATTGGTCACGTTTGATGGGATTTTCTCACTAATTAGTTCCACACATTCAGAAGGGAAAAATCCCACCTGTAAAGGGAAAGAAAGAAAGAAAGAAAGACAAATTTAAACACTTGTATATTTAAAAATAGGAAAAGGCACAAAATGATTACACCTGCTTCCCTTAAACACTTTTTAAAACCCCTTAAGGATACAGATGTTTGTGATTTGCCTCCTTATAAAGTGTACAATCTTGCTGCAGCAGAATATAAATGTATTATTTATGGACTTGTGTATCACAAGTAATTACTTCACGGCACCATAAAGATTCCTCCCTTATCGGTAGTAGAGCTCTATGAGTCTGATGTGACATTAAATCTGCTAAACAAGTCTCAAATTAACACTATACATAACTGAAAAGTGAACCTTGTTTTTGCAATTACGGCTTTTAATAAAATGACAGATGTATACTGTGCTGCCATTAAGCAGTAGGACAAAAAGGAAACTTGTATATAGAAATAATACAAAAATCCATTGACAAAATACAGGATTTCTATCTATACACAATATTAAACTAACCTGAAAACCATGTTTTCCTCTCCACCAGCCTGTGTCACCTGTAGGAGGCATATCGATCACCGAAACTATATCCCCAACCTTTAAGAGAGAGATTGGGCTTGAGCTACTACTAATCTGAAAATTGGGCACAACACCAAATCAATAGTTAAAGAAAAGAGAAAACACTACCTCAAAAGAGAGTTCATCTGCTGCTTGGGCGATGTAGCGCTTTACGACATGGGCTGCAGCTACAGCAGGAACATTAATTGATGACTCATCGTGAACCAGCAGGTGGTTGCCTTTGTTGTCAATCTAAGAGAACGAATGCAGATGCGTTAAACATTAAAACTTTGTTGTAAAATAGAATCTTTTGTAATGTGATGTTGCAGTTTTGCTATCATTGGTCAGGTAAAATGTAAAGGTGTGACATCAGTAAAAATGAAAATACAAGATGATGGGAAAGAGCATGCAAACAATTTGTTAAAGCGTGTCGAGACGAGTTGAGTCAGTCATCTTTAATTTTGGTCATGACTAACAGCATATAGGAGGGTACGCGTGAGTTAACAGGTGTCTCAAAATGGGAAGGTGTTGAATGAGGCAACCTGTGAAATCGTTGCTGTTAAACCAATTAAATGAAGCATTTCTGTATCTAAAAGGCAGGACTTGGGCAGGTAGCTACAGGACTTTTTGGGCACAGTTTAGGATTAAGACTGGGAGCGACACAGTGTTGCCATGACAACCTAAAAAAAGCGACTTGGGGAACGTTTTGTCAAAATATGGATACACTCACCTCCATCCATGTGAGTGCTGGCCCACAGTTGATCTTATTATCAGCAATAGCTGAGAGGCGGGAAATGTATGCAGTGAGCATCTGGAAAAGTGTCTATGGATGAAGAAAAGAAACAGTGAAACTTATATTGAAATATATTATATAACAAGAAAACATACCTTAATATCACTAAAAACAGCATGCCTTCTCTGAAATGTGTTTCTGTCAAATCCAAAGTAAAGTTACAATTTAGCTGTCTACTCTTTTTCTTTTCAAGGAAAGGGGGAATATTCCAAGAGAAAATGTCTTGAAGTCCAGTTTGTGAAATTTAGAGACATCTAGCAGTGTGGTTGTGAATTACGGTAGGCCTACCCCTCCCTTTTGAAGCACTAACGTATTTGCGATACGCTCTCTGTAGAGCAGTTTGTCCATTTAGGGCTACTGTAGAAGAACATGGTCAATTCTATGCAAAGGGGCCCCCTGTGTATGTAGACAGAAATAGCTCATTTTAAGGTCATAAAAATAGAATGCTTCTTTATGTAAGGTCTTTTTACACCTCTGAAGACATATTGTAGTTGTGTACTGTATATTATATTGCATTTCTTTCAAAAGATACTCCTCCATCTCACATATTGCAGCTTAAAAGCTTTCTTTTGACTGATAACTTTCTTCCTGTGGGGAAATTCATTTCCCTAACCTGAATGTTCTGTTATAGTTTCAAAACAGATGTAAGATGCCCCATTCCCGTGACAATGGATCCTCAAAAGTGACTGTTTTAAATGCTTTAAACATTTAGTTTTTTCCATATAAAAAGTACAGAAGATGAACAATCGATTCCAGCAGAGTTAGCATGCTGCTAAGCTAATCGCATAAAGGTCTATAAATATTGTGTAATATCCCATTTATGTTTACAGTCAATGTTTCTCCCAACGTATTTTCTGGGAAATCTGTATAGGCCTATTCAATGTATGTTCTGGGAAACCATGTAGTACTTTTGATACTTCTTTTATACGTTTTTGAAACTGAGTGATTCATTGCATTGGGTTGTCTCAAAGTCATGTCTTTTTTTTAGGAACAGTCGGCAGTGTGGTCTACCAACCTTGTCCTTCAGGCTGTCTAATCGGGGCAATTCAGGAAGCTGAGAGAACCTTCTGTCATAGATACAAAGGTGGAGATGCTTGTCAAGGACACGAAACTCTTCATATGAGCGCTTCACAATCCACTTACGACCCTGAGACGCAAGAGGAGAAATAAGAGTGAAACAAGGAAGCGAAATATTTTAGTAAAAAATGACGAAAGAGAGAGGGACAGATGAATTGAGTATCTCTTTGACAAAACACCTATTAAAGGGATCGTTCATTCAAAAATGAAAGTCTTCATTTACTCACACTCAGATTGTTCCAAACCTGTATAAATGTATTTTTTCTGCTGAACAGAAAGGAATATATTCGGAAGAATATCAGTAGCCAAAAAGATCTCATCCCCCATTGAATACCATTGTGTTTATTTCCCCTAGTATAGCAGTAAATGGGGGATAAGATACGTTTGGTTACTCACATTCAATTTAGTTTTAACTATCCCCTTTAACAAGCAGATTTACATGTTTTGTTTGTTTTATGATCATATTGTAGTATTTATACAGATCTTAACAGTACATTATATACTGTATATCACAATACCATTATTTTATGCTGAATAATTCCTATTAAAACTTTCGTATATAACAACCATGTGCTAATGCCTACTGTATTTTTGCACCAAAATGAATATCAAAATGAACGGGTTTAACCTAAACTATATACACAACAACCCCTGTAAGTTATTCTTGAACTTAAAGTCTTTAGGACATAAACATGTAATTTCTATATGTAAATAATGTGAAGCAGTACAGACTCCTGGCCACTGATAGCCCTGTAGATTTATCAACAGTATTGAATATAGAGTACCCTAAAGCAGAACCACCTCTCCTTCTGTTGACATTTTCATACTTGTTTAGTATAATAGCCAGACCTGATACTAACAGTGGTTTGGTTAAATAGGCTGGATTTGGAAATGGAAACAGACAGATGGAAAACAATGATATTAACTACAGTAAAAAAGGGGTTTGATGTAACAGGCTTCCTCCAAATCCTTTCAGCTTTCACATGCACCAACACAAAAACAGACTAAGAATCCTCTTCTTAAAGTTTCACTTTGAAACAATGTCAACATTATCCTAACACACAAAACAGGTCCTTTGTTTCAACATAGTACAGGCCTTTTCAGCAGTATCCTATATGAAATATTTGCCCTGAGAATCCTGTCTTTTACTAAGCCCTGATTCATGAAACAGATAAATTGCTAAGCCTGCATGCGGTCAGCCTCCCTGTTCAAACTGAACCTCTTAAAGTTCTTTTTATAACGTCTCTTTTTTTCCGAGTATGGCAGCAGGATTAGCTTTTGCTCTGTTGCCATAACAATTCACTGATCCAGGGATATATTTTCTCTCCTTTGTCACACAGACAGAGATCCTGTTCTTTCAGTCTTTTGTCAATGTGTGGGACAAATTTACCTGGCAACAGATTTGGACCAGATACACCACCTCCCTTGAGTCAAGACCAGTGTGTGTGAGGTCGTTCTGATCTTCAGCTAAAGACAGCTGCGAAGAGAAAGAGAACAGTTTAAATCCTTCATTGTATGCTCAAAACACACGAAACATTTTTATACTCGAAAGATGAAGTAAGGGTTTATGTATAGTACTCAAAAATAACTGCATTTAAAATCAATGGCCATTCTTGGCATGTTCTTATTTAATACAGAGAAGCCACTCTGGCTTACACCAAATTAAACTTTTAATATACCTATATTCGAACACAATGAAAACCCAAAATAAACATTTGAACTTACCATTCCTCAGCAATATGTAAATGAGCACGTTCCATATGCAAATTAATCATAAAATAATGAATGCCTTTGTAATCTCTAGAGAAGTCTTTATAGTGTCTGTTGTAATTTACTTCTCTGTATCCTCTCAGTAATGCATCATTCAATAGACTCACTCACACACCAGCCTTCCACATCAAAGAGAATAACTTATGCCTTTTAATGATAGAAAATGCCAATCCAACACCGAGCCACTTCAAAGGTGCATTAAACAAATTAAAAAATGGATTACTAATAACTACGTAAACTTACTGAATCATTTAATGACCTACTTGGCTACAGCAGTATAGTAGTAGACAAACTGCAGCATAAGCATTAAATTTACAACATATCTATTACAATAATTCACCCAATATTGATCGCAACTCCATTAAAATAATGCACATTAAGCATCTGGTTGTATTTGTTGACCACTATTTATAGCCTCTAGTACAATTTATTAGCTTTATTGAGTTGTACTAACACTCAAACACAATAGATGCTTGTCAACAGTAATACAAATTATAGCTGTCAAACGATTAATCGCATCCAGAACAAAAGTTTGTGTACTGTGCATATTCCTTTTGTTTTTATAAACACATACACATTTAGGAAATATTCACATGTATTTATTTATATTTACCAATCATTTTTATAGTCTACATTTTTCTTAAATGCTTGTTTGTTTATGTGTTTATAAATACAAAATGTATAAATGTTTATAAATAAAAGAACACAGTACACAAACAACACAGTACACAAACAAAATATGTTAACACAAACATTTATTCTGGATGAGATTAATTGTTTGACAGCCCTAATAAAAATATTTAATAGTTAAACCACACCAAAGAAAATCTAAAATATGGTATATTCCGAAAAAAAATTATACGATCTTGACCCCATTTCTTGAAGAAACGGTTTGAGTACTCACTGCAATGCTGTGCCTTCTCTTATAATCTCGGCCAGACCCATTCTGACAGACATAACCCGAGAGTTCCCCACGGTCCTCCACCTGAGCCTTTCCTCATCCAGCCGTCTCTGCGTGTGACAGCCGTGCAGAACAGCAGCAGACGCAATAACCCCTCGCACACGCCCCCACAGACCAGCAGTACGCGCTCAGTCAGCCCAGCTCATCAAAAACAAACCAGATTGAGAGCAGAGCAAAAGATCAGCATTGCGCTGAGGCGAGGCGTCGCATTGCATCTCTGCTCCCCGTCTGAAACACGGCTATTTTGCAGCCTACTGCAATCTCCTGCAGTAGAGGGATGTGCATGCTCCTGCGTCTCATTACAACAGAGGTAGAGGACAAACATAGAAATGGTTACCCCCGATCCTCCTAGCCCCTCCCTCTGCTGGATGACGGCCCTCCCACTGAGCCCATGCAGAACACAGCTGCACCCGCAGACGCTGGGAAGAGCTGATCTCAGAACAGTGCTGGCAGAGGTAATGGGCAGGGCAGCACTAAATCATACTCTTGCGGACATAATACAGAACCCAGTTCACATGGCATTATTGTAATGTTTTGTAGAGGCCATTTTAAACTTCATATGAAAAACAATTTGCAGAGCTATGGCAACTGTTCTACGACAGGAAGTTTTTCAACATGTGACCTGAATCAACATAAACTGAAGTTAAGTGGCCCAAACATAACTTTCGGTAGACATTTGCAAAGAATCAATAGTTGTTGAGTTGTTTTAGTTGAATTTAATACAATTTAATTTAATATAATCAATATATTATACATTTTTATATTCATTGCATTTACAATTAATGAAAATACAATTTAATATGAAAAAACTGTTATATAAATAAACACAGTTGTGTGTGCCTGATGAAACCGTCTATCTAATGTCTGTGAAAGCACCAATTTTTGGGTGCTTTTACTGATTTAAGGTTTAAGAAGGTTTAGCTTTCTAATTCCTTTCAAACATGTGCTAATGTGAACTAATACGCACCACTCAAATGTTTATGACCGTCTAAACCATTAGTTTCAAAACTTCCTGGAAAATTTTACAGAACAACCATCCACTCAAAACTTGCTATAATACTGAAAAAAGGACATAAGCGCATTTCTCCAGTATTTGAAGCATCTGGTCTTATTTGCAAATTCCAATGGTTAATGGTCACGCTGGAACTAAACCGATTGTTTATGTCATACAATCTGAGGATTAAAATTCCACTTGTGCATAATTGCAGCATAAGCTTTTTGGAAAGAAGTGGCAATAATCCTCGAGGAAATTCCCCAAGTTACATAAAAACAACAGTATGAAAGATTAACCCAATGGTCATCCTTTGACCTTTATTCTTCTCTGTCCTTGCTGATATAAGAATCTCTCTACAGAGCCATAAATTACATCAGGGTTCACAGCAATTCAATTACATGCCCTGAAAATTTATATCAGGAGCAAAGAGGAACGGTAAACTTGTTGTTTCTCTCGGAGATGAGCCTGAAATCTTGGAAATCTGAAACTATTCAGGCTATACTACAGGGATATATAAAATACATTATATACAATAATCCAGTGATGACCCATTTAATTAAGTGAACTCCAAATATCTTCACCATAAGGCCAACTACACCATTCATGTTTTCTTATAATTTCTAAGAAATTAAATGAGTATTATACCCATTTAAAGGCTCAGTGTATAGATTTTTTAGAAGATCTATTACCAAAAATATACATAACTATGAATTGATTTTACATAAATATTAATGAGCTATTATAATAAACATCACTACAGTCTTCAGGGGTGTATAAATACCTTACATAATGAAGCATTTTTGTTTGACTTACTGTAGCTCATTCTATCTACACCACGAGGAATTCTCCATGTTGTTTCTACAGTAGCCCTAAACGGACAAACTGCTCTACAGAGTGCGTATCGTAAATATGTTATGTCCTTCGGCAAAGAAGTGAAAGCATGACAACATCTTAGTGCTGTATCAGCCTCTGTAGTGCTTTGAAAAGGATGGGTGACGTGAGACGTTGGTTGCAATTCAAAAACCCGACCCCTAAATGCTTTTATACTTCATACGCCGGACCTTTAACAGTGACTATAGTAAATTAACCCAAACTAAAAATAAACAGAATCTTCAACAACTTCTCAGCTAAACAGTAAGTTTATATCTATATGAAACACTGCGAAAATCTTCTACGCTGTTCTAAAAGTACCAATTCTGATACTACAACATCAGTTTGGGAAGATCAGTATCAATATATCCAGATGGATCTGCCAATCTTCAACACAGGCAAAAGAGAACTCACAGAGGTCAGCATAGTTTAGACAATCTTGTAAAACCTGCATGTTTATATCCATTCTAATGAAATGGTGGCGAGTGAGGGCTGGATCTCCACAGGAGGCCGTACCCTCAATCTGACAGGATTTATAGCTGAGGAGATAGCGACTTAAATCGATGTCTCAAACAGCTGCTCAGATAGAGATGAAGGTGAGCAGATGACGAGCTGCTGGTCTCAGATCAGTAGAGGCTCATTGCCGCATCACAGTATTTGGCCTACTTCCTCCTTCATCTCCATCTCCATCTCTGGCAGGGTGGAGACAGGAATACTAAAAGCTCCTCTGTAAAGCTAAGCGGAGGAATGTGGAACAGTCACGCCACCTCTGGGAATGACACCAACTTCTGCATGAAGATAAAACAGAATTGTAGCCCAATACCCAAGGCTTCAACACAGGAGAGGAATCTAAAGTGGCATTTTACAATGTGACTATGAGAAATTACTGTAAGTACCATCTGAAAAGGAATATTGGCTGAGTGTAGCTCAAGTTTAGGATTGTTGTTTAACTTTCGCTAAATAAATTACTAAACCATTTTTTTCATTAAAGATGACCTCATTAAAACAACATTTCCAACAACAACTGAAAGTGATTTGTATGGTTGCTAAAAGTGAAACTGACTATATAAATTGACAAAGGAGAAGCTCAGAAACACAATCCTCCTACGAATATGAGTTTCTGTGTAGTGTAGCGAAAATGACCTGAGGTCAATGTGCAGTTTCATCTGTTTCACCCACATTCAACTGAAATGAATGTGTTAATTATTTACATATTTAGACCATTACACTGCTCAAAAACAATAATAATTCCCTACCTAATAAATTTGAAATCTAGTAAAAAACAAGATGGATGTACTTGAGAAGCAAACTGTGTAGGACAATGTCAATACAATAATTCTAGGATATATTTAGGATATTTCAACGTATTTTCTTGACATGTAGTCTGAATATGTCATGCAATTTAACTTCTCAAGTTGACCCTGTCCAAAACAAAATACTGATTTCCTCTATAGTTTCAATAATTTGGCACATATGTGGCCCTGCCAGTGAAACCAAGCTAATGGGATTTTTTGCTTTACTGTTTTCTGCATAAAATCATCCTGCATAATGTAAACTACATTTTGTAAATCATTATTTTAAAAACAATTTGCACATTGGAACTGACGATCAACTTCTGTACTGGTAACACTACAGGTAGGCTACATGAGCATTTCAGTAGCAGTATCTGCATTAAAATGAGTTTAGATGACAGAAGTGCACACCAGCGAGACAAATGGCCTTTGTATTTCACATCATGGCATAAAAATGCAGCAATCTGATATGTCTATTGATATACTATTGTTCAGCAAGAATGTGCACGAGCTGCAAAAACAACAAAAGAGAGATAATAAGGAGGGCGCTCCTTGTAAAACATCAACCTTTGTGTGTTATTAGAATGTTTGGAGTGGGACAGTAGCTGGAATCCAGAACCTACATTTTTTCTGACCACCTGGCCACCGTGTGTCAGTGTAACCTGCCTAGGAGACTGAACAACAAGCTTTAGGACACTACAGAAAACACACAGGAGTCTGTGACCTTGAAACACACAGGATGGTGGATGCAGAGCTGTTGAATACACTTCCTGTTTCGCAGCTATGACATCACACCCTGTTCATGATGATACGCTGAAACCAACACACCTCTGTTATTGGGGTCTCAGTCACTTTACAGAGAATGATATCTGCTGCTCTCTGCTGGAACTCGAACAGCATAACATAAATATGGCTAAATTACAACATACGCATTAGTATAGCTGCGTATCATCATGAACATGGTGTGACCCACTATACAGACAATTAAGTCCAATAGAATAGTATGATGTGCTGTGTAAAGCAAATACAATTTCTTGAAATAAAGAAATATAGATTGTCCAATCCACTCCATTGTTGTCAATAATGATGGTTACTATGACACAAATTCTGAGAGCATAACATCCATCAAGAAACGTGGTCTGCCAATACAGTATGTCTGAATTACAAAGAGACCATCTATGTACAAGAGTCAGTGAGAGGATGGAAAATAGTGAGGTTTAACAACTTTCACACATTTCAAAATGATTGTAAAAAGGTTTCACCCTTGAGTTGTTCCAAATCTGTATAAATGTCTTTGTTCTGATAAACAGAGAGAAAGATATTTGAAAGAATGATTGTAACCAAACTGTTCTTGTCCACCATTGACTACCATAGTAGGAAAGATTGCTTAATACATTTCCTGGTTCTGTTAAACACAAAAGAAGATATTTTGAAGAATTTAGAAAAGCAAACCGTTCTGGTAATATTTTTCTACTATGGCAGTCAATATTCTTCCAAATTTCTTTCTTTGTGTTCATCAGAACAAAGACATTTATACAGATTTAAAACAACTCTATGGTGAGTAAATGATGACATGATTTTTGGGTGAACTGTACCTTTAACACGTAAAACAAATAAAAGCAGCAACTCAAGAAGTACAATATATTGTAGGAAAGCAGTTAACCCAACAAGGCCTTACGTGGATTACTCATCCCTTAAAACAACAGCCCAGATTTTCATGTGATGGATTTCATACTGCTAGCCAAACCAACACCCCAGCAAATTAGCACATTCCCATTAAACGTGACTAAGCCCTTCAAGCAGTCCTGAGTTTACTGTAAAACCCTCACCTGCACAGAGCCAAAGTCAACGTTCTCATAGTGAAAGTGAGCACACTCTTCCAGCCGGGGGAAATGGCCTTTGGTGAGGGACAGTCTGGAAAATACGAAGAGATCATCAGTATTCTCCTCCATCTAAGATATAAACTATACGTGTAATCACTTACTTTTTTATGTTCTTGACCTTCATGCTGGCAGTGCTTGCACATGAGCGCAGGGAAGATTCTGCAGGCAGGTCTTCAGGCACCATCGATGCTCCTCGTGCCTGCGTACACATATACACAAACAAATGACAGCACAGCTCTCTAAGCAACACATGAAGCTACAGATCCACAATGATCGAGTATACGGACTCGCACCATAACAGCAATGGCGTCTTCCCAGCCTGCAGTCTCAGCTGGCTGCCAGATCCTATCTTCCTCCCCCTCATCATCCTCTGGGTGGGGCCTTAAAGAAGAGAGGATCGGAGAGGGTTATGTTGAAATAGACTTGTGATGTATACCTCTGCATCACTTCACTTAGGGCAGAGCAATAATATCAATAGCATGAAATAACTGAACTGGGATTCACCCAAAAATCTAAATTCTGTAAGTATTCATGTCTTTTCAAACATATTCTCAAAAGAATAAAGGAAATGCAGTATGATTTGTGTAAATGTATCAGCTCTGACACATTTAGAAAATTATGATTAGTTTTTGTAATATTATGACATGGAATGGTCACACAACTACTGACCCACTTTATGTTCCTGAGAGGTAATCAACAAACATGGCTCAGAGGTGCCATTCATTACCCTGAACTCCTGACCTGTGAGTATGAGGCAATAACCAAACAACCTGCTGCATGCTGATCAAGGCCAGGTTCTGTCAATAATATACTTAACTGAAGCTCGACAAAGCACATGCCAGTCCTTAAGCATTTTCAATGTGTTCATTATGTACTTAGATATGGAGAGATAGCTCACCAAACATAAAAATTCTGTCATCATGTATTCACCCTCATGTTGTTCTGTATGAAAAACACTGTATGAACTTTTTTCCTATGTGATACAAAAGAGAAAAAATTTAAAGAATTGTCTTAGTGGTTTTGTGTCTTTTCAATGGACGTCAATGGGGGACAGTGTTGTTTGGTTGCCAACATTCTTCAAAATATCTTCTTTTGTGTCATACAGATTTGTAATGACACGAGGGTGAGTAAATGATGACAGAATTTTCATTTTTGGGTGAAGTATCCCTTTAAGGATGAAAAAATCTGATTTGTTAATACTGGAATGTCTAAGGCCAGATAGGACTAATCTGTGAGAAAGTAAGAGTTTACAAAGCAGTCATTATGAATTATACACAAACATTTCATTCATTCATTCAAACCAAAACTTTGTTCATAAAAACAGAAGCTCACTTTCATATATAGGCATCCTTTGAAAACTCCACCTACTTTAGATAACCTCAAGAGCATTACCCAGTTCACCCTGCAGCTGAGAACATTGCCAAGAGGGTCGAAACAAGGGGACATTACAGATCATGTGATCAGCACTGCCAAAAAGCTGACTATTGTGTGTGTTTTGTGGTGAACAAGAATATCGCTTGAATCAGTCAGTCAGTCACAAAAGAATCCACCCTAAGTAACAAAAGAGATGGAGAAACGAGAGGCACTCCAGGGGTGAGGAAAGGTGATCCGGAACAGCTTAAAGGGTCGGGAATCCTCACAGAATGGGAATAAAAACTGGAATGAAAGGCTGGAGTTTAGACGATATACTCATCAGACAAAAGACGAACTCAGTGATTCTCTTTTTGTTCCAGAATGTCCCACACTCTCCCTTTCCACCACAACATGAGACGATACTTTGTCCCATAGAGGAGGATACAAAATTACAGATATTTTAAAGTGCATTAAAAAAGTACAAATAATAGAATAGCTCACGCAAAAAGTGAAATTTACATAATTTGTTCATACTTGTCTTTTGTCAAAACCTGTATGAGTATCCATCTTCTGCAAAACACAAAGAAGATATTTTGAAGAATGTGGGTCCCCATTGTTGTACTGATACAAAACCACTGAGACATTTCTCAAAATATCCTGTCTTTTATTTTTTCGTCGAACAGAAGAAAGTTATAAACGAATTTGAAACAACATGAGAGTGAATAGATGAATGGATGATGACAGAAATGTTCTTTTAGGTTGGACTATTCCTTTTATAGCGCAAGATAGGATTTCCACATAACAAATTACACTAAACGGTGTCTAATTCGTTGGGGCGGTTAAACACATCTCCTTTCATTGATGACTGTACTTTCCGTGTTATCAACACAGTAGGGCACCAGTTGCACACATATCACCACTACAATCTACACCACAGGGGAAAGATTCACATTTGCTCCATGCTGCGCTGTTAAAAATATGCTGTCTCAGAAATAGAATAAGGTGACTGATCACGTGACACACAAAATGCTTATGTGTGCAAAAAAACACCAGTTTACATGCACTGCAGCACAGATTATGCAGACATTCAGCCAGTTGTAGCGCAAATGCCTCACCTAACCTTGCAGGAAAGGCACACGCATGCATGTACGCAGTATACTGCATAACTAATGGTAATCTCCTGCCGCAGCTACCGTCCGAGCAAACCCAGAGGTGTGTCAGAAGCTAAGAGGCGAAGTATGAGGGCTGTTACTCACCTTTCACAGGGATCATGATTGCATGCATCTCTCAGAGATGCTGGAGCTCTGCCGTGCGTCCCTGCTGCAGTCCCACTGCACGCCTCCATGATACTGAAACACTGCAACAGCTGCACGTCTGGGAGTGAGGGGAGGAGATTTGACTTTTACTTAAAAACCTCGGCGAGAGGGTAAAAGCTAGTTAAACCACTGTTATACCCACACGTGTGTCACAGTCACGGTTGACATTTATCAAAATGGCATTATTTTTAAAGAGACAGTTCCCCCAAATTAAAATCGTTATAATTATTGCAATAAACCTCATGATGTTCTGTAACTAGTATGACTTTATTGTAAAATGTTCTTTATGTGCTGTACAGTTATGGTCGTTTTTTCCCATGTGGTTAAAGTGAATAGGAACTGAGGTCCCCATATGACTCATCATTTTATTTTTACTGTATGTTAGGAATTACACTTGTATTGACAATTATGTCATTATTTTCACACCATATTGTCATTTCAAACCTGCATGTCTTTCTTTCTTCTGCAGAACACAAAAGATATTTTGAAAAATGTTGGTAACAGAAGACTGTTGGTTCCCATTGACTTGCATTGGTTTTGTGTCCATACTTTAGACATCAATTGGGACCAACCGTTTTTGGTTACCAGTATTTTCCAAAAGTATTTTTTGTGTTTTGCAGAAGAAAAAATTTCACACAGGTTTAAAATGACAACAGGCAGGGTGATTGTAATCGGATCGTTGAATCGGTGAGTCGAAGAGCAAGTCATTAAGATCATTTTTACTAAACTGATCTATTGATTCATTAAAAAAATCTATTACTTTTTTCTGGTGGTTTTGTGTCATTCTGAGGTTTACAATCCCAGTCTCCATGCATATTACTGTGTGCTTTACACAGAATATAGAAAGCCAAATGGGTCTGGAGCAACACAAGGTTGAGTACATGTTTTATTTATGGTGCAACTAATCCATTAAATCAATAAAGTTTAATAATGGTGAATATGAACGCTAAAATTGAACTGAACACAATGAGCATGATTCAACTGAATGTTTAAATAGCACCAATGATGCATGACTGTGATGAATACAGGTCTTATGTGATACGACCCAAACAAGCAATAACTGGCATACCCCAATCCATCAATAATTCACGTGTAATTTACATGATAAACAAAACTAACTCTGAAATGTTTGGCCACACCCTCACTGACAGTTTCACCACTTCAAACCAAGAAAACTCATGAAAGACATCAAAGATTTTATTAATGCAAAGAATATATGATAATAGGTCTGGTAGCGGTGAACAATTGGACATGATATGAATGACACAATGTTCTTCTGTAAAGGCGTTATCGTCAAATGGGCTGACAGAGAGAAGTTTGATGTTGACTAAGCAGAATGAACCTACTCTGACCAGAAAGACAGCTCAGAATGTGCATGCAGACACCAGAGAGGGATAACTTCACTTTGGGCTTATACTGTACTGCAAGCACACACTGGTTTCAGTGATCAAACCAAAACTATTCACATAGCCTATGATTAAGTGTAGAATTCAGAGAGGCTCCCATTTGAAAATCTAGGATTAAGATTTTTATTTAATCCAGGAAATAATTAATGTTTTAGGATTTATTGTCCTTTTTTGACAACAAACACTATCAATCAAAGTAACACAAGATTCTGCACTTTTTTGTTGCAAAAATTATTACACTTTATACTTCATAAAAATGCAGCTGCCAGAGTTCTAACCAGGTCCAGAAATACGATCACATAACCCCAATTTATCAACCCTTCACTGGCTACCTATCAAGTATCGTATTGACTTTAAAGTTCTTTTAATCACTTATAAAGCCTTAAAGGGTTTAGCCCCTACCTACATAACAGAGCTTTATAACACTACAACCCATCACGCTCTCTAAGATCTCAAAACTCCAGACTTTTGATAACACCTAGAATAACTAAATCCACCAAAGGGGGCCGAGCTTTCTCATACGTAGCACTTAAACTCTGGAATAGCCTTCCTGGTACTATTCGAGGATCAGACACACTCGCCCAATTTAAATTTAGATTAAAGACACATCTTTTCAGCCAAGCATTCACCTAATGCAAAATATGCTAAATAAACCACCGGAAGACTGCTGACATTAGATATTATTTACTAGGTGTTTATGTAACAAGTCATGTACTGTGTTTTACCTTTTTTGTGTTTTTCTTATTTTCCCCTGTAAAGCTGCTTTGGAACTACGCAAATTGTGAAAGCGCTATATAAATAAAATTGAATTGAATTGAATAAAATAACTTAATAACATGAATATTATAGATAATATGATGATTTAAAAAATATGATCCTTATTGAAATACAAAATGCACAATAGCCGCATTTCAGCTATGTGCTCAGCCTTTCGGACACTAGTATTCAAAAAGGCTGAACGGGATTTATTACATCATGTTGCAAGACTACAACTCGTATATGGGATTCTGTGAATTCTGATTGACGTTGGTGTGGTTGCTAAGCAACAGATTCTCTCGAAATCAGTCTTTCAGTTCGGGTGATGCGTATCTGATGGGTGAATGTTTACGGACGAGGACTCGTTCTGCGTGGATTTGTCGAATAAGCAGGTAAAATGTGAGACTTCTGCGTCTCGTGTTGTTACGATGGAGTATTAAAGGTTCTGTTGCCATTAGCAACGGCATGTGACATCAGCGCTTCCGGGTCCAGGTCTCTATCACAGGTTCTTGAAATGACTCTCTGGCGTCTTTAATGAGAATCAGTTACGCTGCCGAAACAGATGTTTTTATTGTGTTTCTCTGCAACCGAGGAAAACTGTATTGATGACAGTATTTAAGACACGTGTCGTCTATTATAACGGCACATGTATGACCAGAAATACCCAATGTTTATTTCAGGAGCAGTACCCTACTCGTCTTAAACCATGATGGCTTCGAATCCATTAGCCTCAAGTTCATTGGGCTCTCTCGTATATCACCAGACAAAAGGCAATCGGCACTTACCTGTCTGCGATTCAGCGTTACTCTCCAAATAACATCGAGCTCCTTGAAGTTGTATAAACCTAAATCACATCCGTCAATGTAGGTCAGGTGAAAAGAGTCCCGTCATCGACAAAATACCTCTCGTCGCGTTTAAATGTGGGATCTGTGAGAGCATGACACATGAATGAATGAACTTGTTCTCCAGGCAGGTGTACTTGGACAGGACACGGGAAAAGTTTATGGAAAGCCGTTTGGGTCATATTTCGCCATCAACCAGACGCCTGGTGTTCAGATGACGCCTGCTTTTACGGCGTTTAAGACGTACAGACGCCGTAAATTACGGCGTTTAAGACGCACAGACGCCGTAAATTACGGCGTTTAAAACGTACAGACGCCGTAAATTACGGCGTTTTAAATGCAATGCGAAACGCCGTTCATTTCGACGTTTGAACTTACATATTACGCCGTAAATTACGGCGCTTCCGTGTAACAAAGACGCCGTAAAAAGCGGCGTTTTTTATAATATTAAAATCAGCCCCGCCTTTTCTACACAGTCCAGCCCCTCCAATGAACACAAAGACATGTGTAGTAGAATGTCGATCTGAATAAGTGTTCCTGTTTTTAACTTTATTGCGAATAATGCTTAGACTTTCATCATGTGATATTTTTCCATTGGGCGCGTTTATCCTCCTTTTCGTTTATCATATGTGTACGAGCGGCAGACTTTTGAACGAACACGTTCGTGACACTTTGTGAGTTTATGTGACTTCGAGCTCATCGATCTTGTCGTCCACGGTGGCGTAGTGGACTGCGTGCGCGGCAGCGAAACTTCATCACTTTTAACGATTGGAGTTCGACTCCGCGGTCCGACCATATTCTTCATTCCTTTTGAATTGTTCTATTGAGTCGTGTTTTTAAATGTTGGAGCACTACCTGTTGCTGGCAACTTATTAAATGACAAGAAACGCTTATTACAAGCCTACGGTCTAAGGCCTTTACGCATGCAATAGCTGCGGGCTAAGTCTGCTACTGTGGCTGTTGTCAGTATGTTTTTATTGATTCAAATTATTCCCATCTACGAACCCGTTTGTATTGCCATTTACATATAGACTGCATATGCTGCATGCATTCAGTATAAACCTCTATAAGATTTTGACGATCAAAAATCTTAAAATGGAGGAGATTGTTCACATACAGAAACAGTAAGGGAAATGCTGACCAAAAAAATATTGTTGCGTTATTATTATATAGCAATTTTTAAAGGAAAATATAGGCCTGTTTTATAACTTACTTATTGGTAAAGACATAACAATCAGCAAAGGTGCAATAACGAAAGTTGCAGGCATCTTAAGCTAAATTGTCAAACAATAAAAGCCAATTAAATAAATAAAAAATTAATTAATTAAATAAAAAATAATGTACACACAGTCGCCTAACTGGGCAGAACGTAAAATGTATGCAACACAAAAGCACTGGATATTTAGGTTATTATATGCTCCATCCACATCGAGCTGAGTTTCTTTATTGAAAAAATACGTGCTTTGACGAGTAAAATAAATCATATCTAAATTCAAGTTTGTTTCTCATTCTCAGTCTGTTGATGCCGGCTGCGGAGAAACGCGCTCTTTGAGGCGCGCGGCTCCCTACATAAATACTGCCTTTCTTTAGAAGTTGCTAAGCGATCATGTTTGTTAAATCGTTTTGTATTTTGGGATGGCTATTTTGACGAGGCCGCGTTCACTTATCTTAGTTTTAGTGTGGGACTTATGCATAACTGCATTATGTAAGTGATTGTTTATTTATTTTTACGAATAATATATAACTCCCTTAACTCTTATTTGCTTAACCAAATTATTTAGCCTTAATTATGCGTGCGTGTTGTTCTTTTATTATATTTATATAGGCTATTATATAATTTAAAGTAATGCATTAATATAATGAATTTATAAATGATTGCAAAATTAAGATGTGTTTTTCCAGAACTGTATACTGTACATTATAAAATAACCCAACAGACTACTCAGATCATTAGAATCAAGTCAGTTAGAGATAACAAAAGTTGACTCAAAACAAGGTTCGTCAGCGATAAGAAACTATGCCACGTGAAGCCGCATCAGATGCTCTTCAATATTAGCTACTTTTACATCCAGATTAAAAACACAATTAGTCGTTCATTTGTCTTCCTTTTCCTTCCGTTGCACATTTGATTTCCTATTTATTGTTATTTTCTATTCTTAAGTATGTGTGATTTAAAAGAATTAACGCTTTTTGAAGATCTCTTTTGCATATCCTTCTTTTTTTGTAATTTCTATATAAATCACCATTAACTGTTTGAAATGTGCTATATAAATAAACTTGCATTGCCTGTATGTAAATCATTAAATGGACGCCAATTGACAACAAGCCTACCCCAATTCTAAATGTACCGCAAACTCTTAATTTGATTGAAAATAGATGCCCTTACGATCTGATGTGAGATGTGCAAAAAGAGGTAAAGTATTCGATGAGCGCTCTTACGCGCCACCCCACTAGAATGAATGCGCAAAAAAGTCGTTTTTCATCGTGACTTCAGTCAACATGGCAGGCTCGATCCCTATAACATTACCAGTTACGCAGCATTTGTTAAAGCGTATTACTCAGCGGCGCCGCTCCCACCAGGCGCATCTGTGCGTAGGGGCACCATAGCCTAATAATTTTTTTTATCTAATGTTATTTCATTAGGATATAGAAAAATCATAATGGAATTATGCTTAGGGCACCAAAATGGCTAGCAGCGGCACCGGTATTTCTTGTACAAAGGAATTGTTAAGCAACTTAAAGTAGGCTATTTAGCATTACAATGACTGATCGCCGTTTCAATGTAATATTTACATTGAAACGGCGCTTCAGAGCCGCAAATACCAGGACAGTCAGGTACAGTTTCTTCCCCCAGGCAATCTACCTCATGAACAGTTAAATGTTCCCCACTTATGCAATAAAAATGTGCAATATCCTTATATTTATTGTTACCCCTCCATCGGTACATCTCTGCATCTACTTAATCCTATCCCATTATAATTTCTAGCACAATTGTTTATACACTTATTTATTTGCCTATTTCTTGTCTGTGTGTTGTTGTCTCTGTGTACTGGAAGGTTATGTCACAAAAACAAATTCCTTGTATGTGCAAGCATACTTGGCAATAAAACTCTTTCTGATTCTGATTCTGATATTTATATCATTGTTGTTGTTATAAGTGCCCTTAACAGACAATTACAAGACAAGGAAGTTTTGCTTTTTATACTTCGTTGTCGCAGCACCACACCATCATACACGAGCTTGAGGTTTAGAAGTTAACTTAGTTTTTTACCTTTCACGCCAAGAACAATCAAAATGTGAATTTGTCAGCATCATTACTCCAGTCTTCAGTTTCACATGATCCTTCAGAAATTATTTTAATATAGCAGTTATTAATAATGGCTCATATTATCAATTTTGAACATCTATTTTTATATTCCTGTGCAAATCAGCATACTAGAATGGTTTATGGAGAATCACGTGACACTGAACATAACGATGCTGAACATTTTTGATAACGTATCACATATTAATATAGACAACTGTTATAACAATGAACTTTTTATTACAGCCTCAACTAGCAGAATAAAATGTACTACATAGGCTAAACTCAAACCTCAATTAGCACCATGTAAAATAAACAATATTACGCCTTTCCAAAGCCTATGGAGCCTTTTATGGCAAGCTACAACAGCCAGTAGCAGTAGCAGACTTAGCCCGCAGCTATTGCATGCATAAAGGCCATAAAGGCTTGTAATAAGCGTTTCTTGTCATTTAATAAGTTGCCAGCAACAGGTAGTGCTCCAACATTTAAAAACACGACTCAATAGAACAATTCAAAAGGAATGAAGAATATGGTCGGACCGCGGAGTCGAACTCCAATCGTTAAAAGTGATGAAGTTTCGCTGCCGCGCACGCAGTCCACTACGCCACCGTGGACGATAAGAACGATGAGCTCGAAGTCACATAAACTCACAAAGTGTCACGAACGTGTTCGTTCAAAAGTCTGCCGCTCGTACACATATGATAAACGAAAAGGAGGATAAACGCGCCCAATGGAAAAATATCACATGATGAAAGTCTAAGCATTATTCGCAATAAAGTTAAAAACAGGAACACTTATTCAGATCGACATTCTACTACACATGTCTTTGTGTTCATTGGAGGGGCTGGACTGTGTAGAAAAGGCGGGGCTGATTTTAATATTATAAAAACGCCGCTTTTTACGGCGTCTTTGTTACACGGAAGCGCCGTAATTTACGGCGTAATATGTAAGTTCAAACGTCGAAATGAACGGCGTTTCGCATTGCATTTAAAACGCCGTAATTTACGGCGTCTGTACGTCTTAAACGCCGTAATTTACGGCGTCTGTGCGTCTTAAACGCCGTAATTTACGGCGTCTGTACGTCTTAAACGCCGTAAAAGCAGGCGTCATCTGAACACCAGGCGTCTGGTTGATGGCGAAATATGACCCAAACGGCTTTCCATAAAAGTTCTCCCCCAGTCCCACACGTCACTTGATAAACTCAGTGCGCCTGTGTCTAGGGCGTGGCTATGACCAAGGTGTATTTACTTAACCAAAACCGTACCGTGCCTGTGTCAACTTTACCTTGGACAATCGGGAAACCGTCATCCTTATCACCATATCACGTGAATTGTCAGATTATCTGTCTAATGCGGGAGTTGGCAATTCGACTTTGCCAGGACGTTTGTCACGGTGACTTATCTAACCTCCTTTAAATGGGCGCGGGAGAGGGAGTTGTGTCTTTTATAGACTTTGCGCATGGATGACATTTTTTTTCTTGATGACAGCTGTATCAGTCACTGAGGCAAACGTCTGGATAACACCTTCCCTTTGAGGCATTTCGCTTCATGTGTTGAGAAAAAAGTTCAACGTCCTTTGCCCCTTCTGGATTAACATTACGTGACAGCGGCCTCTAGTGGTCAATTCCAGAATTTAGTCGAAAGATCACTCATACAAATAAACATTCTTATTTTTTTATTATATCAAAATACAAAAATGTTTTACGGGGTTATTACATGGTGCAAAGCGTTGAAAAATGTCAACCTAACAGAGCTTGCCAAAATGAGCATATCTGGGCATCTGGTGATGTAAACAATGCAAATTGAACGGCTCCACTATACAGAATACGTACATTTGGGCTGTTAAAGACAGAACGTGGACAAACGTAACACTTGCATTTATCGTTTCCCGGTCCAGTGTGTCGTGACTCTAGGGACAATTCATTTGTCAGGATAGCATATGTCTTTTTGATTGGGATTTTATTTTCTTGACAATAATACTTATTGATAAAACTAAACAAAATAAATAATTAAAACAAAATAAACGAAATAAGAAACCAACTGAATTGTTCTTTATTCTGATAATGCCATTGCTTAGGGTTGTTCCCTTTAAATATCAAGATGCTGAATCAAGGTGTCCAACTCAGTTATTGTGGAGGTCAACGTCACACTTCAGATGTTGGTTGTACAGATGCAGTAGGAAACATTATAAACATTTACTCCTAGCAGCATGAAGACACACCAGGCACCATATCTTTAACATCTGAGTATGTAGAGACACTGAATGTCCATGAAAAATAATTTTACGTATTAATCCAGGACAAGAAGATAGAGGCACACTGCACTGTGTATCATAATCAGTTTTGTCTAACAATTTCTTGAGAAGTCCTTAGCAGTGGCAGATGAATCAAACAATGCATCATGGTATTTTACATAAGGCTTTGGTACAGCACCATACTGTTTCAGATTAATAGTTGAAATGAATCAGATTACTTAAGCCTCAAATCATTCAAGCATTCAATTAAATAAATCTGAAATAAAAAATCAATTTTATGAAAGTCTCTTATACATTGCATTTTGGATGTCAAGATGAAAAACATGTTTGCCCAGAACACATCTTCAGATAATATAATCTGTAAACAATGTAGAACACAATTTTAAAAGCAGTAAAAAGCACAATAATGTTGTTTAAAATAAGCTTCCAATGAGCTCCAAGTATGAGGTTTAATGTTAAAACAGTCGTAAATTAGTGCATAATGCAGTATTACATTCTAAGTTTTCAGTGCTGGTTAATATGAACAGCAAAGAATAAAGAACAGAAAGATGCACTTTATCTAAAACATGGCAAACCGGTCCGAACAATGAAATCAGAATAACTCTCTCGTGTAAGGTTAGTTCTGTTCAAACGAAAAAATTATTAGAAAATAAAAAGTTTCACAAAAGCACCATAAGTAGTAAGCACACAATCAAACAGGCAATCAAAGAGATGATATGACAATTCCTGCAAATGTGCCCTTTTAGAGACCGCTCACACAGGACACGCTCCTGCGATCAAAAGCAATGCAGAAGTGCGCAAGAACATGTCCTGTGTGAATGGTCCTTTAGTCTTGTCTCTACCAAGAAAAAGGGGGCATGTCTGCCTGTACAGTCTCATATATTTAGAGAAATATCAGTTGAGTTCTCCTTTCAGAGACCAGGGGTTCTGGATAAAATACACCGTCAATCACCATCCGCAGATATACGGCAACACTCCATCTTAAATCAGACTGACAGATTTATGCTGGGATGTGTCACTGCAACTGTGTCCAAGAGAAACACTATAAAACAAAAATGTTGTCGCTTGAGGCGCCAGACCGTCTTTCAAACAGGTCCTTTCCATGCTAAATGAAAACATTAGTATCATACTTCATGAATTATACATTGATACGCTGCCGCATCAAGACAAGCAAATTCCTCTTCATAAATCTTTCCATATACTGTATGAACTTCTTGTGTGTTTGGTGTTATTCAGCAAATGATCACTTAATAATGTAAGCACGTTTCAAATTTGTATGTCAAAGCTGAACGGTAAATTCCTTTCCATAGTGAGCGCACAGGACCGTTCCTGTGAGAGAAGTTTTATTGCTTACAGTCCTACTCACCAGAACTCAATACAGGAAATCCCAACAGAGCTAGTTTAGTTAGTTAAAGACAGAGGACTGTGTTAACCTCTGAACCACAGCACCACGAGTTCAAAAGGACATAGCACCAAGTCATAATGTGTACGATGTGCCTACATCTTTGCACGTTATTTCTAGATCATGTAAACATTATGTGGTTTTTGTAGGACTTATTCAGCAATGGGTTCCTGCAGAATGTGTAGCAAAGGTTCAGTATTTCTTTCCTGACAGCTGAAGGCAGGTACTGTAATAAAGATTTTCTAAAAATAGCCACAGCCTCTCTCTCCTCCAGGAGACTAAGCCTTACTAGCAGCCTTACGAGTTGGTACGCACCATATGGGGGTAAAAAAGCAATAGCTTAAATATGCATCATCGTTTTGTGAGAGGTTTGAGTATTCCTACTGTGTTTAGTAAAATGGCTACATAAAATGAAACGGACTAAAGAAAGTAAACAGCCCTTTGGGCACTCAAATCCTCTAAACTCAACCTCAACATTTTTTTGTAGTCAATAAAATGGCTTCTCCATGAATCTTTGTGCACAGAAATGTGTGTGTCTTTGTGCATCTGATTCAAGTACCGCGTGACATTTCATTCGATTTCCTACAACACTGTACCGTATTACTATATTTCCCACAAAAATCCCATAAATGTTTGGAGAAAGTTCATTTGCACAGGTGTCTAAAGGAGCTAAAACAGAGAGAAATATCACATTAACTGTACTGTAAGTCTTCAGATAAATCTGATTTCTAGGAGCAAACCATACATTCACCATCGGTTCAACTAAACTAGCATACAGCCCGGTTAGCTTTTACAGTAGGTAGCAGATCAGCAGCTGTTAGTGAACTCAATAGACGTCCTTCTGAAAATACTAAACTCACCATTAGTAATTCAAATAACACAAAATTTGCTATGTCCGATGAGCTGTGATGGATGACTTATACTAAAGATTACAATACAATCTACTTGCAAATTGTTTAAAAAAAAGAGCAGTCTAGCTACTTTTGGAGGTTCACTTTTGTACGTAGAAAGTAACTTAATAGACTGGTCAGTTCTTTTTCCACTGATTAAAGTAAGGATTATTTCACTTTGCTAAGTTATACTGATATTAGTCTGCACAATATCTACTGTACTTCCTTTGTGTATATCTAAAGCAACATGTCAAACGATCATTTATCCTCAAGGAAGTTACGGAAAGATTAATAATGGATTTCACCACTTCTAACTACATTTGTGCAAGACAAGGACCAAATGATTCTACTTTAGCACTTAACATTTGTAATTATGTCATCTGAAAATGTCAAAACGCATGAAGCATTATTCTACCTCCAACCACCTAAGATGTCACATTCTTAAATTGATCAAAAACAGTGCCTTAAAGCTGTCCAACGAGAGCAAAATGTAATAAACATGGAAATCATTTTAAAACAATAAACACAAATTAATGTTTTCTCATCCACTTGGAATTCAAACTGGCTTAATATCAGTTGACATAAAACTAGCTTTTCAATGCTATTCTGTGCTTTACATTTCATGTTGAATAGCTTATTGAGGAAAATATGATTTAAACTTTCTTAGCTTACATGAAACCCCTTTAATGTTTGTAATACTGTTAAAGCTTTGCCACAAACAGACAACATATGTCATTTGAAAACTAATTGTTAGCTTGCACAAAACATTGTAGAAGTGCTGAAATATGTGCCAGATTATTTCTTTCTTTATCTTTTTGAGGAATATTTTGTAGAAGGAAAGAAAGAAACCCTGTAGTAACTATCACGTCTTGAGGACATACTTGTATGTAGAGTATTAAACTCTCTATCCTTCACAATATACACTGTACACAATTTTTACGTTTAACAAAACCTAAAGTGGCCAGCAAGATTTTTCCTAACATTGGAAATCCATTTTTTTACGAAACAAAGCTTTTCCTGTCCTTTTACTACTTCTTCGAAAAGAACACCCCTGTAACTTTAATCCTTTGTGTAAATTTACAGAAAATACAGATATGTGTAGGATATTGTGCCAAACGGAGAAGGTAATAAATCGTATCTAGTTTCGACTGGTTACAAAACAGCACTGATAGCGTGTCCATCAAACATTTTTGCTAATGGACAAGATGAGCCGGCCAAGGTTTTCAAGGCTTTCAGAGCAGAGAGCCGTAGTTTGAGGGGACTGGGTTCATACTGGCCAGAAGTGATTTCTTGTCTTCTCTGGGGTGAAGCCAACGCAGCAGAGGGGACATATGGAGACATGTGGACTTTCTGAGTGGACTTTTCCACTTTTTCTTTGAGGGAGAGCTGAGATGTTCTCGTTGCTCAGAGGCCTGAGATGCATGCGGCTGCTGGGTCTGAGAGGAGGACACATCTGAAGACAGCAAAGCAAATGAGACACAGAGCTAACAATGTACAAAACATACAAAAAAAGATTGTGCTTGGCGTGGCTGGTTTCCAGGATGTTTCTAGGCAGTTTCAAAGCCTTTTTTGCACGTCCTATGTGGATGCTAGGGCACTGCTAATGTACAGTAGGTGGTTGTTTTCTGCAAGTTTATTGGATGTTTTTCCAACCTTAAAGTGAACTGAAAATAAAAATTCTGTCATAATTTACTCACCCTCTTGTCATTTCAAACCTGTATGTGCTTCTTTCTTCCAAAGAACACAGAAGAATATATATTGAAGAATGTTGGTAACCGAACAGCGATGCTACCCTTTCAATTCTTTTGTATAGAGACAAAACAATTGCAAGTGAGTGGGTCGCTGTTTGGTTACCAACATTTTTCAAAATATCTTTTGAGTTCTGTGGGAGAAAAACTTTCAAAAAACTACAGGTTTCAAAGGTCCAGAGTCATGATCACAGAATTTTCATTTTTGGGTGAACAATCACTTTCTTAGTTTATCCAATTCAGAGATAAAGATCGCGAACACATGTAGGTGGCTGTGAAACTGACCTGTCCTTTTCTTG
Organism: Barbatula barbatula; assembly: GCF_947034865.1. NCBI lineage: Eukaryota > Metazoa > Chordata > Actinopteri > Cypriniformes > Nemacheilidae > Barbatula > Barbatula barbatula. Next base: position 11,498,047 of record NC_136782.1, read on the forward strand.
AATCTGGAGTTGTTGTTCTTGTTGGCTGTTGATTTCTTGGCCTTACTTATACAATAATAAATCAGTGCTTCAAAGCTCTCAGACCCTGCAGGGGCTCTCGCTGCACCTAGATGCTCCCTGTGAGACAAACATAATGATGCATTACTTCACACAGCCACCAGGGTACGCTGCCCTCCAACGGCATGATCAAAATGGCAGGAAATTTCACCTTGTAACAATGCCAAGTACACTGTAAATACCTTTGTGACAACAGTTCCATTTATCAACATATGCTGTGCAATTTGGAAATGAATCAACTTTTGACAAGTTGCAAGAAATAAATCAGTTAATTAATATAATCGGTTGGTCGCGGCCTCTCATTGGTAACCAACACGTAAATTAAAAGAATAGTTCAATGTGAGATGTAAATTATGTCGTTTACTCAGCCTCATGCCGTTTCAAACACATTCAATTTATGTTCTTCTCTTGACCTTAAGAGATGTTGCGCAGAATGTTCACGCTGCTCTTTTTCATACATTGAATGTAAATAGTGACTCGACTTATTTTATGATGCTTTTTTTTATCAAGGGCTTGTTGATCTTTATCCACTCTCCAAGAGCAGCTTAAACATCCTACCTAACATTTGTGTCACAGGAAAAAAGTCAAACTGGACTGAAATGACACGATGGCACAATTTGTATTTTTGGGTGAACTTTAAAATACCATTCATGTAATTAGATGCAGCGTAGATACTCTGCAAGTTAAAATCATATCGTATTAGAGTTCAGTCAGTCTGGTAAGGAGAACCTAGCATTTGTTCTCTCATTTTCTACAGAAAATGAACCTATATTAGCATGATAAAACCTTTTACCTCATGTTGCACACTGCTGCCATGCTGCCAGCACTGTCCAATCAAATTACAACTAGCCAAAAATCTCCTGTTCCCCAGCTAAGCGCACTGGGTTCGTATTAAACTGACCACAGGGTCACGTTTCCTGTAAAGTGTTGTCTTTTATCGTATATGCCATTCCTTTATCATGGCAGAGATCATGACACTCAAACGTCCATACTGAAGAGTCAGCCAACAACTCATGGGTTCACAAGGCACAGAAACACAAAGCGTTTATAGACAGTCTCCCCTGCTGCTGAAGCTGTGGAAAGAGAAAGTGAAAGTGATTAATAGAGGGGGGAGACATGACCGAGCACTACAGTCCGTCACATCAAACACACTCTGGTTACCATGAATACACTGTACGGTGGCTTCACCATGCTGACAGGAGAAGAGATGGCAGGGAGGGGAGAATGGCCAGTAAAGAACAGTCACGTAAAAGAAAGGAACCAAACCACTAAGACGACAAATGTGACAAGAAGTTTTTAGTTTGAGAACTGCTGTTACTGATTCGGCATCGAGGAAGAGTATTTAGACAAGGCATGCATGATATTTTTGGACATGGAAACAGTATTTTAAAGGGGAATATCCAAGCCTCAGAAAGGGCGAAAGTGTTTCTAAAACAAAACTAAGTATTCTGTACTTGTATAGCAGAATATTTTTCTGAAAAACATCCCAAAAGTTGCTAGTGCAACCAAACACCCACGTATAACTGATCAGTCCTTAAATGCTTACTTTTCAAATCTGTCATTCCCCTTTAAATGAGAATGATTTAAGACCTCGCCTGCAACCCCCTCCTCTTTCAGACATGGATTCGACCCTTACCTATTGTGGTGTAGAGGACCTGGTCACAACAATGCTGCCCAGATAGCTGAGATCAATCAAAAACAAAGAGGGTAAGACTACCAGAGCCTCCAGAGAAAAAGCGCGGTCTCTACTCTATATGAGGATGAGTGTTGCAAGAGATGAGTGTTCGCTCATCCCTGGCAATGAAGGCCGCCTAAGAAGGCCACCCTGATGGTCAAAGCCCTGAGTTAGAGGAAGTGAGAGAGATGAAAGAAATGAGCTTGAGAGGGTGAGTGACGTGGTCAGCCCACGAGAGTGGACAAAGAAGGAAGAGCCATGGGATCATCATGGATGCACTAGAAAACCATGAGAGACGTTATACACTACGATCAATTCCTATGTAAATATTACACTGTTTAAAAGGAGAATAGGCTTTTGGAAATAAATAAAAGTATGGAGATTTATCCTGTGAACCCTGAGGAGTTATACTGGAGGACATGGACATTTATAAAATCTTATAAAATGGATATGAAAAATTTGTAATTAAAATAGCAAAAGCATGAAAGCATCGCTTTTGCTGCACAATGATGAATAACAATCTCCTTTGTCATTTTGGAGCCTCCAATGGTATGGTTCACCTACCCTGGAGAGGGTTCTGAGGGGAGCATCTCCTCATCTGTCCTTCTCTGAGATGGCATCTGGCCGAAAGCATCACTGCTCTCCGCAGAGGGTGAAGGGGACTGGGAGGGGTAGCTGGCCGCTGCCGTGGCAAAGGCCATGTGTGCGCGATAGCTGAGGCTGGGCCGCTGGCCGCTCTGGCCTTGGGTGGGTGAAGTGGCGGGGGAAGAGGAAAGAGACCTCCGGGAGAATGAAACACTGGCGGGGTGACGGGCGCTCTCTGGCATCTCTTGAGAGCGGGAAGGCCGCAGGATGCTGGGACGGGGAGGAGGGCGGACGAGGATGTCTGGAGAGCCGGCGTGGGAGCTGGGAGGGGTCTGGGTGAGCGGGGAAAGCCGCGACGGCTGCAGGACCACCTGCTGCAGGCCGAGTTCCATCCTGCGCGCCGCCCTGGGACTCAGCCAAGGCTGGGCCTCGGACCTCCAGCCGTCTGAGCTTTCGCTGTGCAGTGTGCTTGGGCTTCCCATGCGGGCCGTGGCGCCTGGGTAAGGCAACACTGGTACACCCATACCGTGGGCAGTGTGTCTCAACTGCCCCAGAGTCTGGGCCTGTTGCATAGTTATATGCTTGGCTGAAGGGCCCTGAGGTGGGAACCTGCCTGGAGATCTGCTAAGGTGGGCTCTAGGGGCCTCCAGCTGGAGGAAAGCAGAGCTTGAAGGGAGCTGAGAGGTGGTGCCAAGAGTGCGACTATGGGAGGCGTATGGTGGGGGCTCGGGGAGGTCCCGGTGGAGATATGAGGAATGGCGAGGTGGAAGAGCGAGACGGGGACCCTCCTGACCTAGAAAGGGGAAGTCAGGAGGCTGCCAGGTCTCGGTCGAGCGAGAGGAGGGAGGGCTATGCACCAGTGGGAGGGCGTGGCCGGAAGTGCCGAACTGATGGATCCTCAGCTCCTCCCTCTCCTCTGGGATGGTGGGATGGCGGAACGGCCCCTCAGGGGGGTATGATGGTGAGGAGGACATGGCAGAGCTACGTGGGCTAACATCAGGCATGTAAAAAGGAGGGTGAAGCTCCACCTCAGCGCCACTACCTATATAGCCGTAGAAGGGGCCTGGAGGGAAGACCCTGTGAAAATGGGAGACCCGGCTCTGCCCTGTGGCCTGAAGCCGACTACCCTCCGAGATGCTCATACCTTCCATAGGCCTCTGGAACCGGGGACTGTAGGCTGGGGGCTGCATGTAGGACTCCTGGCTGGAGGACACAGGGGATATCTGGGGCCTGAGGGTGGCCATGACAGGGGGTAGGGGCCCGGGGTCATCGTTCTCCTCGTCTGACTGGCGGAACTCGGGATACAAGTCTGATTCCTCCACAAAGGGAAAGCCCTCAATGCGCCGGGGCTTGAGGGACGCGCCAATATCACTGTGGTCCATGATGAAGCGGCCGTCGGGTCCGCGGCTGATCAGCTCGATGGGTGTGGTGACCTCGGCCTCATGCTTGGACACGCTGTACTTCTTACTGGTTATTGCTCGCTTGGTTTTCTTATAGAGTGAAAGCTCTTTCTCTTTCCTAGGGCTTGGCAAATTCTTCACGTAAAGGCCGGGACCACCTAGGCTGGCCAAAGATGGGGGACGGGAAGAGGTGATGCTTTCAGGGCTGATCTTCCCGGAGGACAGCCTATCAATCAAAAAAGACATGGGGCTTAGGACAAACCCTGAGGATCTGAAAAGAATAAATAAGAACCACAGCTAATTCTGAACATAATCTAAACAAAACATTGCATTTTCATGTGTTTTATAGTTACCACTAAACTTTTTGACCAAACATTAAGGATCATTTAGCAATGCCTCATTTTATAACAGTAGTTACATTGAACATTTAAAGATCATTTTGAATAAGAGAAGTGAAAGACGGTGTAAGGGTGAGACAAAATGGAGTACAACAGAATGAGGACAAGACACAGACATTAGAGTCATACAGGCAGCGGTGGCCTAGCATAAAATAAGCTAAACGTTACCAAATTCTTCATAAAAAAAATTACCTTCCTAACTTTAATGGGTCAAATGTGTGTCCGAATAAGGAGCAGCCAAGTGTTGAGGTTCTTTAGTCCCCCAAAGTAGCATTTTTGCTCCGCACCACTAACTAAAAGCATGCAGCTAAGGCGGACAGGCGCGTGTTAACGCCCACCGCAAAGAAAGGTGCAGGTGCAGGCACTCACTGAGGGCTGGTGGATGGGGGTCTGTAGCTGCTCCTGTCTGGCTCTTCCCAGTAGGGCTCAATGCCAGGCAAGGGGGTAAGAGGAGGCCTGCGGTGAGAAACAAAATAGAGACGGGGCAGAGTCGGCCGTCAACCAGACTATGGTTCCACATTGCTATGTGGAAATGAGTGGGATGGGAGCATGAGACTGCAGCTCTATGAAGACCACAATGAAATCGGATATTAGCGCGAGTGCCAGTTTGGACTGTGCTACCCTTAATGTTCTCCATTTCCCCCTTAGCTCTAAAATTGACATGCTGCCATGCCTGCACTGATTGATTTGGAGGAACTGGTGGGGGGGTAAGGCTCATGTTGATACTATATTGAAAGGTTTTGCGACAACATGACTGAACAGCAAAAAGGGAAAAGCTCGAAAAGATTGTAATGGCAAATCAATGCATCTCGGTGCTGAAAAGCAGAGGTAAGCACAGATGCATTTATAGCAGCCACTTTAGTGACCACTCAAATCCTCCTCTATGCATCCCTCAAGGTAACACAGCAGCTGCTGGGGTCAGCCCAAAATTCCCAACTGTGCATGCTCTCTCTCTCTCTCTCTCTCTCTCTCTCTCTCTCTCTCTCTCTCTCTCTCTCTAAAGCCATGTGCTGAAGGGATTCCGGGGTGTCAACAGATTTGCCAGAGTGCAAAGTATGATGGATGTTGCCATGCACTGGTACTTACGGAGATTCAATGCTTTTCCTTGTGTGAGTAATCGATAGTGGAGGGTCTACGGACAAATGCAACACAATGCCACATCAGCATGACAATATGCTTCAGGTTTTTTTATCACATCCATGCTTTAAAATGCAATAATGCAGACATTAGGTGTGGGAATCAAAGAGGATCTGGCAACACAAAACTTGAGCAATAAGGTATGAGTGGCTTTGCTATATTTAAATATGGAGAGAACAGGATAATAGTCTTAAAATCAAAAACTTGAAAAAAATCAGATGACAGAAGCTTTGGCATAAAGAAGTTTTATAATCCAGGTCACACATTATGCATGTACTGTAATCACTTATGGACTTCATAAAGGTTTATCTAAAATTAGCATTTTTGGTATTCTTGGTATATCCCTTTCTTAGCATCATAAGAATAGCCATGATAAGTAGTCACATTGCTTTAATTGTGTATAATAAATACTATTTATAGGTATATATAATTACATATATACTTACGTATATATTATAACTTTTTATACATTTTATAGTGTGTTTTGTCCTCTCGTCTCTATTTCCTCCAAATACTTTTTTTAATTCCTGACATGACAAAATCGATACATGAAGCAGTACTTTGAAACGCGAAATCTATAGTAAGGTGACCAATAAACTATTATAGTTTTCTAAAACTATTAAAACACTTTTGTTTTAAATAAAATCAAATACTGGCCAAAATATTATTTGAAAAACTTTACCTAAACAAAAATTGGGAATGTTGCCTAAGCAATAAACTGAAACTAAAATACGTTGAAGCACTACAATTATTAAATTAAATTGAAATAAAAATAAATGTAAGAATAAAATAAATGTAAGAATAAAATAAACTAACAATAATTTTTTTTGCTAAATATTAAACTCAAATTAATAAAAGAAAATCAGAATATTAATACAACAACAATAAAACTGAAAACAAACCTTTAATACTACTACTCTATATGTGTCTTTCACGAAGACCTACCTCGCTTGCGTTTAAGCTTGCGTCGATGCTGCTTGTTGACGAAGCACGCCGCGAGCGTGCTAAAGAGGATGGCAGCAGCCAAGAAACAGATGGTGGCTACGATTCCGGCCACCACTGGCCTGGCCAGCCCCTCATCTGAGATCTCTGTGGGAGGGAAGGGGTCTGAGAAAGGAGACACACTCCAGAACATGTAAAAAGATGGGATGCAGCAAGCGTGTATTAAACAAAGCAGCATTTATTGTGAATTATAAAGCAGACTGGTTATGCCAACATTATGACATCAGAAGTGTCATTGTCTTCGATTCATTGAGCCAAGTAATTTTTTTTATTAATCATATCTTATTTTGAGCAGCAAGTGATCCATGACACCCCTGTATCATTCAACAAACATAGCAACAGAAAGCATAAGGGTATTAAATATAAGGACCAGCAGGGGGCAGTGAAGCTCTAGACAGCTAAAGCAATGAATTGGTGCATTTGAGCGACGCCCCTTATTCTCACCTGTACTTGACACCCCCACCACATTACTGCTCTCACTGACAAGATCGTCCATTACAGCCAGAGCTCTGAATTCATACCAAGAGTCCTGGGAGAAAGAGAAACAGGTCAGTGGGTCACGAATCCACTGAGGCCAGTAGGTGTAAATGTCGGAGCTACCAATTTAAAACAAGAACATATGTCGCAGACTCTGCTGGTATGTATGTCAGACTGAATTAAAACTATATATCCTTTGAGCTTTTTAGCTGAAAATGCATGCTCTCAGTGCATCTATCTTTTCTACCAAATCTTAGTAACAACATTACCAGACAAATTCATCTTGAAACAGAACTATAATGTAAATTATTTGTAGGTATAGTACCTTTGCTTATTCTAAATTGATAATGCACAGGATGTGAGAGATGCCTCTGCCGGAGGCTACTTTAACTTGTATTCTGTCACTAGGAAATGTATGACTAGCAAAGCCCCCTATACACTTCTGCTGATGTTAGTAGTAATGTTATAGGAGCAATGGTCACCTGAATGAGGTCCCGTGCTATGATCTCAGTCTCGGTTGCGGGAATCAAGTCGTCCAGAACATCCCACTTTTCTCCCAGACGGAACTCGATGATGTAACGGTCGATCGGTGAAGAGTGATTGGCTGGAGGAAGCCATGTCAACAATACACCCTGCTGTGTCCGGTTGGCTGTGAGGCATCGTGGTGGAGTTAGAAGCACCAGTGGTTCAGGGGTACTTATAGGATACCCTGGAAGATACAAAGACTGTGCTGAGCAAACCTAAGTGAAACATTTGATATCAAGGGTCATTTAGAGGTCAATTACAAAACACTGTTTGGGTAGAAGTGTCACCCACCTCCTGTAGTCACCGTGACTACCTCACTGAAGGGGCCGGTGCCCAGCTTGTTCTGGGCCAACACACTGAATTGATAAGCAATCTTTGGCTCCAACCCCTGCAGCACCAACCACATCTGAGAGCCAGGCACAGGTATGGACAGCCAATCATGAGGCCCTAAATCGTTTTTTATCTTCCTAATGGATAATGACAAAGTTACATTAAGACAATGATATATGTAAATTGTGTTTTAAATTTATTTTGTTCAAAGTGACTTTCAAGATACAGTGTACATTTGATCAGTATGTGCGTTCCCTGGGAGTCGAACCCACAACCTTCTCACTGCTACCACATGAGCTATAGGAGCAAATGTCAACTTAACAGAAAAATATCTTTAGGTATGTAGGTAGATACTATAGATATTTTATAAACATTTATTATATCATTTTTCTCAGGGTGTTAAATTGGCCATTTTATATTCTGTTCATTTTATATGAGGTTTGGAACTTTATTATCAAAAATGCAGCTTTAACCAAAAAATTACACAAGCACATCAACCACTAGGTTTATGGTCATGGTTTAATTATTTAAACAAAACCATATTTTTAAGTGAAGTGTTGATTCAGCCGAAAGACAGGTAACTGGATTCCATCAGTCATGTCTATCCTATTAAAACTATTTAAAAAATACATTTTAAAAACAAAAATTGCTCTGAATATCACATTGAATATCACACCAATTGATTCCTTTCATTTACAAACCTGCCTCTAGAAGCAAGGAGGGGTGGTTTGAAGATGAACGCTTCAACACATCAGGGAAAAAAATTGACTCAGCCATGTCACGACTCGATTCAGAAAAAAAGGCGTGGAAGTAGCTATATATAGCGTGACTTACACCGGGCCGTACCAGACGGAAAACGTCTGTTCAAAGCCTCCGTCATATCCAGGTTCCCAGGAAACGTTAGCGGAGCTTGTGGATGCTGACACATGGACGTTATTTGGCGCATGTGGACTTGTGCCTAAAACAGAGTTTTTTGTATTAATGAAGTTTCTTTAATAATGGGGCCAAAAGCCCCAGCTAGCGACCAATGAGAAAACCCAAACAACCAATCAAATTTGATTAATCTTTTACTAATTGTTTTGTATCTTTGACCCAGCAAATGTCATGCATATGTAAAAGAACAGTTCATCCAAAAATAAATATTCTGTCACTATTTATTCACCTTTATGCATTTCAATCGTGTATTATTTCTTTATTCATGGAGCACAAATGTTTTGCCATACAAAGTAAATAATGCCCAAAATTCAAGTCAAGTATTTTTTTCATATGACCATTTTTTCATTACAACCTTCTCCATTCCTCATCTAAAGAATTGCTAAACATAAATGTTTGGTTTCCACAGGATGATGTAGGATGAGAAAGTAACAGTATCTTCCTTTTGGGGTGAACTATATAAGTACCTCAAATAGCTAAACATAAGTCTTGAGCCAGGCGGTTCGTCACAAAACAACTGTTTTGAGATTTATATAAAATTGAAGATGGGATCCATTCCGTCTGTCCTCACCCGTTTCTTATGTTGTCTGACCAGACAAGTAAACAAGCACAGAATGTAGACTGACCCAGTCTGATAAGAGCAGGAGATTGTTGGAGGATAGCTGAAGATGCTGAAGTCTAACCCATCTCTTATCAGCACACAGCAGCTGCAGAGGATCTGTTAATTACTCCCACATTAAGCAAAATCTTTGGACTGTCATGACACCAGTCCACAGCCAAACAAACAACGCATGTGTGGGGTACTGTACACGCTGACACATCACTTAGGGAGATTTCACAGACGTGACAGCCGAGTTAGTCACTGCGAGCTACATGCCATTGAGAAATCACATTACAGACATATTTTGTGTCCTTAAATCCCCCGCAATAAACTGCCAGATAAACTGTGCCAGTGTAAAAATGAGACACTGACCTTAATTTTCATAACATTTGAACAAGCATTATGTAATGCGTATTTTAGTATTTAATTTAGATCTAAATATATATGCAGTGTGAGTCGAAAAAATATATATGCAGTATGGGCCGAAAAAAGGAAAAAGAAAGAAACATTATGACTTGCATTGAATAAGAAATTCCACTATTGACCCCAACGTTTTATTTGAAGCTGCAGTACAAAACTTTTGGCCTCTCTATCGCCACCTCTGTTTAAAATATACAATTGCAAGTTACTTTACATGCTGTATTTCTGTATGTTAAGAAACAACTTCCTTTGAAATACGACTTTATAAACCAAATTATAAATTATTATAATAGGCTTAAAATATAAAACATCTATCAAAAAAGCTATTCTTATTTTTCATAATAACTATACTTCTAATACTTATTCTATAGTTCTAAGTTCTATACTTATTCTATAGTTCTAAGTTCTATAGGTCCATGTTTCTCTGCTTACGTTCTGAAAAGTAAAAAGCTAAATGTGAATCGAATGCATATTCAATTTGCGTGCAGACAATCATTTACCTATTACAAAAAGATGTGTGCTGGCAGTGATGCTTGTTACTACGTTGGTGGCGACACAATCCCACTCCCCATGATCCTCTTTGCTGAGAGACACAAACTGTAAGCTACCACTTGGTAAGATGTTATGCTTGCTTCTACTGGGCTTCCCGACCTTGACGAAATACAAAATAAACAGTTTGCTTATATCATATATTTGTATATGCAAAACGAGAAAAACATTCTATTGAAAGTCATGGTGGGTATACCTTTCTCCATACGATGGTTGGAATCTCAGGATCTCCAGAAGCAGCGCAGGGGATGACCAGCTCTCTCCCTGCCTCCTGACGATATTCCCCGCCGGGCCTCACGTTGAAGTAAGGGGGGTCCTGTGGACACAAAATTATTTTAAATGTAAAAAAATTCACACTTTAGCAACCAACCTTTCACCTATGTCAAACTGGAAATAAAGGGGTCAATATAATGCATTTTTATTACATTACTATGATATAGTAATGAAATTATATTACGATTTTAGAACTAAACTAACTCACCTTTAGCACCAGAGTGGCCGGAGGGGACTGTCCCATGGTACCTAGGACATTGTAAGGCACACAGGTGTAGGTGCCAAGGGAGTCTTCAGTGACCTCTGCCACCCTAATGCTTCCATCCGCCATTTGGCTCCATCCAGGATACTATAAGAGGGGCAGAAGGGCACAATCAGTGATGAATAGAGCTTTCAAAGAAGCCTGAAGTGAGAGTCGAGAGTCTTGACATTTCAGACATCAACAGTCAACAGACTGACCTTCTCGATTCTTAGGGGGTATCCATCCTTCTCCCATCTGACTGATATGACCGGGGGGTTGGCGTCCACCGGGCAGCGAATGATTCCGGGCAATTTTCTTGGGACGTAGATGACAGGTGGCATGTTCACAACACGGGCGGGGTCTGCGGACAGCAGAAATGAGATAAATGAGACTGATGACTCATCCTGCACCACACAGATTTTTAGCCAATCAAATGCTCTCTAGAATGACAGTTTCTCTTTCCCTCATGCCATCTGCTAGCGCATGATGCTTTCATTTAGGAGGCAATTATATAAAGTACTTTGATTAAATATTGCTTGTTTGAAATAACACGCATCGGTGAATTTTGCAAGGTAAGATTGGGAACACAAATAAAGAAAGACACAACACTTCGTTTTGATAGCATGTAGTCTTTAAATATTAAAACATTTTGCTTTAGAACAAAGTCAATGAGCGCTTTTCCACCATAGCGCTGAACCGCTCTAAGCTCGGTCTGAAACAGTTACAGTTGTTTCTATGTGAGCCTGGTTCAACACAGCATGATTACAAACTGTTCTCAGAATTTTCGGTACGGTTGTCTGACCGTTATCTGACGCATGGAGTGGAACGATTAAGCTGCGAGGACGTTGATGTCATATGATATGGGTGACACAGATGTAAGTGTTATTTTAAGCTCTTTCCTGTAATGCTCTATCACCTGTAGCAGGTCGCTGACTGATGAAGCACAACCCCAGAGGTGCAGACGCTCAATTTGCTTATGAGAGAGTGTTCTGAATAAGACACATGTAACATGGCTTCCTATAACTGATGTCCTCTCTCTTGATATGTTTGGACTGCTGTGCAACATTACCCCTTGATAAAGTTACTAAGACCCTCTGCCACCCCCCAACATCCTTTCTTTTATGATGATATAATTGGTCATAGAGACATTCTGCCATCATCTAAATAGTTCCAAGGTCATGGGTTTGCATATGCCAAATGCGTAAAGCGACATGTAATACATTAAACAACTTGCTTCAGTACAATTTTTGGCTGCCTTTTCTCACATATTCATTATTCCACATTTGTCACGGTGATGGCGGTATAAGATCTGTCTTTTCCAGCCAAAAGTGAGACAAGGGACAGATATTAAAATAGACAGATGGACAGATTGACAAACACATGCCTACTAAGACAGAAGCACAGCTCAGAATTCCTGCAGCACCACAAGAATCTTGGTGCAGATGGAAGTGAACGCTCAAATGCTCCAGAGACATGCCTGGCAACCACCACAGCATCTCAAAAGGGTGTAAATAGCACCATCCCTTTACGTGACAGACACCAATTACCCGCTCTATTGGCACCACACTCCACCCAAAACACTTCCGAGACATGCAGGGCAGGTTTAGATTTCAGACACAGGGCTATTCGGGAAGTCAGGAATGTAACTCACATTGCACGGTCAGGTACGCCGAGGCGGAGGGGGAGATGCCCAGACTGTTACTGGGACTGCAGGTGTATTTCCCAGCATCCTCTGGCTTCACTCTGTAGATGATGAGGGTTCCATCGATAAAGATGCGTACGCGGAGCTTCAGATCACTGCGGGGAGAAGACAGATAATCTGTTTGAGAAATATATTTATTATACGGAGAAGAATTGGGGCTCTCAGAACAGAGTCTTTGCTCCGTTATTTGGTAAAAATGCTCGAGACATGATAGCAATTTAACGGGACAGTTCACCCCAAAAAGAATCTGTCGTGATTTATTCACCCTCATGACATTCACATGTGCAACACAAAAGAAGATATTTCGAAAAAAGTTGGTAATCAAACAACATCGCCCCTCATCGACTTCCATTGTATAAACAAAAAAACTTTTGAGACATTTCTCAAAATATTTTCTTTTGTGTTTTTAAGTTGGGGTGAAAAAATATCTCTTTAAAACATCTACAGTTAGGAACTATATTACTTTTACAAACTTTCCTATTTTGTTATTTAACTAAAATCAAACCTCTTTCAGCTCTGTATTTTTATTGTGCATTACATTTTTAGAGAAAAACGGCAAATAGGTTTAAACATCACAAAATTTGACTTCAAAGTAAATAAAACAACTCCATAGGTTATTTCCATTGATATAATACTGCAGAAGGGGTGTGATATAAGTCCAGCACTATTTTGGCCAGCAGTCTGAATGTTCCTGTGAATATCCTTCCGTTCAATAAAACCGGAAACCGTGATTTCGAAACGCTATTCTGGACCATTTCCACAGAGTGGGAACACACCACAGGCCTGCATATAGAGGGTCAATACGGACACACTTGGGGGAGTCAGAGCAGCTTCTGGCTGCACTTCAGATGGTCAGCATGTTTTTTTAGGCATGTGATGACACAAGCAGTGTCACAAGATGTTCCCATCCCTGCACAAAAACCTGCTGTGTGTGCCTCCACGTCACTGCGCTACCGTTCGCCCTTATGCAGCTGTAGGGCCTGAGAATCAGGGATTCTAGTTCTAAAAATATATAAGGCACTAATCTAAACTGTGTGAACTAGAGGTCTTCTCGGGTCCAAAGATCTTTACCCGACCCGAAATGACCCGAATCACTTTTACCCGAACCCGACATGCCATTTTTTTTTAAAGCCCCGAACCCGAGATAGACCCGATAATGTTAGACCCGAGTCCGACCCGAGTCCGACCCGACCCATCGTATATTTTTTTTCAAACCCGACTAGACCTAAATGTAAACGTTATTAATGGAAATGAAATTGATATGGCAATGGAAACGTTGATCCTCTTGTTTTGCTCTGGCAAATTGCGCAAACTCAGGCTAAATAGCCTACGCAAAACAGTATAAAGACACAGCTTAATCCAGTTTCCTGATTAATCCCCTGCACAGATCTGTTTTTTTCGGGCCGGACCTCAGGTTTTCGGATCTAAGTGGACCCGTGAAGACTTCTAGTGTGAACGTGGCCAACACACACACCCAGGGTAAGCGTGTCCATTTTCAAGGCACAGTAGTGAACTTGATCATAACTTTACTTCTTGAAGTAGACGTTGTCCTCCTCCCAGAACCAGGTATAGGTCAGGTTGCCAGGATACGCCTCTGCTTGGCACGTAAATTGGGCATTCTGGGATATGTTAACAGTGATGTTTTCAGGTGGTGATACGATGTAGGGAGGACCTAGTGGAGACAGACATTCACGTTATAGACAGAAGGTTATTTCAGGGGTTTAAATGCCCAATTTATACTAGGAGTGTAAAAATAAATCGTGCTGTATATTGTAGAGGTTTGGCAATTTTCTAATGACATAATGGTTTTACAGTGTTCTTTTACTTATGTTTGCATGTTTTGTGTCTGTGTGTTTGCTGTTTTGAAAAGTTCTATCTTTGGGTTTAGCTTTTAAATATTTTTTTTAGTTTTAAAAATATGCTTTTTTTATTTTATAGTGAAAACCTATGTTACTGTATGTTTGGAAAATTGTTAGTGTTTGGACATAATTGTTTGAATTGAGTTAACTTACTTAACACCGTTCCCATTCATTACACACACCGCCACAAGTGCGGTTTACCTCCAATTATCCAAATCCTTCACTGTGTTATAAACCTGTCCACAAAAGGCCACTTTCTGTGCAGCAACAGGGTTCTACTGTTGGACTAGCCCACAGAGAATATTATGCAACCCACATGATGCTGTCACTAAAATTGCCAATAGACTTTTAATTAGACGTGTGGGTAGGCAAACGTACTGCCCTGCCACCGCGACCGGTGTGAGATTTGCATGTGCTCTGTGCAAAGATCCAGCACGTTCTCCGCCTTTAGCATAGGCAAACCTGTGACTGGCTGTGAGATGCAGTATCTTCTAATCTTAATGTGTGGAGCTTCCTGGATATTTTCTTAAAGTGCAGTAAAATAACGCGGTATCCGAGGGATAATTGATAGTGGCACAGCTTTGCTTATTAAAATGAAATCGCAAAAGGCATCACTTGAAAGCGTCTAAAAATATCCATGTGTCGTCCAATGGTGTTATTGAAGCAGTGCCTCTCCAGTGGCTTCAAGAGAATATTGCTTTTTGTAAAAACAATATTGCTAGTTTACAAAACAAAACAGCCCGTGGCCAAGGCAATTTTGGCTTGGCGCGGCTCATATGTGTCTCCATCTGACTTGCTGGTGCTCAGACAAGAGAAGATGATTTACTTCTGAATCACTCCAACTGAACATGTACTGTCCAGTCACTGATATGTGTTTTGATATTTATTAATTATTAGACGCCCTGAATTAGTTATTTTCATGTTTACATTGTCTATTGAAAAGGGGACGTTTGGGTGAGACATTAACAAAAACAAGCTCATTTATTCTTTGAAATATGCTTAAGTTACATCCCATTTTATAAAGCATTAACAAAATTATCAAAATTATTTAAAAAAATATATATAAAACTCCAAATATCAAGTATGCTTTCCAGTAAATGCTGCACGTGTGACCTGTAATCGCACATGTCCTCTAAATTCTTTGTGCTGCCAGTAAAGGCTGCGGATTGGTGCGATGTGTTATGTATTCACGGCCATGCTCCACTGCCATAAATCTGACTGCAGTAAAAAACACAAAGCCAACGACAGGCAGTTTCCTCATGTTCGCTGTCATACTGTACACAGATACTAAACTGAAATGCTTTATCATGCTGTGCTAATGCTGACGCCATGTGAGGAGGAGCGAACGAGGATTATTCTGTTTGCACATGTGTGCAGCACACAAACACACATCAAACAGATTCCCCTCACGTCAATCAACCAATACAGGTCACATCTTTCTGGTGTCACATGTGCCATGATCTGCAGTATTGAGTATCGACTCCAAATCCTGCTGAAGAACTATAATGGCTGACCACCTCAAGGTCAACTATTCTGGAAGATCAGCTTCTTGGTCTCTCATTGTAAATTTGATCACAAGTTGCTCTTTCAAAGATGATGAGACTAAACACTGTTTGACAGATGAGAAATAACTAAATGTAAAACTTTCTTTTAGTATTTTGAAAAAAGATACATTTTCTTTAGAAGCAAAATGACCTACAATATTAAAGGGACAGTTCACCCATAAATCAAATTCTGTCTTCATTTCCTCACACTCAAGTCAAATCTGTATACATTTATTAGTTCTGTTTTAAAGAATGCTTGTAACCAAACAGTTCTTGACCACCATTGACAACCATAGTAGGAAATATGGCAATGGTAGTCAAAAGTGCCCTAGAACTGTTTGTTTCCTAAATTCTTTAAATATCTTCTTTTGTGTTCAACAGAACAAAGAAAGTAACATAGCAATTTTTCCTACGTGTGGTAGTCAATGGGGGCCAAGAACAGTTTGGTTTACAAGCATTCTTCCAAATATCTTTCTCTGTTTTCATCAGAACAAAGACATTTATACAGATTTGGAACAACTCGAAGGTGAGTAAATGATGACAGATTTTCGGGTGAAGTGTTCCGTCTTGTTATATCAAATAAAAATGAGTTTATGGTTAAATCAAGCAAATGTATCTGCCAATGGGTTAAGAAAAATAAACTTTAAATACACTTCACATATTTATTAAGTACTTAATTCAAAGTTATTTTAACCCTAAATTCCTGCATGTTTTAGGCATATACTTAATTATATACATCATTTTTATATTTTCTATCAGAAAACAAGAGCTAATACCTTGGGCCACTTGTCAAGATAATGTTTCCTAAGTATTTTAAGGCATTTGCACTGGAAAATAAGACAAATACTCAATTTCCTCTCTACTTATTCTCAATTCTGTCCAGGAGAAATAGCTGGTTTATCAAAAAGATTCACGATTTTCCCTTCCTGTGGGACACCAGCTAGAAAACCAGCACTTAATATCCTGGCCAGCATTATAGTTCACACTAGTTTACATGGATCTTCCCAACAGAGGTGAAACTGCAGAAAAGATATAAAACCTCCTTATACTCTATGAACTACAAGAGAATATATTAGAAATCTGCTCTCAAGGTGAGGGAGTTTGTATTATGTGCAAGCGGTAACCACAAACCTGCAGAGTAACCTCCGTCACTCTGAGCAGGGCTGTAAACAGCTTCTACTGGAAGGCTCCATTAGTGGCTGAGTGACAGGAAGTGATCTATGCAGATGGAGAGGACTGAGGGTATTGACTGCCGCAGACGTGCTCAGAGTGACGAGACATAAAGGCCAGACTTTGACAACACTGATGTGTCCACACACACACATTTTCATCGGAAGAGACTAATTAACCAGGGAGCAATGAAGGCTTTGCATCTTTTTTCACAATATCGACGAAAAACCACAGTAGCATGTAGTGTCCACAGTAGTGAGAAACAGAACAGACACTGACCTTCACATTCAATGACTTTTCTTGACTAACAGTTATTTGTGTGTGTGTTTTATACGCAAAAACTGTTTCTAGTGCATATTTCTTGTTTTGAAATATCTGACATTTGAGTAGAAAATATTGTGCAAAATAAGCATTTAATTAATTTAATTTTGGGTACATCTCGAAATTTAATGTGTAAATAAAATATAATTTATTCTACATCCGTTACTGTTTTTTACACACTCAAAAAGTATATATATATATATATATTTTTATAATTTATTTTAGACAACAAGGCTTAATTTCTTGTCATTTTGTTTGTTAAAGGGATAGTTCACCCAAAAAAACAAATTCTGTGATAATTTTCTCAGCATCTTGTCATTTCAAACCTGTGTGACTTTCTTCTGCAGAACACAAAAGAAGATATTTTGAAAAATGTAGGTAACCGAACAATGGTAATTCACTACTAATGTATGGACACAAAAGCAATGCAAGTAGATACAGGTAGAGCCATGATGACAACATTTTTGAGTGAACAAGCCCTTTAAGTAAATGTATACTAATATAAGAATGCTTAGATCTTTGTAATTGAATACAAGACATAATATAGTGTGCAATGCAACCCACAAAAACACTTATACTTTATTATAACATACTTGTATTGGGTGAGCTCTGGGGTCTCCAACAATCTCATCTTACCTTGCACCAGAAGGCGGGTGGTGTGTACCGCCTCTCCCTGGTCACTGTGGGCGCGGCAGCTGTAGGCTCCCCGGTCCTCCCGTGCAATAGCCTGCATCGTCAAACTACCATCACTCACCTATAGAAACACAAAACACCCATTATCTATAAACTACACGAATCTGACTGCCCTGAACGGGACACTGGATCGGTTCATTTATTTACTATACACTGCACAAAAAGTGATCTGATCATTCACGCCGAAATGTATGGACAAAGATCTAATAGTTGCTGTTTGTTAAAAATCCCTTTCATCTTAATGCGTATTCAAAGTATTAAAATTGTCAAATCTGGTTGCTTCTGGGTTTGAAGGAACAACGTAATGTGACGGATAAAGTGAGTAACTGCATGGATTCCTCACTCCTGACAAGTGGGTTTTATTTTATTCCCTGCATGTCAACTCTAGCCAGCAGAAACCGTTGCCTTGTTCCTCCCTGACAATATCCCAAGGTGTGTCAAGTCCTGCTGCACGGTTGAGACGATACTCTCTTCCCATCTATCCCGTTCTGTCACTGATTTACACATCACACTGATGACCCAGACCAGGGCAGGTAATAAACTCTCTGAAATGCTGTGTGTGTGGCGAGAGCTTTATTTAAACATGCTCGGCTGTGAATGAAGGCTGGGTGAGAAACAAGTCCAGCGCATTGCATCGAGACATCTGTGCCTCCTGCATTTCACCCTCCATATTACTTCACAGCATTCCTGCTTTTCTCCAGCTTCTACCCATGGCAGCAGGGAACAAAATGGAGGACCACCAACCGCCTCACCACTGTTCTTAAAGGTGGGGTCATGACACTGTGCTTTTGAGTAAATATCTGAGACTTCAGCTGGTTGGCAGCAGGAACAGCTTTTAGAAGCAAGAGTTGAAGGGTAATCCTTTCGCTTTACAGAAAGAAAATTATGTATTTGATGCGATCTAGTTGCATCCCCATCCAGATTCATATCAGCATATGGAGCAATATTCTAAATGTGTTGCGAGTTGCTTAGGCTTCTGCCAGCATTCAAGTTCTCTGTGCCATAAAGGTCCAGCGGGAATGTTTTTACAGAGAGGTTTTGCAGGGACTAATGCTGCAAACTTAACGCACACGTATGAAACAGCAATGTCAAAATGCGATCATCATCGGAGGGATTTATTTTATAGTTCACCAAAAAATGATCATGACTATCAATCATGTACACACACCCTCATGTCATTCCACCCTCATGACTTTCTTCTGCATTACAAAAAAAGAGGACATAAACTGAACATCATTCGGCACCACATTTCGCAAATATATTTTTAAACAAAATGTATGTTTTCTTATTAAAGAAATTACTATGTTGGCACCACTTTATTTTTGTCTACCAAGTTAATTTCACATATTTAAAACACACCTTCAGATGAAAAGACTTCTAAGATCACGAATAACATATCCGGTAAGACCACTGAACTTTTGGACGCAAAACTACTGAAACATTTCTCAAAATATCTTCATTTGTGTTCCACAGAAGAAAGAGTCATATACTGGTTTTAAAAGAAATAGATGATGAACCATGACTGAATTTTATTTTTTGAGTGAACTGTCCGTTTAAGAAGCAGAGATAAAACTATATTACCCATAATTCTCCGGCTGCATAAAAAGGAATGCACATAAGTAACACATAGATCAATTTAACTGGATGCGCATTTAATGCACATCCTTTGTGCATTTTGGTTTTTTGCATTAGCACTAAAAGATTTTTGCCTAGGAAAAAAAACAGTTTTCTCTGCACGAAATCCCTTGAATCCACATCACCTCATAATTTCAATCTCATAAACTCCCAAGAAGATTCAAATGCAATATATGCAATTACAGTAGTTCAGAGACTTTTATCTCCATGGATTACCAACCAAACAGCTTGCAAGACGTTGTGAATGTGCCTTTTTGCGAATGCGCTGTGGTGCCACAGAGAGCAGAAGCCTAAGAAAGGCCACAAGGTTATAGAGTAACCTTGCTAAAAAGCAGTCAGCCATCAGCTCTTGTTCATCACTGCCGGCTGAGTAAAAGCGGCAGCGAGAGTACGGCAAATGGCACAAAAACACGCCCACTGTGCATTGTAAATGCAGAACAAGTGGAACACGGCTCGCAAAATTGGTGCAGGTGGCTATTAAAAAATGGACCAAAGTGAACGTTCACACATAAAACACAGAAACGGCTATGCCGCCTCTCTCTGGTCTTTTATTTGTGTGTTTCCTCAGGGATAGCTCCCCTGATGTGCTGAGAGGCAATGCCTGCTGGAGCCAGACTGACTGCCTGTTCTGTCAAATCCTGCGTCGCCTCCTCCCTCGCAAACTGCATGCAGTGTAAGGTGGAAACACGCTTGTCAGTTTCCGCTGCAGGCGTATGTTCCTCATCTGACAGGCCACCGACACAGGCTTTCGACTGACAGAGCATTTTCCTACAAATGGCTTGTGATGATTCATGCTTCCATTTCCAAAAGGAAAAGGAGACAGTGGGATTCACTGGGGACCGAATTCAACCATGCTATGTTTGGAGTCGAAAGTAGATCATCAATTCTCTACATTTTCAAGGCAGCCACTTACTAAAATAAATGCTAAATCATCAGGAACTATGCAGTGCAAAAGGAAAACGTGCATGAACGTCCGTTGATAAGATTTGAAAGCTTTTTTTGTGTATTTCTTCCATATTTTAGAAAAAAAGTAAACACATCAAAAATATGGAACACAATTGCGGCTAAGAGCATCAAAGCTGTTATTTTCCGCCCTCTTTACCCTTTGCCTTAAACTTGCAAAATCGTACTCTTAGCATTTTATTGGACTGCTTTTAAAGGGATACTCCACCCAAAATATAAATGATGTCATCATTTACTCACCTTCGAGTTGTTCTTAATCTGTATGAATGTATTTGTTCTGATGAAAACAGAGAAAGATATTTGGAAGAATGCTTATAACCTCCATTGACTCCCATTGTAGGAAAAATTACTTTTCCATTTTTTGGTTATGTTGAACACAACAGATGATATTTTGAAAAATCTAGGACAGCAAACCATTCTGGGGCACTTTTGACAACCATTGTATTTTTTCTCCTACTATGGTAGTCAATGGGGGGCTGTCTGGTTTTAAGCATTCTTCCAAATATCTTTCTAAGCATTCAACTCTCATTGCATGAATTCACATACTGATTTGCTGATGTGCAAAACTCGTATGGGAACGCTGGGAACCGTCTTTTGGTGCAGGTGTGTGAATGTGTTTTGCACAATATTCACTGCAGAAATTGTAACAGAAAATGTGAGAGCACGAGTATCTGAATAAGTAATTTGTAGAATTGGATTTGTGCACTTGCACTGAAGGATTCATGAATGTGTAACTGTTGTGTTTGCGGAAGAGAATAAAAAGGTTTACAAGTGTGCAACTAGTTTGCAAATTTGAACAGTAATGTACACACAGTTTTGTCTTGTTTCTAGCAAGAACATAAACAACTCCTTAAAAATACTTGACAAGCAATATTCTTGTTCAGACCACTTCCTTTCCTATAAATTTTGGAAGATTCAAGCATAAAACAGCAAAGAAAATGTGTCAATGGAGTTGGAAGTACATGCAATATAGACTGCCAAACACATCCCTTCACCCATTATGTACTTTGAGGATTTAGTTTCAAAACTGTGGTATTGTCAGAAATCTTCTCTAACAGCCTTAATTCTCTGGAGGCATCACTAAATGTTGGAACTGACTGTGGGGAATTGCTCCCATTCCGACACAAAAGCATAAGTGAGGTCTGACACTGATGTAGGCCAATGGGGCCTGGCTCACAGTCAGCATTCTAATTCATCTCAAAGGTGTTAATTAGGGTTCATTGCAGGCCAGTCAAGTTCTTCCAGTAAATCATTCTTTTATGGACCTCACTTTGTGTACAGGACATTGTCAAGCTGGCCCTCCCTTGAGTTGGCAGGACACGGTTCTCTAGAATGTCACTGTATGTCAAAGCATTTAGGATCTGTATTCACAGGAAAGTAGGAGCGAGCTTTGAGTCTTAATATCTCCTCAAATGAATTTATCTTGTTTAAAGGATGTTTAGAGATTTTTAAAACAAACAAACAAAACAGAAAATTGCAAACTACCATACCGTGTATTTCCTGTTGCTGGTCAGCTGATCTCCCTCTCTCAGCCAGGTGACCACCGGCTTAGGGTTTCCGAAGGCAGTGCAGGTCAGAGTAATGCTGCCGCCCTCCCTCGCCTCCACATACTGCGGTGGCGTGTCCGTGAACGTAGGGGGCGCTGAGAGAGAAACAAAAAACAGAGTTGAGCCTTTCATTTTTAATACACGCTTGGGAAGCCACAGAGAGACCATAAGACTCGCTGTAAAGTGGTGCAGTCACAGAGAACAAGACCTACCGGCATCTCTGCACCAGAGGGACTGCAGTCTGCAGCACTGACGCTATGAAGGGAAATAAGTCAACGAGTTCGCACTTGAGAATATTCCCATAGTAACAGAGTGTTTAAGAGCAATTTACTTAAGAGTTTAAGCAGAGTATGTGACATCTGCCCACTTCTTCACTTTTGATTTTGTTGATCGTGTCTGAGGCGGGTTTCGGAACTCTGTGGAACGGGTTTGAATGTAAATGGTAAATGGAAAATGTGTTAAATGGTGCTGAGATAGTAATGTGTTACATTTACTCAATAACATTTTAGAAAATACACGCTTTTATGCGTAAATGTAAAGGTGTTTACTTTTACTCAAATGTATTTCGAATGAAACTAATGAACTTTGACTTTGTTGTGTAAAATCAGTTTAGATATTTCATACAAGTGAGCAATGCAGATGTTCTCAATTTAGCAGATTATACTTCCGGATTCAGTGTTAATGTATATATTTTATAGTATTTTCAAAATCGTACTAATAAAATGAAAGAAATGTAACTATTTTTAGCATTACACTCCAAAGTGGTCTATATGCATTGTGAACGCAAAACTGTGCAGGTTAACTTTATTTTGACATTCGATAATATGTTTTGATTAAAGTAATTTCAGAAATTCTTGTTTCTTCTTTGCGTATCTCTTTAGTCTAAATGTAAGGAAAGCTTAAGATATCTACAGGTTTGTTGCTTAAGAATATTTTGGCAAATGTATTCTTCATTTTAGCTGCCAATATGAGAAGAAGGCCACTTTTGGATTCAAACAATATTTACCATCTGGTAATATATTGACCGTTTTACCATATTCAAATCTCTAAAAGAGAATTTCCTCATAAAATGCAGGAAAATATTTGATGATTCTATATGTGATCCTATTTGACATTCAACATAATAAACAGTATAAACAAGCCCTAAGAACATGCTTTTGCTTTCAACGGCACCCACATCTGGAGACCTCCAAACATCTGTCCATCTGTGCCTATGTTTTTTTTTCAATCTGTTAGAGACAAGACACAAGGGGAAGCATCTAAAAAATCTTGCTATGGTCAGCAGTAAATCTTCAACAAATGAATATGCACTAAAAACTAATGCTTCTCTCTTTCTGTGGACCGTTTACATCTTGAGAGGGTACTCAAGCAAACTTCAAACACCTGCCCCACTTACTGCTATGTTTGAGAATGGTGAGCTTACACTGCGAGTGACATAGAACAGGTGTATTTCACAGCGCACTTTTCTGAAGGCCTTTCCACAAGAACAGATGGTCTGGATAGAGCTCAGTGACTTGACTCGCGGCACCTCAGCTTTCCTCTTTGCATCACTTCAGGATTTTGTGTGTTTAGGACTTTCTTTCTGTCTCTGAAATCAATCGTATCCTCCAGTACTAGGTGTTCCCATCTGCACTCTTTTTGATCTGCATAGCGTCAGGATATCTTTGGCCATTACATCATGTTTGTGTTTTCATGTCGTTTCTTGTGCCAAGAGCACAGGAAAAACGGTTCGGCACATTAAAGTCAGTTTAAATAGATGCCATCGATGCCGAACTGTTTAAGGACTGATATGCACAGGGCATACACCGAAAAGGAACATAAAGGAAACCGGTCCATGAACAGTCTAGAGCAAGTGTGTGTCTGCAACCATATTTGTTTGAACATAAAATGTTACGTGCTGCTGTATAGACCGAAACATTTTTATTGCAAAACACAACACAAGATGAAGTCAATAGCTTACACGACAGTTTAAAAGAAAAAAACAGTTTCATAGTTAATGCATAACACACACATTTTCACCCGTGAAAGGTTATTCAAATTCTTTGGTAATTTAAATCACTGCGCAGTGTTGTGGCATCTTGGAATCTCATTGATATTTGCTGTGAGTGACAACAGCAACTAAAATGGGCCAAGATGACGCATCTGGAGTGGAGTGGTATCTACATATCCATACCTATGTCAAACACACACTGCCCAGATAGCACAGGTACGTTTGTAAGATGTCTACTAAAGAGCTAGAAAACAAATCTGCTGTCTTAAAACAGCTAAACATCTTAGTAAAAGCAGTTTTACATACATTCCGATTTTTAAACATCTTACAGACATGAAATGTATGTCGTCTGTCAGGAAATGTCTCAGAGATGTATTATAGATGATCATCAAACAATCCATTAATACATCTTGCAAATGTAAAAGCAGACTCCGAGATGTACACGTGCTATCAGTGTGCACTTTTGTTGCTGCATACAGTATGTGTTGCTTGACAGCCACATTGTTGAACTGTTTCTGAAGAACTACACGGCTTGGTGGAAGACCAACATTTTTGATCAATATCATAACATTTTTGTAAGGCTACCATCCCTTAATTATCATAAGAAACATAAATAGCATGCACACAGACAAACGTAGCTCTCAAATTCTAATTGATGTACAATTAAAATATTAACACCTGAACCTGTCAAACACTTACAGTAAGTGCTGTTCCTTTGACAGGAAACCACAGAGAGATATGATCTGCTGCAGATATGTAGCATGGAGGCTAAATGTTTTACTGGCCTGTCTAATAAATCAAATCCATATCAGTGTGTCATGTTCAGGTTTGAACTGTGAATAAAGTCCCACTGCTGTGAGAATCTCTGTCAAAAAACACACCAAGTTTATTTTATATAAATATGTGTACGGTAAATTGCATGCACTTTTTATTCATCAGGCCCCTGATCTCCGTTTTGGCCTGAATTGACACCCAGTATGAGAAGCTAGTGATCTGTGCCCGCAGTGAGGGATGGGCAGGATGCACTGAAAGACAAGTGTGACTGCAACACTGATGAAGGCGAGGCTGTGTAGTGACCTGCGTGCCTTCCACAATGCCAGTTCTGTTCTTTGAGCATGTACATCTGCCCGGCTGACACCTGCTGTGCCCACGCGGGCAGCCGACCGCCCTATCACCCCATCTGGCAGGAAGAACAGTCACTGCCCACATAGGATCCATACACAATGGATGCTAATATCCCCGGCCACAGGAAACCAGTGCTGTCAGTGTTTTCTGCCCTTGTGAGGCCAGACAGCACCTGCCCAGACACAGCATCTTTGGGACAAGAGGGGCAGTCTGAATACCAATGAAACACCAGCTGACTTATAAAACTTACAAAAGACACGCTTATGCTGTAGACGTATGAATAAGAGTTTTTATGTCAAATTGCTTCGTTTTTATTTTATTACTATTGCTAAAAGACTTTTACCAACTAAAATTTGGTGCATCTCGTGGAGTCTGTAACAGCCTCTGCAACAGATTTCAATACATAGATGGGTGTGAGTTTTTTTAACTTGTATCGCCATCACATTATTATTTATTATCTTTATTGGTACGTGTTCTTAAAAATGACAGCCAATATACAGTGTTTGAGAAAATGGTTTGTCTTTCCCAAATAGAAGAGATAAAAATAGGTTTCCAGATTCATGAGTCATGACTCACCAAAACACCCAAACAGGCAAAAAGCATTCCATCACCAACTGACCAAGTCAGTATAGAAACTAGTCCTTAGAGGAACGTTCCTTAAACACCAGACATAAACACCAACAGCTATAGCCTATAAAAAACCTCATCCGAGAAAGTACTGGTAAGAGAGATACTGTATCTATTTCCTTTTTTCATGTTTCTTAAAGGCCGTAGCGCAACAGCTTTGAATGTTATTTACTACATTCAAAGCTGCACTGCTTGTAAATCTCACCACAGGTCATTTAGCAAAAAGGCTTTTGCATGTTTTATTGTGAAATGCCCTGACAACATAAAAAACCACACACGTTCTACAAGATGCAATCACTGATATTGACATTTCAGAAAGCACCTTAGTGGCAGGAGTATGAACAAGCATTGGGGGAATGCTACGGAGTGAACAGAGAACCGTGCAGTTCTCTTAAACGTATTGGTTTGTGATACCGATTCAAGTTTATCTCAATCATTTATCAATAAAACAAAGGGACAACCAATGAACCTGCTAACTGACCGCGAATGCAAACAAGCGAGTGCATGTCCGCTGTGGCAGTAGAGAGGAAATGGAAAAAAAACCTTCACAGATGTTCCTACTCGCGCCGCCCGCCACAGCTGCACAGGTGACATTTCTCTGGCTGAAAAAAGATGAGGCAGACACTGAACTCATTCACCCCGTGCCAAAAACACACACACCCAAACAGCCGCACGGAATAATACACCATTTACTTGTGCCCCCGTCTCTCACGCTGCAGCTCTGAAATGGCTACTGTGCACTTTCCAAATAAGTCAGTGCTTTCTGCAAGCAGACTTTTAACATGCAGGCGGTGCGGCAGACTGTTACCCTGCTGCTGTTTGGGGTTTGGAATATGCACGAGTCTCACCTCACAAGCATATGTTAAATGAACAGATGAAGAGTTTGGTTCCAATATGAGATAACACATTTCAAAAATCATGTTTTTGAATATGTTATAAAACTAATATTTGTATTGTGATTTATTGTGTTCATCAAAACAAACCAACTGCAGTTTGGTTAATGCACAGTAAAAAACAAGATTTTTTATTTGTTGTTATCTCATTTTCGATCCAAACTCTTCAAATATTCTGCTGACAGGCCCGTGTTAATTATATCGTTCCTGTGGATCAAACCTCAGTGTCTGATAGAAACCAATTAAAATATCCGATGCGACTTCATTTCACAACGAATAATCAACATAACCAAATAAGCCAGTCACATCCACTGCAAAAACAACTTCTACCAAAGTCTGTTTACAGAAGTGATGCCACTCGGCGGCCATGTTTGCAAAGCCTTTGTGCATCTATTTACGTCATAGCAATTCCACAGTCCTATGTACTTGAATGGGGAGTGCTGATATTTCTAAATCGCTGGCAAACATTTAACAGATTAAATTAAAAACAATTAAACAGCATATTTCCGATCAATAATTAACATTAGTTTGCAAAGGTTAGAATGTGTTTTTTGAGGTCGCCTCATCTACTGCCGCTCATCGCAAGCTTTCGATGGAGCTACCATATTGAGCGTTGTATTGCAAGTTCAACTCAAGTCAGATATGCTGAATTACCGCTATATGTTATACTGTAACAGCTTACATACATCTTACAAGTACGTAGCCTATAATCTTTAATACAAACTTTTCTTTATTGCAAAATTTGGGTTATTCTATTCATAAATAAACTACATGTTGGATATTGATAAAAATATAGGTAACACAATAAAGGTTGTGTTTGTTGACATTGTCTAAATACATTAGCTATTATGAACTAATCATGGACAACATCGTTTTTCAGCATTTAATAATATTTGTTAATGATACTTAATGGAAATACAATTGATCATATTAGTTCAATGTGCATTAACTAATGTTGCAAGTTTTTATTTAAATGTTTTAATAAATGCAGAAATTAACCTAAATAAAGGGGAATAAACATAAGTAAAGAGGAATAAATGCTGTAGTTATGTTGATGATGTATGAATGTTAATGTTTGCTAATGTATTAAATATTGTTATCATATATGATTTACTATATATGGTCCATAACTTTGTCAATAACCACTAAAAGTAGGAAATTTGGGAGAGTTAAAACCATAAACATCAACTTTTTTTCTCCATTCTTAAATAAATCACTGTTTATAAGAAGTTTCAAAAGTTTAGCTTCGTAATATTTTTAAACAAATCTAAATCACTCCACCCAACTTCCACCTTGAACCGTATTAAACATAATCCCCAACTCAATCGCTTTATATCCGACACCAGTTTCCTCATTAAGCACAATGGGTATATTAAAAGTAACTAATATAACTTTTTGCTCATGCTAAAGTATTTTATCACGGATGCACCTCCGCTGTATCTTTCCTAATGCACATTTCCTCCAGAAGAACGTTCAGTCCCTCCACTGCGATTTCAATCAAAGTGGCCGAATAATTGACTGCATGCTTTCATCGCTTCCTCTGCGCCTCTGTCTCACTTTCGGCTGTAATTCAATAAATGCCAACCATAAAGGCCTAACAAAGTTGCATAATGTATCACCTATACATATCAAAACGCCAAACTCCAACGATTTCTTGCACAGGCCCTTTAATGACGGCGGTAATTATCTTTAATTCTTCTCCCGCTCCAGCTCATATACATAAGTCATAGACATAAGCAGCCATCATCAGTATGCAGTGCGGTCCGTATACAAGATCGAACCTGCCACGTCAGCACTTGCTTTAAGCCTATGGCGGCACTGTGATATAATTAATATGCGACCAAAGGCCTTAGATATTGACCCCAGGCAATGATTAAGGAGTTGCGAATCATGATAGTTTACATATTGTCTTAATGGATCGTATTAATTTCATCGTCTAATAAAATGCAAACACTCACCGTGAAGAAGAGAATATATTTCTAGCAGTGCTGGACCAAGCCCATAAATAATATATCAGGCAAAATGTGGTGTTCGAGTGGAACAAGAGCGAGGAATATGACATGACCAAGGCCTTGAGCTTGCCCAACTCGGCCTCTGTAGTTTGGCACTATGGAAGACATCTCCATTAGTGTAATAGATACCGCGGGTGCACTGCCTGGTGAAATATTACTCCGTTTATTAGACACAATGGCATGCAGATTCCAGAGCAGGCTGAGGCGTTCTGTTTAGTAGTCAGCTCCTATCCAAAGGCTGATAATGCTGTTTTTTTTATATTGAGATTTACGCAGTACCTTAAGAACCAAAAGTCAAACTGAGTTTACCGTTGTTCACACGAATACAGTGGATGCACAACAGAAACTAAACATAACTGTCGTGCAGCGTGTTACGAAGGAGGTGGCAATAACGTTTCCTAATGGAAACACTGGCAGAAGATCTAGTACACTAGGCCGTGAGGAATATTGCTCATTCACGCAGCCGTGGTGTAAGTGCTGATTTTGTTGGGTCTACCACAAGCCTTAATCACTGTGTGAATACCAGCAGACAGTCGTGAGTGGTAAGTCGGTCACCTCCTCCTTCGCTTCTCACAGGTCTGATTCACTGATCGTATTAAAAATGAATATGAAATCAAGCCAAGAGTAGTCCTAGTCCACCCACAATTGCAGACATCTATTAAACAGGCTGGAAGACACAGAGAACACGGAAAAGAGCGAGCAGAACACAGAGAAATGGATGTCGCCCCCTCCTGTAGTGTGTGCAGGGTTTCAAGAGAAACTGAGAATACACACACACACACATACCGTGTCTACACCGGACGCTGCGCGACAAGACACGACAAAAGGCAGTAGAGCACATTAGAACCCATTATCATTTTAGATTTTGTCCACACTGGATGCGACGCAACACAACCCATTATGAACAATCTTTGTCTTGTTGCGTCGCACCAGTCACGTCCGGTGTACACATGGGTTTACGCTAAATTAGCATCTAACACCTTGGTCCAGAATAAAAATTTAATTCTTCTGACCAACAAAGTAGCAAAGCACAGTTTTAAACACAGTTGAAGCAACAATACCGCCATTTAATTTCAGTTTACCCCTTTATAGATTGTGCCTCATTCATTAATCTGAGCCTTCTTTGCCCGGAGCGATACCATTGTGCCACAACTGCCCACATAAATTGCAAAAGAACAACAAACAGTTACAAGTTTGCTTAATACAGACGTGCCTTGTAAACAAGCACACTTTGGGCATTTAAAAAAACAATTAAGGTGGCTGAACGCAGGGTTCAGCCATGCTATACAGCTCCTGTAAAATATTGTATGCTTTATAACAGTACTCTGCTGTGTCCATCACAAACAGCACTCAAAACCGATCTGGACATTCACAAATGGTTCCAATATGCTTCCAAAAGATGTTAATGTCTCTGACACAATGCATAGTAAACAGGTGACAAGACAGTGACAAGTTGATGTACTAACCGTTGACTGTGAGGTGAACCCAGCTGCCGTTGTGAAAGGTGTCGTACTGCTGCTCCAGCATGAGTACCCTGCACTCGTACCAGCCCTGGTCCTCCGAGCGTACCTGGTCGATCTGCAGAGATGCTTTGCCATGCAGAGTGGCTCTACCTGAAAGCAGCACATAAGCGGTGTGTGAATGCTGGACGGTAACCGCTGGACCGACAGACACAAAGATGAACAAAAAATAAACTCAAAGCATCACAGACAATTGATTGTGTGTAATGTGAAGCATGTTGCATCCATTCAACTTCACACATGATGGACGGTGGGTTTCGAACTGCATTTAACTTTACACTGCATCTTTAAATATGTAGAAAAATATGTTATCTAGATTATTTTACAAACTGTCTGTTCGTATTAATTTCTCAATTTGCTGCAGGGTTTATAATCTGCTTTGTTTCAAATAATGTTATTCTCACTTATTCGTTGCTATCACCACATACTGCAGTATAATGCTGAAACAGAACAATTATGTCTAATTATCTGTCTGTGTGTAATATTGGTTGGTGAAATCTATTATTAGTTGTTATCTCGATACAAAACAGCAGCATTGCCTTGTGATTATACAGTTTATCACTCCAGCATATAAAGAGCATAAAAAAAAAAGACGCCTGAACTTCAAAACTGCAGCTGCATGAAATCTTGAGAAAGGCACAAATGACTTTTGTTGAATATTGTTAATGCGATCACCCCAAAATGAAAATTCTGTCAACGTTTACTCTCACTTCAAACCTGTATGACTTTCTTTCTTCTGCAGAACACAAAATAAGAGGTTTTCAAGAATGTTGGTACAGGGACGGTACCCATTAACATTTTTATTGTATGGACACAAAACCAATGCATGTGAACGAATACCATTGCTGTTTGGTTACCGACATTCTTCAAAATATATTTGGGGTTCTGCAGAAGAAAGGTTCCAATAGTTTAGTATAGTGTTTTTTCATGTAATAACATAGATACAAATGAACATAAACTAGTTGACCTTACTCATCATCTATTTACCTAGCTGGACAACCAGATGACCATTGCCACACATAGTGTTCTTTTGGCCAATATTACCTGAGTGTCTGACATATTTACGTTCTGGCTATCCGTTATTTCACTGTGTACTGAGCAGCAGATATCATAGCCCTGGGATCACAGCCGCACCTGAGAGAGGAAACTGCAGGTTTCCAGAGCAGAAAATCAATACGGCATGGGGCAGAGAAGGGCTGCAGTCTTGCAGTAAAAAAATGTGGCCTTCAAAATCGCAGCTATTTTCGTGCGAGGTGATAAAGTGCTCAAGTGATCGAGCGATGGCGTCAAAGTAAGAGAGCGTGTTCCTGTCGAATGTAATAGCCAACAAAGGTGTTTGCGGAAACAAACCTGCATGCAGAAACCGCATTATTGCCATTCCCACTCTAAGCCTGAACTTCATTGTATTGAAGATCACGGTTTAACCACAGCACTCGGTTGAAGAGCACAGTGTTTAATTACCAAAATCCCACTGCAGGACTCTCGCCAGCAGCGTTCAGGCCACATTTGCAAGCTGCACTTTAGTGGCCCGTAAACCGGGTCCTGAATAAAAACACTCTGCCCTAGCTAAGAATCACTTTAGGAGTGTCGGCGTAAATCGCATCTAAACTACAGCAATGATTGCCAAGTAGATTGTCAGTCTGCAAGACAATGAGGGCTCTAATACAGCAAATTGGTTGAGGAATCAGACCCCGAAGCTGCGACAGCAGGCAACAGGGAGAGGGTTTGGGAATTCTGCAGCAGAAAATTGCATTGTGACTTACAGTAATAGCCTTTGGAGTTCAATGGTAATTGTGTGCCAGTCCAACCAAACTGTGAGACTAAAACCTTGTGGCGGAGGGGAACAAAACTAATTGAGCTGCCATGGAGACGCTATAGTACCCGCAGGAGACAATGATGTACAGTCAACCCCCTATGCAATTTAAAGCAACACTAGGGAGTTTTTCGACCTTAAAATAATCTCTATAAAATTATTTAGTGGTAGGACAACCCTTAACTGGACGAATTTGAGCGACAGTATTTACGACACTGAGCCAGGCAATTGCGCTTATCAACCATATGGGGGAACCATAAGCAAATGTTCTCTAGTATTGCTTTAACATCAGATCTCATTTCTAATAAAAAATGTGATAAGGCTACAACCAAATAGTGGAATGATAGTTAATCTCTCTCGCACTCGTAAAAATTAATAATTTATTGCATTGGAGAGGAGGATTTGAAATGACAACATAAAGATGTGAACAAGGAAGTAAATTATGTTCCAAAATGTGGGTCTCCTTTGAGCTTCGACCTCTCATTACATTTAGAGAAGCAGAAGCACTGTACAATTAAAACAGTGTACTGACCACTGTAAATCATCAAAGATGATCCAGAATGCGGCGGCAAGAGTGGTCTTCAATGAACCGAAGAGAGCGCATGTAACTCCGCTCTTCATCAGGTTACACTGGCTCCCTGTTGCCGCCCGCATAAAGTTCAAGGCTTTGCTCCTGGCCTACAAGACCAACACCGGATCTGCACCATCGTATCTCCACTCGCTAATGCAGATCTATGTTCCTGCCAGATCACTGCGGTCTGCAAAGGAACAACGACTAGTGGTACCATCCCAAAAAGGAAAAAAGTCACTCTCCCGTACCTTCACTGGATCTGTTCCACATTGGTGGAATGATCTACCAGCTGCTACAAGATCAGCAGACTCGGTTGCCATCTTTAAAAAACACCTAAAAACGCATCTCTTCCGTCAACACGTCGCTGATTGATTTTTCCTAATTCTCTTCCCTTTCCTTCTTTATAAAAAAAAAAAAAAAAAAAAAAAAAAAAAAAATGATTACTAACCTCACTATTCTTAGCTTTTATACTGTGCTAGGCTTTAATGGACTAGTTTGATGCACTTATGTATTTTTCGTTGCCTATGTTGTTATAATTGCTTCCAATGTTTCCTCATCTGTAAGTCGCTTTGGATAAAAGCGTCTGCTAAATGACTAAATGTAAATGTAAAATGTAAGTGTCACGATCCGGTTTTGAGCGGGTTTCGTCGCCATGGTAACTTAGACTTCAAGGCTAACCTGCTCCGGAGCAGGTTTTATTCTAGGTTAAGGATCGCAAACCAAAACTGGACCAATCAGCTGTGAGAACGTGACGGTATATGTTTCGGATTACTTTCCAGAATTGACTAAGCTTCCTGCATAGACCTGCATAGTTTTGGCCAGTAACTCTCATTTTTCCGTAGAACACAAAAGAAGATATTTTGAAGAGTATTGGTAATCCTCAAAAATATAGAAAGATTTTATCAAATTAAACATCAAATTAAAAAACAGAATGTTGCTGTTTTTAAATAGATTAAAACTATAGTTTTACTGGGATTTCTTATTACTGTGTATAGGGTTTCAATAGCAACAACCTAAGGCAATATTATGTGGCCCAAACTTAGACCTCCGAAAAGAATCAATAACTGTTGAGTAATTTTTATGTAATTTAATACAATTCATAAAAATAAAATATTAATATAAAAAATAAGAACATAAATTATATTATATTATATTCAAGCACAGATCAGACCAGACGCGTGCGTCCAATGAAACCGTCTATAATTTGCCTTGAATGCTCAGTCACCGTAAAGATGAATTTAAATTTAAACCAAAATCCAATCTCCACCACATGCTGTTTTTATACTGTCAAAAGTGGCATGGCACAAGCTTTATATACATATCAATTTTCTCTCAACTGCAGACGGCACAGAAAAGTGTGACACAGTAGTGATCAAATAATCTCAAACACTTGCAGAGATGGATGCGTCTCGCACAGCTTTGCGCCCCATGTCATGGAGGCTGCGTGCTTTGAGAAGTGCTGAGAAAAGGTGTTTTTTCACCCAGACTGCTGCAGCAGATCAGCTGTAATTAAGGTTCTGTAATGCACCTTTAAATAGAATGAGCGGTGTGCTAGCAAGCAGCCATTATTAAAGCTTTTCACAATCCATGTCGAGAGCTACTCAAACTCTTTTTCTGTGGATCGCACATAGGCCTCGCTTTCACGCTAAGTAGCAAACAAAGACAAGTGCTTCAACAAATTTGAGTATGAAAATGAGTATGTTAGATTTAATTCAACACGTGTTAGCATGCGTCCACCAAAAGAATACGCTTTGTTTGTAATACTGTATACTTTCTATTGTATCAAAACTTGTAATCAACGACTCATTTGTGACTGAAATATGAATTCTTCTTGCTTTCTTTAAAAGTAACATAACCATGTAAGTTGAACAATATCTGATGTAAAGGATGGGGTGGGCCGATACCAGTTTTTCCTTTACCGATCCGATTCAGATACCTGAATTGGAAGCATCGGCCGATACCGATCCCATGTATTTTATTGTATTGAAAAAAACAAAGCGTATTTATGTCTAAGGTGACTGTCTTTATTTTTATTAAAGCAAAAATATGGCACTTAACATTTACATTTAGTCATTTAGTGGACGCTTTTATCCAAAGGGACTTACAAAGAGTTCGGGGAGCAATAAGCGATATGTCATATAAAGAGCAATAGTACAATAGGTGCTGATACATACACTTAAGAAAAACTCTTCTTAAGAATGTTTTGTGAATCCGGGCCCTTGGATTTAGCAACAATGTTGGTGCTTACCAGCGTACTCAGGGTCCACATGAGGAGGGTAGAAACGGAAGTTGATGAAGAAAGGGATAGGCACTCCGAATTTGAACCACTCCACCACATAGGGAGTCTGCTGGCCGTTGAGGGGGTGGCTCACGTCACATCCCAGAACAACGCTCTCTCCTACACGGGCCGTCACAAACTGGGGCTCCTCTCTCACTCCGTGGGCACCTGAACCCCCCCCAGAAAAATGACAAAAGGAATCAGTTTACAAAGAAATTGTAAACTTTAATTAGCACTTTCATTCATTTTTTTGATAGGAAAGTAAAGAATACGTCATACAGGTCGATACGCAATACCTCTCTAAGATGTAGTACATTAAAGGTTCAGTGTATGAAATTGTATGGGACAGGTAATCAGTTTGTGTGGGACAATGTGGGACACCACTGAAATGTATAGTGTAAAACTGTGATATAATAACTGAATGAAAAAACTTTATAAATATTTTTTGTACCTTTGAGCTTGTTGAAATAATTTGTTATTTAGTCCATTTCAACTACAACATAATTAAGGTATAGATCAAATGTTATTTAACATTTATAAAACAATTTTAATGGCGATTTCAATTTAAGGCTCTTTAAATTTTGAACACAGATTAGACGCGGAGTTATTATGTTGTACACTTTGAAGATCTTTCTCAAAAAGAGAAAAGCTAAAAAGAATAAAGATCAAACTAATAATGAAAAATAGGTTCTGTTATAAAACATATTATTGTTAAATAATGCATTTCATTATTTCCAAATCATTTTTAATATGCCAACCACAACCTTTAGGCAAAACACAGTTTCAAAGCCACACATGTACGATGTTTTAGTGACTTTTTAACAAGCAAGTTGACATGGGAGGATCACCACCCGATCTACGGACAGACCTCGCAGCCTCTTAATGACTGAAATCACTGCCGTCTTCTCGTACACTGGATAGAAGTCAGGTTTTAAGAAAATGTTGCGTTTGTATGAGCTTGTTGGACACTGGTGTGCACTAGGTTGCTGCTTTAGACACAGCGCTGTTAAATAGTTAAATAAACAAGTGTTTTTAAAAACCAACTGACATTTTATAAATATGCGACATGTTGGACAAGGGGGTGAAAATGCTGTGCAGTACAAACCAAAGCTGGATGGGTGGTTGCCCTACTCCACCCCTCCCTTTCGAAGGCTGACACAGAACAAAGATCTCATCACGTTTTTTATTCCTTCCCAAAGGAGATAATGTATTTACGAAAACAAACACGCTTTATAGAGCGAAAGTCAAACATTTTGGGGAAACAACATGGTGAATTCCATGTAAAGGGACCCTCGGTGTATGTATATAGAAATAATCTGGTGCATGTAATCTTATTATCTTTAAAAAAAAATAGGTTTAAAAAAATATGTGTCGACCAGTTCATTGTTCTATTAAACAAACACTGTATATGAGAACATGGATGCTTTCCCCGAATCCTGTACGTCTGAAAGTTCTCTGGTGATTATTATTTCGAATTAAGGCCAAGCAGGTGAAAAGTCCTCTATCCAATTAATAAAATGACAAAGAGGCTTATCCGCACAGCTCATTGATCTGATCTCAGCTAAATCACACTTGGACAGGCTTTACAACAGACGGGCCAGAGTTTTAGTAATCAATGCATGAGCACGTCCCATGCCTACGGGTGACCTATCGGAACGCTAAAGGTCATTGTACCTGCCTCAGCAGAAAATATATTGGGGGGAATGGATTTTCTCCAGCGAGCTCCACAACGCCCATTGAGCAGTCTCCTCTCTATCAGAGTTAGCATGACTTCAGCACCTCAATGAAGTAGAAAATCACCTCCGGGATCAAAGGACTTGCTGACGCTGCCTTATTCAGCGTGGACACAATGTATGGAAAACTAAGTGATTCAGTAACAGTACAGAATTAAAACCAAGTAGACTATGAAACATCATTTTTCTTTCTCTCTCTTGTTTCCACACCTCTCAGTATATGTCTGTATGCGTATTTAGTGTTTTTTATGTTATTTGCTGCCCTCTCTGACTCTTTTGTTAAAGTGAAAGTTCAACCAAAAAGAACATGTCTGTCATTATTTACTCACCCTCAAACCTATATGACTTTCTTCTGCAGAACACAAAACCAATGCAAGTGAATGTTTGCCACTTAGCAACATTCTTCAAAATATCTTCTTTTGAGTCCAAACAATAGAAGTGAATGGTTGCCAGCACTGTCAGGTTACCAATTTTCTTCAAAATATCTTCTTTTGTGTTCTGCAGAAGAGAGTCATACAGGTTTGAAATGACCAGAGGGTGAGTAAATGATGACCGAAATTAAAAGTTTCTGTGAGCTTTCGCTAAAACAAAAGAGGCCAAGAGGGCAGCAAATAACATAAAAAAAATCACACACAGTTTTGGGTGAACTCCCCCTTTATGTGTACCCATTTTCCTCAATATGATTTACTTTAATCCAATTGCAGATTACGAAAATACGGTGTATGTGTCCCATTCACTTAAACATTTACTTGGTTATTATATATTTTATGAACAGAACTTCTCCATAGGCACACAGCCAGGGTTGCTAGATCTGCTTTTTTTCAGCAGAATTCAGACATTCCATTATAAACATGCAAATAACTTTGTTACAATATTTTAAATATTGCTATATTTCATAAATAATTCAGATTTGTATGAGAACCACTTTCGACTCCCAACCAAACTCGTATATAACAGTGATTCTGTTTACCAGTTTAATCAGCTTTATCCAATAGAAGAGTTAATCCACTTTATTTGATTTAGCTAGCA
The DNA here is from genome assembly GCF_947034865.1 of Barbatula barbatula. Taxonomy (NCBI): domain Eukaryota; kingdom Metazoa; phylum Chordata; class Actinopteri; order Cypriniformes; family Nemacheilidae; genus Barbatula; species Barbatula barbatula. The sequence continues at coordinate 11,535,675 of NC_136782.1, forward strand.
CAGCTTTCGGACTAAACAGGGGAGATTTAATTAAATTACTCTTTTTCCTGAAGTGTAGCTGGAGCCTCCAGTCACGGAATCCTCTCTACTATGAGTGCATAAGGGTGAAAAGCGCACAAAGAGAGCAGCTTAACTTTAATGAGAGAGAGACCAACTCATAAACACACTACACTCCGCACATGACCAGCACCAAGCAGTTTAACAGAAAGAATTTTGGAAATGAATAAATGTGGGTCAGCCTTACGTTTAGCCTTGTGAGGATAGAGTAAATGTCATTTTGTAACACTTCTGAGCTGCTGAATGCTTATTAAAAAAAGATGAAGTATTGCCCATTGTGATCTCACAAAATTAAAATTTGTCACTTGGTCTGCTAACCAACCTTCATTTTCATCTTAACTTGTATCAAATGACCAGCTTTGGTAATTGCAAATCATTTGCAAACCATGTTGAAATTAAAGCGTAGCAAGAAGAAAAAATCATTGCATCGATTGCAGCTTTTAATAATCACTTATTATAACCAATAATCACAAATCATAATATATTTTATGCATACTTTGGTTTTTGGGTAAAGGAATATATTTGGATATTATTATAGTAACTATATTTTGGATTTAAAAAGGCATCATGTAATTTACTTAAAGGGATAGTTCACCCAAAAATATAAATTCGGTCATCATTTACTCACAAATCTCTATAAATTTCTTTGTTTTGATGAACACGTAGAAAGATATTTGGAAGAATGTAGGATGTTGGAAGAATGTCACCAGAGCAAAGAAATGTAGATTTGGAGCAACTTGAGGGTGAGTAAATGATGACAGAACTTTTGGGTAAACTGTTCCTTTAAGAATTGTAATTAAATTGCATCGGGGCAAATATTTACTGCACACCCTGACTGCACATTGCACCAGTTTTATATCAATTTAATTTCAAGTCACAGTCACCGGAGGTATCTCGTATAATTATTTTAAAGAATGAACTAAAAAAAGACTACAGCAAACATGAGAAATAAAAGTAATTCTGAGCGTCGGGTGCCAGCAACAGCTCAACTCATGTGACTGCTCACCCATTTAATCCACTTGCGCCTGCTTCCCCTCCCAAAAGCACAACAAAGACACATGACCCTTTCACCACGTATAAACACACACATCACTCACTCCACACATCTACACAGCATTAAACAGGCACATGGTGATCCTTATGGTTTGGATATTTCTCAGTTTTATATCTCAGCATACATCACACATAAAACCTAACATTTGTATGATTGCATGTTTTTAAATAGTACACAGCTCTGATAAGGAGAACTGCCATCCAAACTACAGTTAACACAACTGCCCGATTATTAACTCCCTCAGCATCCTCTTTATGAGGTCATAACAAGGGGAACAGCACATGGTCCAGTCAGTTCCACTGCTGTTTTCAATTCATTAATGGAACTGTAACACTGACCTGGCACAGTTTATTTAACTGAGGGAGAAGGCTATTGGAGACAAACAGGGAGTGTAGGGCATACAAACACTAGATTTATACAGTCAATGTATGTCTATGCTGAGGTTTGAGCTGAAATTCCCTTTGCTGAGCACAGACTGCATTGAGTTATCATCTAAAATCATTATTTATGCGGGCATTTCTAATGAAGTCAATTATGAGCTTATAAAAGTCTTACCAGGAAATCAAGGATTCAGCTCCCGGGTTCTTATTTAAATTAGGGAAATAGGGAACATCGCTAGTAAATTATTCATTGTTGAAAAATGCAACACTTGTAGGGAAGACAGTCTAATTACATCAAATATTTACTAGGGTAAACTTATCTTGATAGCAAAGAGGGAGTAAAATTGTTTCTCAAGCAGCATACGTTGTATATCAACATAGCTATTTGACTTCATAAAATGAAACATTAAGACTATCTACTGTATTTGCTATTAAAGGAACTGTCCAAAACTGAAAACTGTCATCATTTACTCACCCTCAAGTTGTATACATTTCTTTGTTCTGATGAACACCGAGAAAGAAATTTGGAAGAATGCTTATAACCAGACAGATTTTGGCCACCATTGACTGCCAAACAAATTGCTTTATATTTTTCTTTGTTCTGTTGAAAACAAAAGAAGATATTTTGAGGAATGTTGGAATGCAAACAGTTCTATCCCTTTTACACTGATGAATGAAGAGAAATACTTTGTAGATTTTAACTGCCCAAAAAAAACTACAATCCAGACCAGAATGTTGATGACTCATCTTGCACTTTAGGGATGTGTCCACATCTTTTGTCCAATTAAATGCTCTTTAGAATTATATTAAGCCAGAGCCATTAAGAGAGAGTCGCAAAAAAAAGTGTCATGGGATTCATGGAGCCTTCAGATAGTTCCAGGAAGTTTTCTTTTAATTCTTTATTTCTTGAATTGTATTGTTTCTTAAATGACTTAAATCTTTAAATGTGTTAAAAGTTTACCACAGTTACTAGCAACTTCTGGGAACTATTGAGAGGTTCCATGAACCGGAATTGGTGTGAAAAAACTATTCCATTGGAGTCAACGAAGTTGACGTGACACTCCCTCTCTCTCTCAATGGCTCTGGATTAACCTTCCCCCTCATACCACCTACATTGTTGGGGTTTATTCAAATAAAAAAACACACTTAGGCTATTATGAATTTCTACCTCTTCCCCATCAACGGAAAACTTCTCATCATATTTACTCAAAGCAAAGCCCACATAAAACCAATATAAATATTACAGAAGAAACTTCAAACCATGAATATTGAATAAGTCAACTCAGATGGGAGCGCCCAGCACTTACAACCAAAACTCCAACCTAAAAACCAATTCTGCCAGCAGAAACAACGATGCAACTTGTGTGCTTCCAGCATGTTAGCATAATTCGATTGCTTCGTTGCTTTTTTCATACTTCATACTGATAGTGTAAAATAATACTTTATAAAACTAGAAGCAGAGAATTGAGTGTAAATCTGTGCAATGTTAGTGTCAACAGAGGCTTTGGGACACATCATGAATAGGCAATCAAACAGAAAACACAGCAGAGGTGGGTTTTCAAGGACACTGACCCATTCAGCAGCAAAGGCTTTGGACAAACATTTAATTGAATGTAAGCCTGCCTGATGAAGGTCACTTCAAGAGCCGGGAGTCAGAACTGCCCAGTAGTAGCACAACACAGACAGACGTAAAAATGAGTGACCAGGTTATAAGCAGCAGTGAAGGTGAGATATGGACATTGCAGACAGCGTGTTCACTTTGTTTTAATGAGCAGGTTGTGCAATTTCAAATAGAAATTAAAACGAAATGGATCAGATGTCACTTCCTATCAGAACTCGTGGGAAAGGAAGAGAAGGTTAAACGGTCAGGCGACTGCATTTCAGGTTGACTTCAGGTAAGACCGAGGCAAATATTCTATGTACTGCATGATAAAAGTAATAGTGCCCTCTCCATGACTCATAAAGAGTAAAAAAGAAAAGTTAACAGATGAAATAGGACACCTCTGGGACACCAGATGGCTGCTTTACTCAATGGAAACACAAGATCCCATCACTGTAACGGGGCCGTAGGTGTCCATCTGATGGCGTGCATGGCATACTCATCACTATGTCCCATCTGGAGGATGGTGTCTCTGAATTTATCAATCTGTTCTGAGCCCCAACATGGATTTGATGGCACCGTATGCTAAAGATCGCCAACTAGGCACTGATTTAAATATACTTTGATCACTACTGACACTGCTTTTTTGGTTCTTGGGTAGACAAAATCCAAAAAGGAAGTAGTACAGATTTTTTGTTAGCTGGAAATTTTTTACTTGCCCTTTCAACACTTTACTGGCCCTAACACAAATATAGCCTTCCCCAATAAAGAGTCGGTACAAAACATTCTAAAATGATTTTCAGTGTTTATAGATATGTTTTACGTTGAAATGATCCCACTCTGTGAACTACTAACAATATTTCTCCAACATTTCAAGTACAAATATTGTTTCTATTTGCATTTATTTGCAGAAAATGAAAACTGAAGAAACAGGTGAAAATAACAGAAATTATTCTCTGTATTATTTCAGACCTCCAATACTGCAAAGAAGGTACTGCAAAGTTCATATTCACTCTTAAGCAATACAACAGTTATATTTGTGCATGTATTTAGGAGAAGTCACTCCTTAGGTCTGATTTTGTTGAAATATTAGACAATGGACTAGAATTGCCACACAGTCTTAAAATTTTCATCTACCAAATATTCATACAACATTAAATTAAAGCACTCTCTCCCTATAAAGCAAGTGACATTTCTCCAAAACCCTCACACCTTGTCCGGGCCATCCTCGCTGTTGAACTCAAGTAGTACACAGTGTAATCTCAGTAAATCAAAGCTAATAAGAAACTCAAATATAGAACGAACACAAATAAAGACAGGAACACAAAGTCTCCGATCGTAAAGTTCACTGCACCATGCCAAGATGCCTGAAATCTTGAAATGGCATTTGATTACAGTTACGGTTAAAACTGATGACAGCTAAGAAAGAAATGCACATTCTCAGCAGGAAATCCCATGTTGAGGAAAAAACAAAAGCAAAGCATCAGCATCTTTTTCTACATTACACTGAGCTACGATAAGATCATAAGGCATGACGACACACCAGCCAAACAGAACAATATAAGGTATCTTCTTAATAAGACGTCATCTACAGTAAAATATGATGAATAATGAAGCCGGCAAGCCTGCGTTACAATAAAGCGTCTATTGGCTGATGTATAGAAGCAACGCCTGGGGGAGAAGAAGTGGAGGACGGTTAAGTATCCCTGGGGGAGGAACATAGAGCGACTTGCTATCTCTTAAGCACAAAATGGCAGTGTAATATTTCACAGGAACGAGGCAAAAAGATATGCGATGACAAATTAACCGAATGCAAATTACCAATGTGCATGCTCTACCAATAAAGAGCAATGCACCCACGTCGGTAGGCCTATACAGTACTAGTGCATTTTAATAAGGACAGACTACAGCAGTACGCAGTCAAGTGCATAAGGCTCTTCTGCTGTATTGTGATGTGAAGTCCACTACGTCTGAAAAGACTGCTGAATATTTCATGGCAGTGAGGATAACGGCACGAGCTGTACCGGCGGTGCGCCGGCTTATGGAGGCCTGGAGACAGTCTGTAAGGTGAGACAGGAAGAGGGTGTAGGCAGTGTCGTGGCAATGTGCCCAACTTGGCCAAACGCATCGCTACATCTCACCCCTGTCTTTCAAGAGCTGTTAGCAGCACTGCGCTTCACTGATTGACCAGGAAAGGTGGACAGTGGATGCCTATGAATATACTGTGGTCTTTTCACCACTGCAATAAAAATCTAGCAACATGAATGTTTAGTTACTGGCGAGGTTGCCAGATCTGCATAACAAGACCAGCCCAATGGATGAGCACCAAACTATCACATATATATATGCATATATATGCCATTTATATGCCTAAAACACTTTATATACTTTACGGTCATTGTTATGCATTACACACACACTTCTTATTAAAAAAACATTGTATAGTAGAAAGCATTAAACACTTATAAAAAAACTAAATGTTACCTACAAGCCACAGCAAATTCCATTGAAAATAATAGATCTGGCAACCCTGTTAATGGGTGCACTGGCCTAAAGGTGTGCTAGGTAATTTTTCTCATAAAAAATATAAACAATGAAAACTTAACAAAACGTATGTTTATAACTGCATGAGATCAAAGCTATACATCATATCAGTAGCCTAAGAAATGCTGTTTTATTTTATTACAAAAAGCAGGTCACCTAACACATTATATCACAAAGCACAATCTCAGTAAACCCAAACCACTGGACACTACAATGGCATCAATAACAGCAACATTTAGCCTTTTTGCTTTCAAATGATGCTTGTCAATGTAGATTGGAAAAATATGTTTGTTAAACTGTATAACTGAACGTTATCCCATGCAAGTATGTGAGATAAATGTCTCAGAAGAAACATTGAGCGGATGAGAAGGCTTAAAGTAAAAGTCTTCATTGGCTGTCTCTCGTTGCTCTCTAGAAGCCTTTGGATCAGGACCCTGTCACAAACCAGATGGTTTTTACCATATTTACTGTTCTAACATTTATCAAAAAGGGACTCTTGGGCCACTGCTGTCCAAGCCAAGACATCGCACTAGACTCTAGTCTAGACTTAAGCTTTACTGTGTTGCGTGAATCTGCAATCCAGTAAGGTGTTAGTTTTCACTCTCCCTGAAACAGGACAGGCAACGGTCAGAGGGCTGCGGATCAGTCTAAAAAGACGTATGCATAAGCGTTATTAGATTTTTAAGATTTTACTTAAGTTGCCATGATTTCCTTTTGGTTAGATCAGATCAAATTCCTTGATCATCTCACAATCTCCTCCAACATCTTATAAGGCTGCAGTGCACTTTTCATTCTTTCCAACAAACCAAATCTTTGACTTATGATTAAGCTATTCTCAAATATAATTATAAAAAGCTAAACTGTTACTAACAAATTCATGACAGAATCAAGAAACCCGGACACAAATTGGTCAATAAGTCAAACTCAAAGCGGTAAGAGGTTCTCTTATCAAGTCCTAATTTATGCCACTTGTGCACTAACTTTGTCTCATTACAGCATGCTTGACGCTACCAAACGACAGCCTCAAAATGGCTGATGCTGAATTTCTGAAACAGTAAGCACTAAGCAGGCTGTGGAAATGATTTCAGAGAGTGACTTATGAAATTGCTGGAAAATAAATTCAAAGGTTAACAATGATTTAGCATTTTTTCTTTTTTGTGGCAACAATAGCTTTTATTTCACTGTTGATACATTTTGGTCAAACTGAACGTTAAACTAAGACTAGAAATTAGAGAAATGACTGTCTTGAAAAGAAAACATACTTTAGGCCAATGTGTGATAGGCACTGGAAAGAAATGTTTGCTTTAGATAGCAAATGTTGTTTTATATACCAATCACGCGTTTAATGGCAGGAACAGTGTTACCCATAAATCCGATATTGAAAAGACAGTAGGTTTAATAAGAAAATTACTGATATGTATGATTACTGTAGTTCACGCCAGCCTCCCCTTCAATTAAAAGAGGAAATAGCCCCTCCCACTGGTCAAAGTTAGAAATGCAAGGTTAAGCCAGTCCATTCGTCAACATATATCTAATGCTCAAAATAAAAGAAATGCACGGAAAGAGAATCCATATAAAATCGGTGTGTGACGGCAAAACACGAAAGCAAGTTCGTGCATACAGTTCGCGTACACGCATGCATTGCGTGTAAGCATTAGATTGCTATAATACTCGATTTAATACCCCAAACATGCAAATAAATGAAAACGCCTGCGCTGTCTATGTGTAAACAGACACAAAACACTCTAGTACGTTAGCCCAGACAAACGCAGAACGTCTCCATTCAGCATTGCACGCCCCTTTTCGACATTAACTGCAATTCTGGACATTATATCATCTATGATATTCCGGGTCATTTTTGCATTCATGTCTCAAACCACATCCTACCGATCGATGCGATCTATTTGGTGAAATGATCTTTATAAAACACGGCTGAAACATCATTTGTCATCAAAGCAGTCATCAATCGATTGTTGTGCACAATGTAACAGCGACCGAGCAACACACGCCTTCAATTGTCTCGCTCGTGCCCTAATATGACATGACGTAAAAAAAACACTAGCAGAAATCGTGCGAGGTTGCACAGCCTGCTGTGAACTTTAAATCCCACCCACCATATATGCATATTTTAACAATGTGCATATATAATGCAAAAAAAATGAAATGCTTTTATTTATTATACGCGGTGTCACGCGAAGCATCCATTCATACAACGTGTCTTTGCATAAACGCGACGCAAAAATACTGCACTTCAACTCACCTTGAGCTGCCGTTCCTCGGGTGCTAAAAACACTTGCTATCAAAGTGGCCACATACCAAATCATAGTACTACTGCCAACCAGGAATAATAGCTCAAAGTGCCCCTTTCAATAAATCTTTCATATTGAATTTCCTCGCACCGCACCGTTTCCAATCTGATTCCCTGCTTATCATATCCTGTGCTGTCCTATCTCTGCGTTTTCCTTCATTCTTTCCCCTGCCCGTCCTTCCTATGGCATCCTCCCCGAAGAGACAGAGCACCTGCACCAGCGCCTTTATGGAAGACGGCGATGTTCCGAAGTGCAAAGTGAAACCAAGTGTGGGAATTTAGCCTTTGGTTCCGCCCCCGCCGCGCTCTGATTGGCCAGACGTGAGCATCTTTGGGGCGTGTATTGGTTAATCATCCGCCCCTTGGTAGTAAAATGGCACGGCAGACGCTCGCGCGTATTCAAGGTGAGTTGGAGTGTGCTGGTGGTGTAGTACAACTGCTGCAGTATCATGCGCATTATCAGAAACCAAAGTCCGCACCTCTTGGGATCTTCTCTATTGTGTGTCTTTTCTTTAATGGCACGTGTTGTTTTGCGTTGTTGGGTCTATGTGAGACGTTTTTGTGGACGGGACTGCGGTGCTCGTGAGCGATCTGTGCTGATGGTGTTAATTCAGACTGCAGTTCCTGCAAACTTCAGTTGCGCGTCCACGTTTCTTACAGACATGACACTTGTGATGGAAAGAGCGCACCAACGTTACACACAGACGCACTAAAGAAATGGGTGTGGCTCAGTGCTGCATTATTCGTTTTTACAATTCAAGGATACAATTTGCACCATTTCATTAAATATCATTTTAACACAAGACGTAGACCTTCCCAAGTTATCTGGATGCACCGATAGCAGCCAGCGAGTTAATAACCCACTTTTCATTTTTCAAACTTTCTGTACCTATGTCAGCAAAGCTTTATTTTCTCACACAGATGTCCTTTGTGGTCTGCTCAGCCCACAAGGAAACAAAATTGTCCCACGAGAAAGCAATTATCTAGGATAATGAATGCTTTGAACCAGATAATGCAGACTATAAAGTGCACGTTGACAATTCATTCTGCTTGGAGGCACCATACGTTTCTACATGTGAACGTTAACCAGGCATCAGATAAATCCCTTTTAATTGGTCAGGTTTGTTCTGCAATATAAATTAACAGCTGCCAGAACAAGTATAACATGTCAGTTGAACATTTCAATCACAGCAAATATATTACACTGGGATTGTTAGTGTGTCTGTTATTTGGGTAGGTCATGGGCGAAAAATAATGATTCTTGATGCTGATGTAGATTATTTCTGTTTCGAAGTGGAATTAAATCTTGTCAATTTAATTTAGTCCTATTAGGTTTGTTTGGCATCATTGGGTTTTCAACAATGCTTTATTGGTCATTTGAATCATTTCAAAAGCTAATGTATATAAAGGTTTGGATTGTAAAATTCTTTCAGTTTTGAAGACAGTCTATTTTGATAAACCTTACACATTCTAATAAAAGATCACTGCATTTTAATGTATTGCTTTAGGCCTCAGACACATCTTGATTATTAAAATGTGATCAGATATAGCAACGGCAACATCGTGCTGATCATGTTCTGCATGTTTGCTTGCGGGCATATAGCCTGCCATGAATCAGATGCCAAAATACAATGGCTTTAATGTGTGTAATCCTTCTCTCAAGTGATTCCTGCAAAAGCAGCTTGAATTTGGAATTAAACAGCATTTCCCGCTTGCAGTTAAAGTTCCCCAAAATCTGTTGCCATTAGCAAACACATCTGAAGTAAAATCACACAAAATTCTGTCATCATTTATTAATTTCAAACCTTTCTCTATTTTTAACAACTTTGGTAACTGAACAATGGCAGCAACCATTGACTTTCATTGGTTTTGTGTCGGTATGTACAGAAGAAGGTCATACAGGTGTGAAAAGATGATGAGTAAATGATGACAGAATTTTCATTTTCGGGAATTCTAGCCATTTATATCTGGTGATGAAGTTATAGAGTTTTCTGTATTTTCATTGCCTTGACCAGATTAATGTTAAACATACCAGTTACTGTGTATTATAGGGGTATTATTAATAAAAAAGAAGCTTATCAGTATACTCATTTGTATACATTATTTGTTGTTGAAGTGGCCTAAAGACACCCAACAGGAATGTGGAAAAACTGAGAGAATGAAAAAACTATGATTAATTGCTGATTAATAAATATAAATTGATTTAAATAAATTTTAGTTTGTCCACTTTGCATTTTCTGGAATTTGGGAAAATATTGTCAGTAAAATTATAATTTTACCTGAACACATTGCTACACAAAGTAAATTAAACACAAATAAATTTGGAAGAGTGTCCCAATTTTTTCTTATATTTATTAATGATATTTGTTTATAGGCCTTTGTGGATTTCTGCTGGCCTCTGTTGCTCAGACTTAAACCATTTTATCCTCATTATCTGGTATTTTTACTCTAGTTTATTTGTATAGTAGAAGGCATTGACACTCTGTTTATGGATATAAGATTGCCAAGTATTACCAAGAAAAGACTTACTCCTGGCAACTGTAGTGTGTCACGGCCCTTTCAAGAGCAGAATAGTGTTTTTCCCTTTACTTCAGTTGTCCATTTAAAAGAGTTGGAGTGTGTACAGGGTGAAATATGCATGGTGTACATCCACTAATGAGAGCATTTCTGCATTCTTAGTCCATGGAAAATTTGCAATGATATGGTTGTTTTGTTCGACAAATATGCACGGTTAAAAAAGGTTTTATGTTAACTTACCTATTATGTTGCACCGCCATCCTGGCAGGCAAGGGCAGCCGGGAGTGAATATGAAATGAATGGCGATAGAGTTCACTTTAATTCAAAAGACATAGACCTGTGCATAGCTAAACTTAATAGATTAAACAAGAGATCCCTATAATGCCCCCGGGTGCTTTTAACGTGTATCAATAAAGAAACTGATAGATTTCCTGACCTGCAGGATCCTAATATCTACAACTTTTCATCGTCCTACTCCAGAGATTCTTTAAATTTACATTAATTTTGTAATGAATCTACATTGTCTGCCGGCTTTAACCTTTGTTGTCATTGGAAGGGTAAGTCAACTGTGTAGACATTTTGTTGGTTTTGTTGGCCCTGTGGGCAATAGTTTGATGCAAACAGATCTCAACACCCATTGACTCCCATAGGAAAAATTACTTTTTCATTTTTTTTGTTCTGTTGAACACAAAAGCAGACATTTTGAAAAATGTAGGACAGCAAACATTCTGGGACACTTTTGACTATCTTTGTTTTTTTCCTTCCATGGTAGTAAATGGGTGTTGAAATCTGTTTGGTTATAAGCATTCTTCCTAATATCTTTCTCTGTGTCATCAGAACAACGAAACGTATACACATTTGTAAAAATTCGAAGGTGAGTAAATGATGAAAGAATTTTCATGTTTGGGTGAACTATCCCTTTAAGCGCCATCAGTGTTCCAATGTTATGAAAAATGCTTATGAACTTAATGTGCCACACTAACTCCATTTTAAGTGTTTTAAGTGTTATTACAGGTTTAACTCTGTCTAATGGTATTTAATTGCTGATCGAGTGTATTGTACTAGTGATGTCAGAGATTGATCTCAATTGAAAACTGCTGTGTATCCACTACAGTCAAAGAGAGTGCCATAAGTTGAGCCCTGGCAAAAAATTCACTGTTACCAAGCAACCAAACACACCACGAGACGCAAAAAAACGTGCTGTCAGGAAGGTGTGTGAACTGTCTAGTGTAATCATGCAGTGATGGATTGGGGCCTAATGGAATGACAAATTAAGGCAGGCTTATCAAAATCAATCTTTAGATGTATGAACTTGTTTTTTGCATGTTTGACTTGATACGTATTAACAAGGCACAAAAACTGTCTAAATGATAGTGAGGTATTTATAAATATAATTCTGTCCACTACCAAATCCGCGGATTGAAATAAATTACCAAATACCCATGACAAAATCTGTAATCCACTTAATTCTGTAATGATGTGTGTCTCATAATTCAAAGGCAGGGCTCTGAAAGCAGATGCTATTCCTATTACTTGTAACTATTATTCGTTTTGGAAAACAACCTTCTCCATGGCAAACCGCTGACAGCCGATGACGCGTTTGCCATCGATGCGAGGTGCAACACAGTTTAACACTAATGCAGGCTTCTGAAACACATTCCTCTGGCCTTGTTTCCATCTTACCGGAGCACCTGAGATGGTTGCCATGGTTTCCTGGTCACATATGTTCTTGTGATGCAGATCAAGTAGCTGTTGAAATCATCTTCAAATTCATGTGCACCATTCCATGGGCATTCTGAATTGATAAACACACTTGTAAATATTCATTCAAGCCATTGGGCCTAAAGTATAAAGCCAGGCACGCATCATCCAAGAAGCTCTAAAGATATTCTTCTCTGAGCGCCAAACCCGTAAGAGTTTCAACACTTTAAACAGCCAGAACAGTCAGTGATAGACGATGGACAGTTTGGTCACCATGTGTACAAACACAGTGTAACAATGGCAGAAGGGGTGTGATTGCGGCCTGTCTCTTCAGCAAGAGGGTTTTGCTAAGTGCAAAAAAGATTTGTAGAAAAACATACTTATTCGATTAAATTGAGCATGGAAAAAGGCGAGATAAAGCAAAGACACAGTTTTCTGTGCTGCACTATGAAAACTGAAATGATTTGTTGTCTTATTCATCATCAACATAAAAACTAAGAAACAGTGTGAATGCAGCCCCAGGAATGAGACACGACAGAGTGAATAATGGATTCAGTTATAACATGCCGTAAATCATTTAAAGCAGGGCAGAAAAAACTGAAGCAGATCATTAGCTTTTCAGGTAAATAATACATCTGAGATGCACTATAAATACAAACACACAATTAACTCTACAGAGGGTGGATCTTTAAAAGCTATTATCCAACCGTGTTACATCCAGACCACCAATGGCGATTAGACCCTTTGACCTCATTCTGATTGACCTTTTTATCATTGTTTTTATTACATTAAGTGTTCTATTGCAGTGGATAAATGTATAACTGTCAATTCCTCATTCATAATTTAGATATTTATACTTTTGGCGACGAAAATTAATAAATAATATAGTCTTTTTACCTTAAATATGTATCATATTTGTTTAAAAAACTATTCATTGATGCATCATAAAGGTAGTTCAACTATTGGAGGATCATAAATGTGTTTCTATTCAAAGCACCCTGTACAAATAATCATGAAAAAACAACGCCCTCATGTCAGTGAGCATCTACAACACAAGAGGTATTACTAGATTTAATTCAAGATGTGCCATGGGGACTGGAAGGCTAGTTTGTTTTACTAGAAATCCAATGAACATCTTAAACAATTATTTACAAAAATCTGTGTTACTTAAATCATCACACTCTTCTCATACAATTGTATGTATTCCTAAAGTAAAGCATCTGCATTTTATAAAAAATAATCGGTCCGATCTTCACTATTCTTGCTTGAGAACGGATGTCATAAAGAAAAAAACGTGACCCTCACTAGTTACTAGACAAAGCATAAACAGAAAAAAATAAATGCAAGAAATAAACATATACTGTAATATGAAATTATATATATTATATTTGTTCATTCTATTTATAATATTTATTTATTTATATATTTAATTTAATTATATTTGTTATAATTTATTTATTTACTATATTTATAATATAATCCATGTTTTTCTATCAGTGTCAAGGGTTATTTTCATCATAACCTGTAATGGATTAGATTATTGCAATTTTCCAATTAATTAAATGAATTCTTTCAGATGTTTTTAGCTATGTTTGTGTTACATTTAGTCACTACATCATTTCTGTATATTTTTCATGATAGATGAATGTCATCCTTGGCATGTTAAACGATACAATTTCTCAGTAAATGCACATTGAGCCCATGCTCCTACTGCGTGTCTTTTACAACACTGCCACCTTGTGTTCAAATGTAAAAATGACTCCAGAGACATTTTATTTGCTGGCCAAACTGATCATTGTCTTCTTAACACATGCTTTGTGGTCATCGATTACCAGTATATCCCCTTTTAAATGATAGGTAAAAATGTCATGCTGGTATTTATCAGTATCATAAACATAATCACCATGTTAAAATTGTCTATTACATAACCCACTATAAATTGAATCCCTCAAGTACGTTTAATGCTATTTTACGATAAAGTTTCAATCCATTCATGTTTAATTTTAATGTTTAACATCAACCGGAAGTTCACGTGTGCTGTCTAAGCCCCACCTCTGTCTTCCGCTCAGATGTCCTTGTAGCTATGGAAACTCATCAGCGGCAGCATCCAGCAGATTGTCCACACCATCGACTGGACAGCTAAGCAAAAACTGCATGTAAATCATACGCGCAAAATGGCGATCGGGCGTCAGTCTCTTCCCCTGGTGCTCCTTTTCCTGCTGTGTGAGTAAGATTTCTTATTCGTTGCAAATGGGTGAGTAATTCGTGTTGAATTAACGGGCGCGTTTCCGTGTGTTGGCATTTGTAGCTGACCCCTACCGCTGCTTTACTATCGCTAGCCTGTGTTCCATTTAACGCAAGACTGCATTCACTGTAAACACAGTATTCACGTCGCTGTTTGATTCATGCATTTTAATGAATATTGTGCTAAATGCACAGGAGACAACGACTATTGAGTTGCACGCCTTGATAGCTTTTCCATCGGAGCATTGAAGAGTTTATTTCCAAAAAGAGATAACTTCGTTTCTAAAAACCATGTTTTATATTATGTTATCACGTTTTTGTTGTACTTTATTATGTTAGTTAGCTGTGTTTCTTTTTAGTTGTTATGGCAGTTTGATTGATATTATTTGGAATGCACAATAAAAAACATGATGAAAATGTAATAAATGAGTTATGTATTTTTGGAAATAATATCTGAGGTCATTATAGGTTCAAAAAGGGTTATTTTGATGCATATCCAATATTCTTTAGGACAATTTGTTAATTTTCTTAAGGGGTCTAAGCTCTGTTTTGCATTCCTCAGGATGCTTTTTATGGTTAGTTTACTCTGGTTGTATAATATGCAGCTCTGTGTATTTATAGCTCATTACTTTTGATCACACATGCAATGTTTTACAGTGAAACTACTAAAGTTTTGTTGAAATTGTATATAGTTCCATTCATTCATCCATCCATTTTTTTGTTTGGTGTGTGAAGAGGTAGCTCTATTCATCTGTTGCCTCACATGCTCTTTGAGTGCTCAAAGAAGTGGTTGTCGGCCAGAGTGCTTTGAATACCAAAGTGTTTAAATGGCATTACCTTTAGCCTTCACTGAAGCCTTCACTTTGCTGAGTAATTGTTATTTTGTAAATAAGAAAAAGTTGAAAGGAAGAGAAAGATTTTGTAAACAAACAGGCATATTTTAAGGAATGTTTAATGTCAAGGATAATCTCTTTGCGCTGCCCCTCTCTGCACCCCACAACTTTTTTATTTCTTTTTAGGTCTATTTTTAAATCAGAGCTCCTCAAAGTTCTTAAACAAAACATAATATTATGTTTATGTTCGAAGTGTTTTTTCGTTTGATTTCAGTTAGAACATTTCTAACGTGATTGTTGCTGGATAATGTAGCTTGTCTAATGGGAAAATGTCAACAGCAGATGTAAAAATAGATCATGATGCATGCGATGGGAAAGTCACCGGAAACCTAAGAGCCATCAGATACAGCTGCGACAATATGACTCTGCTCTATTCTCCCATTTGAAAAGCTTAACCGTTTTTAAGAAATAGGCCTACACAACTATTGCCGTGAGGGTGATGGTAAAACGCCACAGATGTATGCTTGTGTTCACTTACTCTGTCTTCCCTTGTTGTTTATAAATCCATACGGTAAAATATTAATCTGACGCTAAAACCAGATTATCACATATGGATTGCTGTAAATACACTCTGTAGATTTCATGAGAAAATACGACAGTAGAAAATTCATCTGAAAAGAGTAAATGCCTAAAACCCAAATTGTTTTCTCATACGACTGGAGTCTAGGGACAGCTCAGCTTTGCCAAAGAGTTTGTTTTACATTTGTCACACTGTCTGGCCTTCTAGTATAGACAGACTGAAACCATAAACACAGGGGCTTTATGGATTTTCAACCGTGATTTGCTCAGTTCAGGGACAGGGTACAGTTAAACCAAGATAGTAACTGTGTATAGTATAATGTTTCATTACAGTTTACACGCTATAATACATTTAGTGAAGGGACAAGTTAAAACTCAAATTAAATCTTCTTTAAGTGCGTACTTATAGTGTTTGTAACAGCTTCATATTTTAGAAACGAAAACTATACTTTTCATGACGAAAGTATAGATCTTAATAAAACCTGTCCAGATTGCTATTGCATCCTGACCAAACAGTTCAACCAATGCTGCCATGATGTGTATGTAAATTATAATGTATCATTTCACATTATGCTATTAAAAATGGGGAGGAAATGTGGAATTGTTTTTGTTTCAATATAAAATTTCATAATTAAGATTTCTCTGTTCTCTTTTGCAGGCCAAAGTACCACATTTGCTGTAATTCTCAGAACAACTAACAAATCTGTGTGGACAAATGAATTTGACTGTAAGTTGAAGCTCTATCAATTATATTTAATGCCGTTTTGTTTCTTTTGTTTCATGGATTTTGATGGAACATTTAATGTATCTTTTTAAAGCAATTGAGTTGACCTGCTTGATAGAGTCCATATCTACGAACAATCCCAGAATTGAATGGAAGAAAATAAAAAACGGCGTGCCCAGCTATGTGTATTTCCAAAATAAAATTTCAGGTAACACATATTAAATATTCTTGACAGTATTTAACCATACTGAATGCTAGGTTATACTCATGTAAACTGTTTAATCTTCTCAGGTGATTTGGAACACAGGGCGATGCTGAGAGAGCCGGCAAATCTTCTGATTCTGAATGCTAGCAGATCGGATTCAGCACAGTATCGCTGTGAGGTCGCTGCCATCGATGACCAGAAGCCCTTTGATGAAATACTGATCAGTCTTGCTGTAAGAGGTAACGTTGGAATATAATATCTGAATATTGGTTTATAAATACTGTTTTCCATTAAGTTCTTATGCAAGCACTGAATGAACTCTATATTGGGGTTAGAGTTTCAGTAGCCAGAAAATAATCTGATGATCTCCGAATGAACAAAACGTATAATGTTATAATAAGTCTTATAATCATGGCGTCTTATTTGGAGCTTAAAGCAGAGAATGAATTCAATGCCACAGAACGTTACCTTACTTAAACCATTATATCTTCTCCTTTTTTGTTATAGACCTTTTTGTGTAAATGTCTTATGGACATGTTGTTTATGTGTTGCAGTGAAGCCAGTGGTGCCCAAGTGCAGTGTGCCAAATGCGGTTACAGTGGGTTACACCACAGAACTTCAATGCATTGAGAAAGAGGGCTTTCCTCAACCGCAGTACCAGTGGTACCGTAACAATGAGGAGCTGCCAGAGGACCCAAAAACCAGCGTCAAGTTTTACAATTCTACATATGTCATGAACACTGAAACTGGGTCCCTGGTAAGTGAGACATTGATTTTTTTTACGGTAACTTACAAACCTTTAAATATGTAGCTGCTGTACATAGGTTGACTAAATTGATTTGTTTTAGTTATGCGTCTTTGGTTTATATCATTGGGGATGTGAACATTTTAGAATTATTTTATTTTCGTTGTGTTACTGACTTTCACAGTTCTGTTGATGCAGTAAATTTGTGTTTGTATTTGGTCAAAAGAAATTCCGGTCAGTGAAGAAAGAAGATGCAGGTGAATATCATTGCCAGGCCAAGAATGAGGCAGGAACATCCAAGTGCAGTCCACAGCCCATGGGAGTCTGTAAGTAGTCAGTGCATGAAGGAATAATTCCCTGAAAAAAAAAATCTTCGCACTATACCTCTCCTCTTGCCATTAAAAACATGCGTATAGTGCTATATTTGTGTTGAGATTTTTATTTTCTGCTCTTTTTAGATGATCCGGATATTGTTGGGATATTTCTGAAGGTGCTAGGCGGAGTGGCAGCATTTATTTTTGTCATTGTGGGACTTTGTCAAATTAAGAAAAATGGCTGCTGTTCCTGTAAGGACCACAGGGAAAACAAGTGAGTCAAAAATACAGCAGTTGTGGTTTTCTCATACCATCTAATGTGGTGTGACATGTCCTGTCAAGTAATTTTATTGAGACTTTGTTGGGTAAGGATACACTGCTCTCTGTTTTATTGTAGTTACAAAGTACCCGAACATGAAAATAAGATGGGCTACACCAGTCCAGATGAGGTAAGATGTTAAAAAGATGTTTCTGTACTTTAGTTTTGATACAGTATGTAAGGGATGATGTGCAGGCAGCCGGTTGTTATCCGCTTATTAAAAAAACCTGGGCATGAAATGTGAATTTGAAATATTTTATTAGCTCATTTTAACCGATTGCAGACCTTCAGGGATGAAAATCTGTTTACTTTCAGTTTTAAGGTAAGAAATTATGTAAAAAATGTCACGAACAGGCAAATTGGTTAATATAATGTCATATATTTGATTAAAACGGGTTACCGTGTGTTATTAGTTTTGAGCAGTTGTATCTAGGAATAACGAACTTGCACATGCCGTGACTGGCCAATCAGAATCAAGCATTCCAAGGAGTCGTGTCATAAATTGTTGTAGTCGACATTTTATTGTGTGCATTGTCTTACAAGGTCGGAGGTAATATTAGCCTAAGTTTTTCATTTATGTACAGTACAGTGTCTTATCAGGTTACATTTCAGTTTCTCTCACTGCAGATATTTTTCTTTTAATAATGCTGACAAAGTTCAGAGTAGTATTAGTGGAATCCTCAACATAATCTCTCACTAAAACCTCTTTTTGAAGAGATTTATGTTTCATAGATTTTAAAATCATATTTTATTTGATTGCTGTCTCTGTTTTTCTCCAGGGACATTTCCGACACAAGTCATCCTTTGTCATATAAAATCACAGATGAGAAGAAGGGTGCATCGGCTATATAGGAAAGCTCCTGTGAGACTTGTGAGCTGTCCAATTTTGCATTGTTATACGAAGGTGCATAAACTTGCCAAAACGGAAAACCACTGTGTTACACAGGGGCTATTACTTCCCTTATTTTGATCTAAAACAGATGGGACTCAAACACAAACATACTCAAAACTGTTTATATCTGAGACCTGAATGCTCATGAGATGAACAAAACTCAGATTTGTAGATATTACATACATGCATCTTGTCGAGTGGAATGAAATCTCACAGCTGTTACAGGACAGTTTCAACAGTTGTGACTATATGAATACTAACAAAACATTCGGAGTCTGACCAAATTCCTGAATGTCAGACTGTCGGTTAATACCATTTACATTTATGCATTTGGCAGACGCTTTTATCTAAATCGACTTACATTGCATTGTATTATACATTTGTTTCTGACTATGTGCAATCCCCTGGGATCAAACCCATGACATTGGTGTTGCTAGCACCATGCTCTAACCACTGAGCCACAGGAAAGCTACCATTTCAATCACAGACCTAAATCACATCCAGGTGCTGCTGTATTTTTGGCCCAAAAGTATTTAACTTATATCAAGTGCAGGTAATTATTCAGTGTGGTGTCAAGTTAAATATGAATATATATTTTTCACTGGATTGACCTTGACTATGATAATCCTGTCCAAGCCAGTGTAAACGTGTATGCCATGCCAAGACTGTTTTAACAGTTTTAACACTTTTGACAAGAGGATTTTTTGTGTAGCAGTTTTTTGGGGCAACATTTTATTATTGGGGCACAATTGTACTAGTGCCTAAACTAATACATGCTTCGAAATACTGGTTAATGGGCACCTAAGAACTGCTGTAAGTGTCTTTTTTTAACCATAAAACATCAGTTTAAAAGGTTTTATCAATGCTGATGTCAAGACAGCTGTGAAATCTTGGCAAGATCTTGTTTAAAAGTTTGCTAAAATGTTTGAACATCTTATAGGCCTTAAAGTTCCAGTTCAACTTCCTGTGGAGTGTGGCCAAATGGGAGTCAGTTCCACCCAACCCTGATTTATTATTTCAGGCACTAGTACATAATTTATTTCCCTGTAGTAATTTCTTTAACTTCCGTGTCATTAACTATCAATCCGTAGCATTTTAGTTTGAGATTTAATCAAACATCTCTGTACTGTAGTCAAAGTCAGTAGACTTTGTTGTGCAAGATGATTAATTTAGTTTCATTTTTGAAATAATCCTCTGGATACAGATTATGCACTTGTGGTTTTTTAGAGTGCCATTTCTGTGTTTAAGTGACCTTTAATGCTTTATAATTGTTTTATACGTTTTGGACATATTGTCCAGATATTTTGACTAAGTGTCATTGTTTTAATCTGTTTATAAAATGGTATATGCATACAGTATATAGTAGTTCACTCAAGAGTTGTAGCTGAATAGACTGTGGGTCGTGTCAAAATAATAAAAATGATAATGTGGACCGATTAACATTGTCTTTCATTTAGTTTTTCCTGTTGTGTGTAACAGGTATACTGTATGTGTCTGTCTGGGTTACAAGCAAGTTTGGTAATAAGATCAAAACCAAATTTGATATTTTGTTTACATTTTGACAATATAAATTAGTCTTCCTATTGGCATGTCCCTCTAATATAAAAAGTTTGACAGACTGTTTATGGTAACAATATATCACAAAGAGAGCCTGTGTTCTGTCACTTTCATTTACTTCATGTTAAATCAAATTTTCATTTAATTATTGTCAAATCTAATGTATGCTCGTGGAAATTTACAATGTATTGGGGCCACATATATTACATTGATATCTAAACATCTTACCGTATTATTCTTGTTTAATGGTAGATTTCTATTTAAAGCACAGTATTACTTTGAACCCTTTGTGTTATCAATGGGCAGACAGAATAGATGTGTTTCACCTACTCAGTATTTGCATTAAAGATCGGCCATGTTTAACCAGACTGTATGGTGTAACTGAGCTCTGTTTGAATGTTGAAAAATGTTTCAAATTCAATTATTATTATTCCAAAGTTTGTCACGTCATGCTAAGCCATTTTCCAGTTATTTTTGTATGTAGTGTAATGTGTGACGTGAAATGAAAATACTTTATTATGGATAAAATGACATCTGAATAGCATCACAACATATACTGTATGTACTATTGTACCATGATGAAATAACCCGCTATATAATGTTTCGATTATAATATATCTCAGGTACAGTTAAAAGGATGTATACGGTTGTGGTCATGTAATCAGTATAATTTTATTATTTTTTCTCTAACAATAAAGACGTTCTTAAATTAATCAACGAAGCACATTACTGTTTCTCAATCTCACCATTGCAGAGCGTGACATTTATTATGAAACTCACCGAGACTTTTATTTTGGAGTTCACGTACAAGACGATCCCGGAAGTGCTGGGAAAGGGGAATTATTTCATGGGCAAATATCCTTCCTGACTGCTGTCCTGCTGAAAATTGAGCCACTTTTATTAAGCAAGAGAGAATTATGCGGCTGGTTTCAAGGTTCACGTATAACTAATTTTATTTGATCACGAATATTAAACGCTCAGACTGTTAATGTATTTCTTGTTGAAGAGCACTTGGTCAAAAGATAGCAAATAGACATCCGTACAGACACCTGTAGCACAGGAACGCAGCAGCTGTCAATCATATGATCACACAGCAGTGACAGCAGACACAGTCAAGCAGACATGAGTTTCTTCGGCTTCGGACAGAGCGCCGAGATCGACATAGTTTTAAACGACGCCGAGACGAGAAAGAAAGCTGAGCACAAAACCGAAGATGGCAAGAAGGACAAATATTTCCTTTTTCATGATGGTGAAACTGTAAGTGGGAAAGTGAACGTCACTCTCAAGACTCCTGGAAAGAGACTTGAACATTACGGGATTAAAATCGAGTTTGTCGGACAGATTGGTGAGTTGGTCCATATGTGCACGGGCAATTCTATTTGGTCACGTGATGCGTATTGAGACGTAATATTATTGTGCTTTTCAGAGCTGTATTATGATAGAGGGAACCACCATGAGTTCGTGTCGTTAGTGAAAGACCTCGCGAGACCCGGTGAGCTTTCACAGTCTCAGAGCTTTGACTTTGAGTTCACCCATGTGGAAAAGCCCTATGAATCTTTCACTGGCCAGAATGTGAAACTAAGGTGATTCTGCACATTCATTCTTTGCTCGTGGCATTAAAACAACATCTACAATGTCGACATGTTGCATGTGATTGTTGTCTTTAGATACTTCCTCAGGGCGACAGTCAGCAGAAGACTGAATGATATCATTAAAGAGATGGAAATTGTCGTGCAAACCCTGTGCACATACCCAGAGCTCAACTCCTCCATCAAAATGGAAGTTGGAATTGAGGATTGTCTCCATATTGAGTTTGAATACAACAAATCCAAGTAAGCCTCAAAGTTTACCGGAAATACTCAAAGAAATTTAAATCTTTTTTTTTATTGTTTGTGAGTTTCATTATTTTAGCATTTTGCAAATTAGATCATTCTCTCCCCAAATACTCATTACATTTTTTAATTTTTTTTGCAAATGGTGGTATTAATAACAAATGCAGAGAACATGTTGTCAATTGTCATGACTAGTTTCACAATTAAAAACATTGTAATGGTCACAATATGTAAATATATTAAATTTTTTGTAAATATATTTTTGACCCAAACGGTATTTGACTATGGAAGGTAAATCCTGCCAAATTGAAATGAATTAATTTCACAATCAAAATCAGCTGAACAATTTTATGATACATAACCGCGTGCAAAATATGTGCCAACATTTAATTATTTTATTTACATTTTTACACTGACAATGCATTGTCCCTGTCAAATTGAAAAGAAAATGCTATCAGTGAATTGACATTTAAATTTCACTGAAATCTCGAGGCAAGACGAAGGCAAATGTCAAATAGAAATTGCAAAAACATTTTTACAAGGTTTTTATTAGGGATGCACGATCATTTATCAGCCATATCGGTATTTATCATATATTTTTTATGTTATCGGTATACGCCGATAATAAACTTTAGCCCAATTATATTATAGTATATAAATAGAAAATAATTTCCTTTAGTTAAACTTCTTCAGCTGCACGTTGCTCACAGTTAAAGTACAGTATCTTTCTGTCGTGATCATTCACCTACTGCTATTAGCAAAACATTTTTGATGTAGGTACTTTGAGGTAGGTAGATAAAGTATTTATAAATGTGTAATTCATAGGGAACAAAAGCATATTGTTTGAATCAAACTGTCGTCTGAATGCTGTCTGGTTTGAGACCTGTTAGACATGTGACAATCAAAAAAAAATTCTGGGTTGCTCTATAATTTTTTTATTAAATAAAAAATATTCCAGAAAAATTTGAAGGTTAACTAGTGAAAAGTAGGCTTGGTACATGATTTTCTGCAGTCAATGTTACAAGCAGTTGTGCACTTTTTGCCTTTTGTTGCAGTCTTAGGGAATTTTATATTAATATTTAGATACAGTATATCGACAATATATCGGTTATTGGCTTCCAATGTTAAATCATTAATCGGTTATCGTTATCGGCCCAAAATGTGTTTCTCTTATTTCATTTTTGTTTTAATTTTTAAACTCATGCAAAAAACATGTTAATCAGTGGGTGTGGATGAGCATCTGTACTGGTTACGCCCACAAAAATATTTTTATTAAAGAGAATTTTGTATTATTATTTTTTTTTTTAATTGCAATGTAGTTATTTGACAATGTGCAACATTAGAGAAATAATAAAAGGGCAGTTGTTCATTTTTAATTTACCTCAACTCATTCTGTTAAATAATCGTGAATAAAATAGCATTGTGAGATCAGAATCGCATCGCATTGTGAGCTGAGTGAATCGTTACATCCCTACTCTTCAGACGTCTAGAGATGCAGAACACCACACAGAAACTTGTCGGAATTGCACCAGGCACATCACTCGTCATCATTACAATGAGCTTAGACCAAGCGCTTAACAATGTCTACACACGTTCAAGCCGCGCAGCTTAAAACAGAGCTCTGAATACACCATATTACAAGAAACAAGCTTGTATAGTCTTTTATGTATTTATGACTGAAGATCCGAACGGCTTGTTCAGATCAAAGAGATCCCATGTTTGATGAAAAAATATAAACGCAGCCTATGATATCATAAGCGGATTGGTCTGCGCACCGCGCATGTGAAGTTAAACACACCTAATAAACTTCATACTGAACATTACGATGGATTATATGTTGCTGACAAAGATCGCTTTGTCTATGTTTTCATAAAAACAGTCACAATGTAATGATGAAAGCATGCTCAAGCACGGATGGTAATGTACACCACACTGCAACTTTTCGGTATTGAACCAGGCACAGTCAGTCGTAATCATTACAAAGAGCTTAAACCAAGTACCCGACAAGGTCTACACATCTAGGTTTACAAAACGAATATGACATTTTTGTGGGCGTTACCAGTAATGCAGACGCTCATCCACACCCAATGATTAATATGTAATTTGAATGACTTTGAAAATGAAAAGAGAGGAGAAAATGAAAGAAAAGAGATAAGAAAAGAAATATCAAACTTTACTTTTCATTGGAATTGTGTCAGTATTATTGCGTGAGGATTAATAAAAATGTTTTTGCTATTTCATTTCATCACCAATTGCATTTTCATTTTTAATTTGAAAATAATTTTTTCTCATTTTGACACTTTGAACACAGATATGTATAATGAAATTGTTAATTTGTGAATTTCATTTTCATCGTTTGATTTATTTATTTAAGTTTGGCAGGATTTACCTTCCATAATTGACATCTGTTGTGATTTAGTAATTTATTCAAACTTTAAGACTGATAATATAGTAGATACTTAAACTGAGTATATTATAGTTTATTTACTCTTATATTAGTAAAAATACATTTTCCTAACGTTGCTCTGAAATATTCCAAATGTGCCCTGTTTAGATACCACCTGAGGGATGTTATAGTAGGGAAGATTTACTTCCTTCTGGTGAGAATAAAGATTAAGCACATGGAAATTGATATAATAAAAAGGGAAACGACTGGCACAGGACCCAGCGTGTACCATGAAAACGATACCATCGCTAAATACGAGATCATGGATGGGGCACCAGTTAGAGGTAAGAATAACATCATAACAGTGATCAAATGTTATATAGTGCATATTTTTACGTTAATTTGTGGCTTCTACTCATAACTTATGGCAAATATGTTAATGTCATATATACTAAGGTTATGTTTTCGCTTATGAATAATTCAGGCGAATCAATTCCCATCCGTTTGTTTCTTGCTGGATATGAGCTGACTCCCACCATGAGGGACATCAACAAGAAGTTCTCAGTGCGTTACTACCTGAACCTGGTCCTTATAGATGAAGAAGAGAGACGATACTTCAAACAACAGGTCTGGTTTTTCATGTAACATAATATACCATATCACACATAGTTTTTAAAGTGCAGTTGAATATGCAAGTCATTTTTTATAATTCCCAACAGGAGATCACACTCTGGAGGAAAGGAGATATTGTGAGGAAAAGTATGTCCCAGCAGGCTGCCATCGCCTCCCAGAGATTTGAGGGATCACACTGTGAAAATATGTCCGCGCAGGCCAAAGAGGACAGTAACTGAAGATGTACGTTTCCAGCTCAAATTAAGTTACTGTCGATACAGTGTTTTAAAGTCTTGATGGGATAAACATGAAAGTTGTTTCAGGAGATCAAAACTAAGAATCAAAATTGTACAAGTCAGTCCGACTACTAAGATATGTATAGATTACAACATATTTTTTTATTTCTCTTTCCAATGATGCTCAGTCTCATTACAAAATAAAGACCAACAAACAATACCTAAAATATTTCCTGTGTAAAACACGCTGTTTCCATCGCAACTAAAAATCTGATTTATACTTAAGAAGTAAGAAGTTGTAAAATACATTCCTCTTCTTATGCTCTAATATTGCATTATTATTGTGCATTGAGAACTCTAGCATCTATCTTTTGTCCTGTTTAATGAGCGTGAAATGAAATCACTGAGAGATTTATTTGATTATTTGTGTGATTAAATATGTAAATTCATGTACTCTTAATGGAGCTCTACACAGTATTATTCTGTAACTTAAGATATTCAGATTGAAAGCTTTCATAGATACTATAGTCTTTTACTATTAAAGGGAACAACATGTAAAACTACTAACCCATGCAGGGCACTGACTGTCATCTTTTTCATGAATATTTTATTATTAATTGACACTTTTGATTTGTTGTCTTGAAAATAAGTGAAAGTGGCATTAAATGCTGTGATTGGACAGACTGCCATTGATCCCTTTTGTGAGTGGACGTCACTCATTACTTTTTATGTGATTTGCCATTTTTTTTACATGTGTATGTCATTGTTTAATAGCTGATTAGCAATCTTGCAACCATGAAAACTTCTACTAAAAGGCTCTTTTCATAAGCCATGATGTAATAAAATTTACTAACGTCTGCATTTAAGAGGATTTCTTATTTTATACAAACCTTATGAGTTTTATGATGTAACTTGATATAGAGAATGAAATGTATACATCTAGTTCTCTTGTCTGAAGGAGACAAAAATATATAGACAAAATATTTCAAATTTATTTAGACAGTTTTTTTTTGTGCTTTGGAGGTTACAATAATCAATGCAATGGAAAATAAACCGCTGCCTAAAATTATTAAAGAAGAAAGAAATGTAACAGGACTGGAGACTTCATGGGTGATATTCATACAGAATCTGCATTCTCTAAACTTAAGACAAAGTCAAATTCCTCTGTGAATAAAAAGAAAACAGAAATGTTACATACGCATTAGATATTAAAGTTTTATTGAAGTTATTTTCCATAAATATTAAACTGAATAAATACTAAAGCCATATGTTAGCTAGAAAATTTGGATACAAGTAATGATTGCACTGCACTACATGCAATGAATCACAAACTTAACATGTTAACTTCTGTAAAACAACAATGGTGGCGTTATATACGACTAACCTTCAGTGAGAGGCTGAACTGACAGTCTAGCTTTGGTGAAGAGGGCTAAATCTTTTAGAGGACCACCCTTAACTTTGTGCTGCAAGTGATATTTCTTCAGCTCAGAGAGAGGAATGAAACGCTTGGTCATCCTTTCAAACTGAACATCCACCTATAAAGACAGATTCAATTTGATCATTTCAGTCATTAGTTTGTATTACAAAAATAGAAATAATTGTACAAACCCACTGCCAGATATTGATTTATGAATTAAATTGTGAAAAATTATCTTTACATAGTGTGTGTAAAGACATACCATACTCCATTTAGGGTTATCTGGTTTGCTGGATGGATCATAATGTGGATCTTTTTTATCAAATTGGGTATGGTCCACATAATCCTCCTTTACAATCTAATATGAAAAATAATCTTGTTATTGTTGGTAAATTTTTGTCTGGAAACATGGTTTGAACCTAATACCTGCTCACCTTCATGAGACCAGCGATGCCCGGCTCTTTACAGTTACTGTGGTAAAAGAAAGCCTTCTGGCCCACCTTCATATCTCTCATGAAGTTACGTGCCTGAGGGAAATGTGTAAATAGTAGCAACCCAAATCTATTTATAATCTAGCTGAATAAAATTGTGTTGCCTATATCAACACACAAGTGTGAGACACAGCCGTACATTTTAAGCTACATGTATTTTTTCTATGTAAAATAAGCTTATTAAACACTTTTCAGTTATCATCTATTATGGGATCTTATTGGCTTCTTTACTTCATTATACGGTTCAAGACATGCATGTTAAAAACATTTTCTATGTTGGCACAATTCAATTTTTGTCCACTGGAGAAATTTCATGCATAAGCATACACCTTAAAGGGATCATAAATGAAAATTTGTCATCATTTACTCACCTTCCAGTTGTTCCAAATCTGTATAAATGTCATTGTTCTGATGAACCTCCTTCTAACCAGACAGATCTTTACCCCCATTGACTAAAAAATACAATGGCAATCAAAAGTGCACCAGAACTGTTTCCTACGTTCTTCAAAATGTCTTCCTTTGTGTTCAACAGAACAAAACAACCGATAAAGTCATTTTTCCACTATGGGAGTCAATGGGGGGCAAGATGTGTTTAGTTATAAGCATTCTTCCAAATATATTCCTCTGTGTTCATCAGAACAAAGACATTTACAAAGATTTGAAAAAACTCGAGGGTGAGTAAATGATGACAGAATTTTCCTTTTCATCAGTATCCCTTTAAGACAACGAGAAACCTTTTAGTTAACGGGATATTAAGCATTTGAAGTGTTCTGCACGTCCTTCATGCAAACCTTACAGAGAAACGTTACCTGATAATTTCTCACTCCATCCCAGCATCCTGTTTGATTGGGCAGGGCTTTCAGATCCTCAACTCCAAACTGCAATGGGATTTGACATTATGTCGTTTTATGTAGGCCTACATTTTATTTTCGTATTAACACATTTTTCATTCAGTTAAAGTTTACCTTCACATCCAATCCATTTTCAATCCGACTCTCGGGTTCTGATTTCATCAACCAATAAGATGCTTTGGTGGTTTGATCACTTTTATTTTTCTTCACATCCAGCTTAACTGCTGCTGAACGTTTTCTTTTGCCAGTTCTAGAGTCATCAGACTCCTCGTTCACATTCTGTTGGGCATTCACATCTTCAGCTAAAATAAAAATCAACTATTAATGTAACATAATAACGTAAAACTGCACATCTTGACCCGGTTATTTACCTTCATGTTTGTTTGATTTTGCACTGCTTCGTGTTGTTTTCTTGGGCGGCATGTTTCTTTGCAAATGGGAGGAAATGTTCACAAGTCGTTCACTCACCGCTGCGTAGACCGATCGGCGTGTAATGTCAAAATGTCGCGAGAGCAGATTGCCAAATATGTTTCACTCTCGCGGTGATTGATGTCACGAGTTAATCGGTCTGCGCAGCGCTGCATGCAACACACCTACGTTTCTCCACAAGAGTGTCTACAACAGCGTGCATGTGGTGTGGAGGTTTAACAGGTTTTTTTTTAACCCACACGTGTTTAAAGTATGCACAAATAAGCCCAGTCTGTTTACCTATGGAAAAGTCCGCACGCATGCAAAATCTAATGGTTGTCGATAAAGCTAACTGATAGCTAAACTAAACCACAGGGGGACTGGTGGTTTGTCTGAGCTACATTACCCGTGTGACCACTGTGACGTAATTCGCAGTCGGTAGCAACATGGCGGCGTCCATGATACTTGCAAGAGTTGTCCGATTGGGATCACATAGCATCAGCAGAAGTCGCATTTTAATATTTAACGGTCTACAGAGACGAGGAATAGCAGCTTGTATTGATCGTACGTTTAAATTATTTAACGTCAGACATCATTTTACATAAAAACTGTTTCTTATGAGTCAAAGAGCAGTCGAGTACTTTTAAGGAAGCTGTTGTGAATCTGATTATTAACAAACCCAGACGTTATAATTTAACATTGAAATGTTTCATTAAATGGAAATATATTGTGATTCCGAATTGTTGACGTGTTAGCAGCTAACGTAAGTTAGTCAGTATAGCAAAGTGAAGTCCTGATCACAGTGTTTTGTTTTCTCTTTTCTAGGTTAAATGGTTCAAAAGCGTTATTTTGCCCCGTCGATGACGTATCGTTATCTCATTACAACAGATTGTGGTTATGTGAGGATGAAACATGCACACTTAATGTAACTTGTTAACAAACAATTGTGCATCCATCCACAGCCTCTATGGGACTCACGGATGAACAGAAAGAATTTCAGAAGGTGGCATTTGACTTTGCTGCCAATGAGATGGCACCACATATGGCAGAATGGGACCAGAAGGTCAAGAAAGTGACATTTGTCTGGCTATAAAACTAAATGTTTTTGAGCGTATTCTAGCACAATACATTGTGTCATTAACAACATGTACACATATAGGAAATCTTTCCTGTGGAGACCATGAGGAAAGCTGCCCAGCTGGGTTTTGGTGGGATTTATGTGAACCCTGATGTTGGTGGCTCTGGACTCTCCAGGCTTGACACCTCAATCATTTTTGAAGCTTTATCCACAGGATGTGTCAGCACTACTGCTTACATCAGCATTCACAAGTGAGTCTTTCTTGCCATCTACAGATCAGTAATAATACCCATATTCGGTCTTCACAACAACCACGTTGATTGCATCTCTTTGAATGCCTGCATTAATATTATAGTTGTTTTTTGTACATAATGAGATGACAACTCTTGCTATTGCACATTTAAACACAAGCACATCTGCTACTTTTTAATTCATTGCAATGGTTGTTTTGTTGTTGAAGCATGTGTGCATGGATGATAGACACATACGGTAACAAGGAGCAAAGGGAGAAATACTGTCCTGATCTCTGCTCCATGCAAAAGTTGGCGTCCTACTGTCTCACAGAACCTGGTAAGTTCAAGTAAAAATCAGAATTGCTTTTGTAAAGTGTTAATTTATTACAAAATGCTTAGTGTATATGAATTTACATTTGTTGCTCACTTGTAAGAGAATTGCGTAAGCAGCTTAAGGTCAATGTTAATGGTTTTGGCGACGTACATGAATGATAAAATGTATACATTTAATGTTCTGTCAGTCACTTTGAATAACGTTTTTGCCAGATGCATGAAATACATGAAATGTAATGCATTGATTCATAGCTGCTGCGTCTTTATAAAAAAAGTCATGGCAACATTGCATTGTGGTGAATAGTAAGTGATGATAATGTCATACATTGTCTTTAGGTAGCGGAAGTGATGCTGCCTCCCTCTTAACCAGTGCAAAGCTCCAGGGGGATCATTATATTCTGAATGGTTCCAAGGTACAAGATTTGTGATGGGAAAGTGACTAATGCAAGGACATCTCCAAGTGACCTTACAGCAGTTTTGAATGTTTCTGCTCAGGCCTTCATCAGTGGAGGTGGCGACACAGATGTTTACGTGGTCATGTGTAGGACAGGTGGGAAGGGACCCAAGGGCATTTCATGCCTGGTGGTTGAAAAAGGAACACTGGGACTCAGCTTTGGCAAAAAAGAAAAGAAGGTACTGAATGTTCTAAATCAGTGTGTAGTTTACGCTTTTATTATTTTGGGAAATAAAAATGTTGGAATGGGCAGATCTGCAGTGTCCGGGGTTGTCCAGCAGGTGGCAGAATTGTGTCTTTTTCACCTTGCTGTACAATGTAAACAGTCAACCTTCAAACTAAAATTGTTTTAGGTTGGTTGGAACTCGCAGCCAACCAGAGCAGTGATATTTGAGGACTGTGCTGTGCCTGTGACCAATCGGCTTGGAGCTGAGGGAGAGGGCTTCAACATTGCCATGAAAGGCCTGAATGGAGGCAGAATTAATATTGGTGAATTATTTAACAACTTAGATTTTAAAACACTTTAGAAACTTACAGACAAAGCATTTGTTAATGCAAATGTTCCTGTGGACAGCTTCTTGCTCCCTGGGAGCAGCTCACGCGGCTGTGCTGCTGGCTCGAGATTACTTGTGTGTGCGGAAACAGTTTGGAGAAACGCTTTCAAACAGCCAGGTAAAGAACAAACCATAGGGACTGTTAAGCACTGGTTCTAATAGGTTCTAAGTCTACCCTATTTAATACACATGATTCTTTATGATGTGTCAGATGTATACAACATATTCTGTCAATACCAAGGATCAGGATTAATAATCAATGAATCAATCATTTTTTTATTATTGATATATCTCTCTGTGTTTAGTACTTGCAGTTTAAACTGTCAGAGATGGCCACTAAACTGGTAGCTTCTCGGTTGATGGTGCGTCAAGCAGCATCGTCTCTTCAGGAGGGTCGACCGGACGCTGTAGCGCTCTGCTCAATGGCCAAGCTCTTTGTGACGGATGAATGTTTTTCAGTGAGTATACACATAGCTGGCTTACTGTAGTATCTGTATATTTCTGACAATTTGACAGGTCCTTCTTACATTTTTGCAGTTGGCATAGGCTTTACAAAAGCTGTACATTGTTTTAATAGTTTGTTCCATTTTCGACTAACATTCTGGCTTTAAAACCCTTCAGATATGTAACCAGGCCTTACAAATGCATGGAGGTTATGGATATCTGAAGGATTATGCAGTACAGCAGTATCTCCGAGACATACGAGTGCATCAGATATTAGAGGGTAATTATTTATCTAAAACATTTCATGAATTGATATAACACATCATTATCATTTTCATAACAAACATTTGGTTTGTGTTATATAGGTACAAATGAAGTGATGAGGATGATCATCGCGAGGAGTTTGCTTGCTGAATCATAATCATGATGCTGCTCATGAATAGGACTGACTGGTGCTGGGTTTTATCACATATAGCATGATATCATATATATCATGTGTCATTGTCTGAACTGTACATTGCAGATATAAAGGTTGTTTGCCTGTATTTGTTTATATGGGATATATTCCACCTGTGTGTTACTAAATGCTTTAGAGATTAATGATGTTATAACAACTTAGTCAGAAAACCAACCTGTTGACTGATTTTATGGGGTTAATGGAAAAAAGTATCAATGAGATCTATCTATCTAAGATTAAGGCTAAAGTGCACCAAATGAGCATTTACAGACCAGATTTATCCAGAATCTAGCATTATAATGATCCATTGTTTTTTTTTTGTTTCACCGGGAAGTATATTAGTAAGATCAATTTCAAAGCACGAAAAAATTCCAAACTCGCAGTATGGCCATACATTTGTTTGTGCCTAAACTTTATATATGATTCTGGCCTTTGTGTTACTTTTAGAATGGCTGCTGTTACTGAGACTGGCGCATTGTGAGCCATGTAAAATAAAGACACGTTTTGAAAATGTCCTTTCCGCAAAGAGTGTTTGAGTTTCACCTGCTAAGTACTTATCTTTGTTGTGTCACAGCAACATGAGTTGATAAGCCTTTCATATTAGATAAGAAGTGAAAAGCTGTCGGCTACAATGCATTAGTTTAGTCAATAGCCGATGAACCTCTGCACCAGATGTTTTTAAACCTAACATGATTCTTTATTTCATCAGTAAAACTGATATTAAATGATACAATTAAACCAAAAGTGTCTTTACATCTGTTTAAACAAAAAGATAAGATGACGGACACAAAATGATGTGATAAAAGGGGTGGGGCTAAACAAGGGGACTAAAATTAGACACTTTCAGGTCAGATTCATTTTCATCATCCAGTTGACCAGGATCGAGCTTATATTCATTCTCCTCATGAGATGCTGAATTGTTGTTCATTGACCTTTTGAAAAACATAGCATGAGTAGCAAAACCAATGTTGAATGTCACATCTAGTGTTCACAGAGGTTTAAATACACACCTTAGCTCATGCGCACTGGGTTTCTTGCTATGTTTCTTTCTGTACCAGAAAACATAGACGACCACTGCTGCAATCAACAGAAGAACGAGAAAGACTCCCATGACCACTCCACCGGTTACAGCTGCTGTACTCCCATCTGACAACGGAGCAGTGATACGAACCATAAGATATGGTCACAACAATCTTACATGTACGCATTTGGCAAACACTTTTATCCAAAGCAACTTACATAGCATTACCGTATACATTTGTTTCTAAGTATGTGCAATCCCCTGGGATGGAACCCACAACCTTGGCGTTGTTGGCACCACGTGCTTACCACTGAGCTACAGGAAAGCTGATCAAAGTGTTTTACTCACGGGCCACTTGGAGGGTTATACTGCATGCTGATTGGCCGAACTCATTGACTGCTGTGCAGGTGTAGGTGCCAGCGAAGGCATCGGACAGGTTGTGCAACAACAGAGAACCAGAGCGCTGATCTGAAGCACAAGTGATAGTTTGTGAAAATTATGTGTCCATTTATTTGCTCTCGTATGGTTCAAAACCTGTTTAACTCCCTTCTGTAGAACACCGAAGAAGATATTTTGAAGAATGTTGGAAACCAAACAACATTGGACCCCATTGACTTCCATTGTATGGAAAAGCCCTGGGACATTCCTTAAAATATCTTCTGTGTTCCACAAAAAAAAGAGTCAAATCCATCCCAAAATATAGGCCTGTATGTTATAGTTTTATGATGGCAAATGAGATCATGTACACCATGACACACCTTCCACAAAACTGTCTGGTGATAGAAGGGGTGCGTTCTGCGCTCTGTGCCATGAATAAACAGGCGAGGGGAGTCCCTGAGAAGACTGACAACTCAAAGTGACATCATTCCCTACGTAGGTTTTTCCTTTCAGTCGGCACGCTGGCGTGGATGGAGGTACTAATGATACAAAGAACAGCATCAAATAAATAATATGAAACGACATAAAGTACTCTTATTAACTGACTAAAATATTACAAATGTGCAAAATATGCATTAATGCATGCATTTTAAAGTTAGAATTTGAATTTTAATGTCAATTGTAATTCCACTTTTGTATATATTATATTGTATTTAGTTCAATTACATCCAAGGTAACTGTAATTAAATTACAGAAACAATAAGAATAATCCCTTACTTTCCTTTTTTAAGGGAAAAGTAATTAAATTACAGTAACTAATAACTTGGTAACATCGTGGATTTTGATCCAGTTTTTTGGTAATTAATTATTATTATCATCACTTTTATGTCTATGTTATAGAATAACAATATATATTTTAATATGTTTTAAATACTTTATGTATTTTTGCATTACAGTAAATAGAAAACCACCCCTAACTACTTCGTAACTAGTTACACCCATGTTAGTTAACTTACCCATCACTGTGAGGTTGATCAGACCCTGTCCACTACCAGACCAGTCATTGGGGTTAGTGACCTCACAAATATAGAGTCCAGCATCTGATGTTTGAGCGCTGATGATTTTAACAGAGGCCACGCCCTTCACCGGAGGGTTCTGCAACAGAGTCATTCTTCCCTCCCAGGAGTTCACCCAGTACAGTTTGCCATTGTAGTATAACACCTGTGACAAATAATATGTCAATATATTAAACTCTCAAGATGGATGTTTTGTAAAGAAAAATGAGAAAAGTGTGCTTCTCACTCTGTTGGCTTTGACAGCAGGAGTTCCTGGAACAGCGTAACGCCATTCCAGCGTAAAGCCTTCAGAGGAGCGTGTGTTAAACGTGCATGAAAGTTCGGCTGGAGACCCCGCGCGCACAAACACTGATGGCTTCACCTCAACCGCCTGCCATGAACTCACTACGACTGATCAAAGTCAATAAAAACATTATAGACAACATATTTATATTATATAAATTAAGCACATTTAATTGTATTTACTGTAATGTAAAAATACATTAAGTATTTAACACATGTTCAAATATATATTGTCATTCTATAACATATAGGCCTACATAAAATTACTTACCAAAAAACTGGATCAAAATCCATAATGTGGTTAACATGTAAGCAAATGCCATTGTGCATTTATTATTTTGCTGTGATAAGCCCATGCAGCTCATGACTAATAGCAGGTAGCCTGATACAACAATGTCCTGGTTGTGTTTGCTAGATATAGAGGCAGGTGTGGCTAAACATGCCAACTTTACCCGTAAACCTTTCTTTGATTTCTTATCATCTGCGACTGTAGACCCTTTTCTCATTAAACCCAAATTCTAAAAGGCACCTTTGCTCACTCAGGTGTACATGGTTGTTCACAGACAGCTGTTTTATTTGTAAGAATCACTGAACCAACAAACAAAACAAAAAATGAAAATGTAATTTATTAAAACAGATCATCATGATCATCAGATCAAATCATGATTTTTTTAAGTAATATCAGTCAAACTGCAGTTGGGTTGTTTTGATTACGTCATAATAACTCAAAAATACAGCTAACACACAATAAAAAGATGATTTTGAAAGACGTTTTTGCAAAAGAACTCTTCAAATATCAACATGTAGACTCAGATTTTTGGCTCGGTTTTAAAAATAGCTATAGTGTTCATGGAAGGGTCAAGCATATGTCAAGGGTCATATGAGAGGACTACAAACTCTTTAATCAATTGTTCCGGACAATACAATATTGTATTGGTTTTAATAAACAGAGCATTATAGTAAATAATCAAAACATATACTGTTCTATTATTGAAACATTTATTTTAAACCTCACTGAGGCATTTCCGACTCTCATCCTTTTTCTTACCCCTCTCCTGCCACCATGTGGACAGTTATAGCACAACACTTTATATTCTATATGATACCAATTGCATCCAATTGGAGGAGGCATTACCTAATACCAGAGCATTTAACAGAGTATGCATTACAACATTCAGCATTAACACAAATATCAAAATATATCAAATATGATAAACCGCTGCCTCCAACGTTCAAGTCATTAAACCACAAGGCTATTCTCATATTTCATCATCAACACATGAAAAAATGTATCTACCCTTCCACGTAACTATACAGTACATCATTACATCACTAACATTATCTGGGCATTTAGTGTCTTTTCATATCCAGTAAACAAACAACTTCTGGCGTATGCTTTCATAATCTATATTATATATCTTAAGACAATATTTTGGTGGAGTGGTTTCTATTTTAAAGAGCCATATTTAATAGAACAGAAACCAGACATCTTTGTCAACAGATCTGTCCCCTTACGATGCCATAAGAGAAAACTCCTGAGAGAAACAGAGAGAGGCACAAAAGGCAAACAGCCAATAGTGAAGTACAAGCCAAGAATTATTATAATTCTAAACAAACAACTAGGCCTAAATATCTGGATAATTATCAAAACATTATATAACTGTCTGAGAAAACATTATTAATTGTGTCTGTGTGCCTTCATAACATCAGACATTATCTATCTACAACACACTGTGAGTCAAATTACTGTATATTGTAATATTTTTGAATATTTCAGTCAGTTTGAAAAGACTATGTCTTAGATGTTTAGGCATCAAAACACTATTATTATCAAAAAAACACAAATAATACTTTAAAAAACAAACCATTTTGTCGTATAAATGTATTTTATGCTACTTCATGTACCTTAATGTATAAAAAGACGTATTAATATGTCATATTAATCCCAACCATTAATAAATAAACATCCTTAAATACATTTGGTTTTGAGCACATTAGTTGACATGGGGTGCTCTGAATGCTACACTAGTGAACCAGTGTGGTTCTGGGTGGGCACCATGACTGGCACGGACCCCATTCGGGAAAGCGTAGCAGTCTTTATAGGCATGTTGATTGGGCGTGGGGCCTGTGGCTGTGGCCCCTCTGTCCTGTTTGTGGATAAACTGTTGAGAGTGAGACCTGTGGAATTGTGAAGCAGATGATGGTTGTGATGGTGCTGCTGTGTGTGATTGACAGTGTTGGTCACATTGTACCCAGGAAGGCCATGAAGTGGGTTGGTCTCTCCTGGGTGAAGACGGTAGGTGGTGGTGCTTCCAGAGGCAGTGAGAATGGAGGCAGTGTCTGAGGCCCCTGGAGCATACGGGTAATGGTTGTTGGGCTGTTGGTGAGGGTGCCGCGGAGGTGGACTGATTGCTATGGAGGATGTTGTGCCATTTTTAGATATGATGTCCGATCCTGTGCCACTCTTTGCCCAGGAAACACGTTTAGGGGCCTGTGCGTCCTCCCTAAAGTGAAACAGTCATCATTCACGGCATGATAAACTTTTTGGAAGCTGAAGTTACCTGATATATGAAGTGTTTTTTTCTATCTAAAACTATTTTAAATAGAATTTTGCTAATTAATTTAAGTTATGCATGCTGATTAAAGGCTGCATATTTATTCATTTCTGAATAACAAAATATTACTTTTACAATAAATAACTTTAATATTTTTTTGTATCTAGTGAAGGTAAACAGAGATTAAAATGAGAAAAAAGAGAATCTTTTAATAAAATATTAGCATATTTTATTTTATTTTGTGTAGGCCTACATTTTTTCTACAGTTGTAAAATGTTCAGCGCATTACTACCCGGAGACACACAAGTTGCAGACATCCGCATTAAGAGCAGATGATACATCTAAGCTTCATGCTCTGGATTATATTGAAGGATAAGATGAGGGCTTACTTGATATCATTGGACATCTCTTCCTCTGTGTCATAGTTCCTCTTCAGGATAAAGATCAGGAATAAGACAAGAGCCATCAGGCCCACCGCAGAACCCACTGCGGCACCAGCGATGACCCACGCGTTATTTGCTGCAGTCAAAAGAATAAGATACGATTTATTTAAAGCCATTCAAGTCCAAAACACTGTTATTGATCCTATGCGATACTTACGGGCGGAGACCTCTAAATTGATGTGGCAGCTTTCCGTCCCAGCTGTGTTGCTTGCACGGCAGACATACTTGCCGGACATGTTTTTGGTGAGGTTGCTGAGTCGCAGGGTGCCTTGCCTCTCATCTGAAAGAAGACCCGCGAGTAAATGAGAAGGATGAAAAGCAATGCAATAGAAGTAATGCTCGATAAAACACAATTCATTAACTATAAAGACACAAGACTTTGTCCCATAGATGGGAGGGGACAGAGTAGATGACAGAGATTGAATGAGGTTAGGGGCTTTTAAACTAAGTGAGGAATATTTAGCTTGAGATATTGAATGACTCTAATCCCAATAACACACATTGGTAGAAATAGTTGAAAGCTAAAAAGAAGGCTTATGTATCTTTTATTTTGAACCTTTGTCCTATTTTTATTGACCGACACAGTGAAAAGATGGTTTTGAGATGCTAAATGTCATTCTGGCAAACTCTTTTGCATTCATTTGGGTTACGGGCCCAATTGTTATTAGCTGAATTTCCTCAAGCTCTACAAGGTATCTACCACCTTCCAGGATACATCTATCACACATTTTGACCATAATGATTTTACAATGGTTATCCTTCGGGAAACATCCAGCTTTATTTTTTTTCTGCGGTTCAAACAGTCTACATAAAGGAGTTCTCTCTATCCTAGGGTCTGTTCCCTTACCAAGGTATCCCAGCACAAGCACAGGCTGGGGGCAGGACCTCCACGCTGTGAAGGGACAAGTGAAAGAGGGAGGGCGAGAGGAAGAACATGGTGAATCTGTCATTTCACGAGAATCTGATTTCGGGAGATACGCTCCGATGTAATGTGAGACCCACATGTCCGGGATCAAGGAGGAAATTTGCTGCGTGGCTGATAAGCATAAGCCAGCTTTCGTGAACAGCTGGCACTGACGTGTATTTCCACAATAGACTTGTGCTGAAATCATTGTGATATATTTGCAAAAACATACTGTATCAGATGTTAATGCTGTTTCTGTAACGCATATTATTTATTTGTTTATTATTTGGAGTGGAAAATGTGGGATTGTTCTGTTTCTCATTGTTAGACTGTTACTGGCACGGATTCAAGGTCGGTACCTGTTTGATTCAAGGTCTGTGTTGGGAAGCTGATTGAGAATCTGTCTCTGAGGCTAACAGAGCTATTTCCACCTCTCTTCAGGCCAAAGGAAGAAAGACACACTAAATTATCTGTGATGAATGATACCTACCTTGTTCTGCTCTTTACCACCTAACCAATCTCAAAGGGTTAATAAACTCTCAGTACGGAGAGAATACAACTCCTAAAACCAATCAAGACAAACACGAATAAATAATTATATACAAAAACATACGTTCCCTGCGGATGACTAATAGGCTAATAATGCAGCAGCGATAGCATATTTTACTTGCATTATGCAGTCAAAATTGCATGTGATGAGATACAAAAACCTGATACTATGAAATATTGTAAACAAGGTCTGCAAGATATATAAAAAATATCGAAATATTGCAAATGTACATATCACAGGTTTGCAAAAACTTAATGATTTTAATACTTTAGATTTAGATCGAGTCAGATAAATGAGATACTGCTGAGACAGAGAGAATTATGCTTTTTTTTCCCAGAAGATGAGGTTAGTTATGTAGATTTCAGTATGTTGGTTAGTTTTCTGTATATTATATACGTATATATTAAAATATGAATTTATTCTACAAATTGCTTATTTTTTGTTGTTTAGCATGTTATTGCACATTTTTCTTCAGCATTGCGCAACTCTATTTTAAAGACATATTCTAAAGTGCTTTTAGCATTTGCATTACTAAAACAAACAAATAAAGAAACATGGATGCAGTAATGTGTGACCAGTGTAGTTCTGCTATAAAAGGATTATATCATTCTATTAAGCAAACTAAACAAAGGCAGACTGGAGACTCACTTTGCATGGGAGAGAAGAAGACCTCAGAGAGAGGAGCTGCTCTGTTCCACTTGTATTGAGGAACCGGTTTGCCATAGCTGGATTTACAGCTAAGTGTCACATTGCCACTCACTACAGCATCTCCAGATATAGAGCAAACAGGAGTAGATGGAGATACTAGAAAAGCCAAAAAGAACAAGATAAAATCCCAGAAGCTGTTCATCTTCTGATCTTAAATTTTTAATGTTCTGAATGTCTTTGTAGTTTTTACAATGTTTGCCAATGTACCTTTAACATTAAGACTTAGTTCTCCCCAAATGCCTGGAGCTCCAGGGATGATGACGTTGCAGAGGTAGCGTCCTGAGTCAGACTCAAGTGTGTTGTTGATGTAGATGGACAGATTGGCAGAGGGCATGGCGGTGGCAAAGCCCACCCGCCTCCGAAAGTCAGTGCTGCCAATGCCGATCTGTCCTGAGGAGTAAGAAATGATCTGCACGACAGAACACACATATGCAGGAGTTGTGAGATGCATTTTACAGTATGTCTGTATTTTATTATGCATGACAAAATAAGAATGAGAACAATCCTCACAGCTTGTCATTTGAAGTCTGCAAATTTCTTCAAAGTTACTGTCTGAAATAACTGTTAAAGGTGGTGTGTCTGATTTCTCTTAGCCGTTGTTGATGTTCAAATCACCGAAACAAACACACCCCACCACCATCTTTCGCTTTCGTCAGCGCTGTTCACTGTGCAGCTTACTGGCTACAAGGTTGTTTTGGTACTTTGGCTGAACAAGCGTAATTTGGAAATCAGACACAACCGCCTTTAAAGCAGAACTGTGATGGCCATTGCAGAGCTGAGCTGTAAAGTGGATGGATTTAGGGATGCAGCTTCTCCGATAAGATGCTAAACACACTAATACACACGCTGAGAAGTCACGTCTCTGAAATCCTCTTTAAAGCAGTACCACTAATTAATACAAATCGACTACTATCATTGGATATCAGCTGATACACATAGGTTGCATACAGAGGCTTCTCAAGATGAAAACAGCTGGAAAAAAGTTAACATTTTAGACTGATTTTCCATTAAGTTTTGATATGTTAGCATGCCTTAACAGGTGAAACAAATATAAAGCGCCACAATATTCGCTCAGCTCACACATATATCTCTGCACATTATGTGCTGAGGGTGTATTAACACACATTTACATATCAATTTAAACTGTTGAATTCATCCACTTCTCGGCCATCCATTCATAACGTGCATTTTCATAAGCAGTCATTGACCTTTCAAGTATTCCATACTCTTCCTTTGACATTAAATTGAAACCCATCTGTTGAGTGAACCAGTGACAGAGGATTTCATGTATCGGCTTCAATGGTCTGATAACAGATTGTTCTCTTGTGTAATCTATCATTTTTGAAGGGGCGGTGAGTTCAGGAAATGGGAAGTTGACAAATTACGAGGTTTTTAATTCAACATCAAAACTGTATGTTTTATGTATAAGAGTTAGTAATTTGAGTTGCTAAAACTCTTTTGCCTTTCAGATCACCTTTTGATTCTTTCATTGTACTGATAAAATGACATCACAATAATTCATAAAATATATCACATACAGCCGTGGGACAAAAACAAGAGACCATTCCAGATTTCATCAGCTGCGTGTGCCCTGGTCTCGCATCTCTCACGGAGGAGCTCTTGAAGCATAAGAGAGGAGCGACCACAGGGAAAGGCGAAGAGGACTAGGCCTGGACTTTATGTTTTGTTTTATTCTGTTTCTGTGGCCGGCAGTCGACCGTGTGGGAGCTGTCGGCATTTTACTTTCGTTTTGTTGTTTGTTTATTTTATTAAAAGTTGTGGTACGTTCTTTTAATAAAATAAACATATTTTTATTTGACATTTGGGAGAAATACTTTTAGTAAACAATGATGATAATTTTACCTTGACAAACATTACTAACTATAAATTGGTTTTTTTTTCCACGGCTATATTGAATATTTGCAGTGAACAGACCCAAAATTACAACAATTCAGTCTCTTCTGTAACTCTGATGAGACATTTCTGACATTTTCTCTATTTGATCTCACTGATGTCTTTCAATGGTGTATCACCAACAGCAATGCATTGTGCATTCTATCAGAGGCAGACTGACAGGTTACTCAACACTTTAAACACACTCACTTGTTTTGTCTTATTGGCCATGAAGGTCCAGATGACTGTGTTTTTCTCTATGGCACTGG
The DNA here is from genome assembly GCF_947034865.1 of Barbatula barbatula. Taxonomy (NCBI): domain Eukaryota; kingdom Metazoa; phylum Chordata; class Actinopteri; order Cypriniformes; family Nemacheilidae; genus Barbatula; species Barbatula barbatula. Next base: position 11,578,113 of record NC_136782.1, read on the forward strand.
TGGGGGTGTACCAGGCCTCAAGAACCACCATTTGGCCCATGATTACCTCTGTGTCTTTTCGTGGCATTTCCACCCATTGAGAATCACCTGAAACAGGAAAGGAACATATTTGGGGGTCAGAGACCTCTTCTTAGAGTTGAAGAAACAGAGTTTTATGTGTTTATACTGTGATTTTACATTAAAATCATTATAATTCTACACAAGCTTTTTTCACCTGAAACACAGAAAATACCGTTTACAATCACTCATGTCCAGAAATTGTAGAAAAATCACACTGACAAATTCTGTATGATCATTTTGTACCTCCATGACTAATCCTAAGAGAAAAATACATACAGCGGCAAAAGGTGAATTATAAAAACAGTACTTCTCAAAAAAATACATGCTCAAAGTTTGATCACTGCCTATCTGAAATTATTCTTTATGTAACAAACAAAAATTGATATGCAAATACATTAAAAATGTATTTAATTTAACAATGTGCTTGAACGTCTATTCTGTGCCACAAAATAAGATTAAAAACATGTCACAATCTAAAGCAACATAATTTATAAAAAAGATTTCTCCATAAAACAATCTAGAAATAAATTCAAGAAATCTTTCCACCAAAAGTGACATCAAAATGACACCCAATACAGTCACTCACAGGGCAGAGAGTCCCCTGAGCTGCTCAGCTGAAGGTAGATCAACTGATCCCTACATTCCAAGTTGTTCTGGTCAGCCAGTTTGGCGAATGGTCCCTCAATCCCAAGGTCAAAGAGAAACGGTGGAGCTCTGCTGAGCGGCGCTGTACTAAACTGCCCCTTTATTCCCTTTTACTTTCAGATTTAAGCTGAATTCAGCTGGGACAGTCCGAGGGCATAACTGTGACGTAAAGATGTATTTTTCTAAACCGAATGTTGAGATGAAGCTGTGCTGTTGTTGCTCGTGAGACTGCATCCATCTCTCTCCTTTTTAATTTCTGTTGTAGATCTAGCCCTGTAATCCTCCGACATTCTGACGGCTCACGTGAAACGGGTCAAACTCAGTCGGACTTAAAGATGATGTAACCAGCGGCTTCTTTGACGAGTGATTTCTTTGCTGGATTTTCTTCATTCACATTTTCACAGAAAGATACTTAAACCTCCAAGATTAAAGGACCCGTTGGGAAAGTGATCTTATACACAACCACATAACTGCTCATGTCATTTCACATCACATCCCAAACAGATAGGAGGGGGATATAAACTTTGACAGAGAATGGTTTTATTTTAAAATGTACTTTTTGTTTGTAATTCTATTTATTTATTTAAAAAATAGATAAAATACAAAATATATGTATAATAATATAAGTAAATATAAAACGATTTACGATTAATTGTGATTAATCGCATCCAGAATAAAAGTTTGGGTGAACATAATATATTACTGTATATTGTGCATATTCATTTAACATACATGCTTATATTTAAGAAAAATATTAATAAACGCTTATGTGATTTTATAATTATTGTGAAATATAAATGTCAAATGATTCATTGTAATTAAATACATCTGACATAAAAGTGTGTGTTTACATAATATATGTCTGTGTCCTGTACATATTAACTTTGTATTTATAAACACATACATAACTTTTATGACGGACGTGATTAATTGCAATGAATCATTTGATAACTCTAATTATTTTATATTTCCCAATAATGAAAAAAACATAGAAGTGTTTATTAATATTTTTCTTAAATATATTCATGAGTGTTTATGTGTTTATAAATACCAAATGTAAATGCACAATACTTCTTATATTTTGTAAACTCAAACTTATATTTTGGATGCATTTAATTGTAATTCATTGTTTGACTAGCCCTAAAAAATAATATAAAAATATTATAATAATATAAATCAGATTAATCTATATCTGTTAAATTGAACATATCAGTACTTGAAGTCTGAACATAATATAGGGAGTCCAAGAGCAAATACCCTTATAAATACTTTAAATAACAAATAGTTGCATGTCATTTAAATTGCACTTATGACCTCCAATTCAATCATGATATCACCAAAAACAGTATTGTACTTATTTTCATCTGCCAGATTTGCTTTGGATATTGTCTACTCTTAATCTTTTCAATGGCTAAGCTCAATTTTCATTCTTTTGTCTTGGATTTTGGACAGATCATAAGTACATTCGTCGTCCAGGCTTACGAGAGTGCAGTGATGATGTGTGGCCCCTCTCTGGTGTGTTATGCTCAGCAACTGTCTCTGTGTGGCCAGGTTTATCCCTCATGTTTCTCAGCCATTGTAGTTTATTAAATCAAGGAAAATCTTCCCTAATCCCTGGAGCTGTCCCCATCTGTGCTACAGTAGACACCTTGGTGTAAGGCATGACACAACACACACATACAGTATGTATACGTACTGTACATGCACACACAGTAGCATTACATCCGGGGGAACATGTTAATTTTTTTATATTTAATCTGTTAAAGGTCCAGTCACTGAATTCTAGCGGCAAGGTTGCGAATTGCAACGAACCGCTCTCTCCACCCCTCCCTCGCGAAACACTACGACGGCTAACAGAACCTGCCGCATTACATGCAAGGGGACCCGCGGTGTATGTAGATAGAATAAGCTCATTCTAAGGTAATAAAAACATAATGCTTTATTGTGTAAGCTCTTAATACACTTATGAAGGCATAGCTATGTATATTATATTGCATTTCTATCAATAGATCATCACAAAAATGTCCCACTGGACTTAAAGGGATGCACAGATTGTCCTGTTTTAAGATGTAATTTATGTTCAAACATGTTTTAAGATGTTATGAATGTTCAAACATGATCTCATGATGATTATCATAACCCCAAGACTGCAATATATCTTTTGGAGATGTGTGGAAAATATTATCAAAAATCACAAAGAATAGATGGTTGCAGTTACAGAGCACCACCTAATGAGGGCAGCAGAATACTGAGATGCTCTAAGTACTGACAGAACTGCTTTGTAAAACAGAATTATGCCAAGTGTTGAATTTGACTGCTATCTGCTGTTTTCACCCACAAGTCATTCAATACATTTACATGACTATTGTTCTGTGGAATACAAAAGAAGAAATTTTAAGAAATATCTTGGTGGTTTTGTGTCCGTACAATGGGAAACCTTGTGCTGCCAAAGAAAGAAAACTCATACAGTTTTGGAATGAGGGTAGCTAAATGCTGAAATAAAATTTGTTTTGGATCAACTGTCCCTTTAAAGCGCCCCTAACTCTTCATTTTCTGTATATATCTCATGTTAATCTTGAGTACTCACAGAATAGTATCGCACCCTTCAAATATCCGGAGTCTTTATTTGATCACATCTATAAAAGACAGATACAGCTGTACGATTATTTCCGAATACAAAAGACGCGTGCGGGGGGAGGGGGCTGAACTAAAGCACATGCGCACACATTGCCAAGACAACACAGACATCTGTTTCACTTACCACGTGCAATTCATGTCCAGAATCAGACATGAACGTAACGATACACGTAACAGAATACGTAACGATTTTTCATTTTCGAAAAAAGGTTTCTGAAGCCTGTTCGAAAACACTGTGGGAGTGTATCAAGCACAGAAATACTGCGTCATACGTCCAACTCGATTTTTGACAAGTTGACCATGTTAAGCATGAGAAGACAGCAAGTTTAACATGGTAAAGAAGTCAGAATACATGATAAACCGTTGCACCACCCCTTTAAGGGCATTTCTAAGGGTACAGCCGTACAAAAGAAAGTAACCTGTGACGTGTAACTTTTCAGTTCCTACTTCAAGGGACAGTTTGAACAATAAATGAGAATTCTGTCATCATTTATCACCTTCTTATATGACTTTCTTTCTTCTGCAGAAGAAAATTGAAGCAGAATGTTGTCCCTATTGATGTGCAGTGGTTTTGTGTCCATACAATAGAAGTGAATGGGCACGTTTTTCAAAATATCTTCTTTTGTGTTCTGAAGAAGAGATTCATACAGATAGAGATTTTTCATTTTGGGGTTGCCAACTTTTCAAAGCTTTAACATCTAAACCATAACCAGCTTGAACATCTTTACAGAAACGTTCATTGTTCCAGCTCTTAAAGCAACACCCAATGCAGCCCAGGTGCTTAAAAACAGATGAGCAGCTTTTATTAAACATCCTTCCTGTTAAGAACAAAACCTGATCAGGGTGCTAACGGGAGCCCATTCTTATTACAAAAAGACCCATTGTCTTCTAATAAAATCTCATCTTGTACTTGTGTCCAACTTTAGCAGGAGAGACCTTGAGCAGCTGCACATCAAAAAGCATTTTAATAAGGTATGGAACATTGTGACTCGGGTCTGATGGCCATGACCGCCTCTTCTCATTTTAGATAGCATTGATGGGGAAATGCAGGTTTAATTATCAGAGGGATTCACCTGAGAACTGTGTTTGGCGCTATATAAAAGGCACTTAATGATGTTTAGTTGATATGAGGAAATATGGACACTGTTTAGTTTGTGGGTGGTTAAGCGAGAGCATTGAATTCTAAATTTTTGTGGATTCTGTCAATCTCAGGGGCTATTTCAAGCCATTTTAAATGTCTTTTTATCAAAGAGTCTCTAAATCCTTTTAACGAATCAATTGTTTAGATCAATTGTTCATGCATACATGGACACAGACCCAAGGCTTACATAGAAGTTTTCTTCCGAAATCAAAGATGAGAGTTATTTAATATCTCTGCCATTTCTCCTAGACATTAATGCGATTCCATGAGCAGCAAATGAAAAGAAAGTGCTCCAGAAAGTGTCTCCAGAGTTTCAGAAAATATCTTAACAATATCACAAACTGAGCTCAGATTTGCCAACTCTTCAATCAGATGTCAATATTATTGAAGATTTTAATTTAAAATACATTTTAATTTCTCATCAATTGTACCCAAATCCAGATTTTTTTATTTACACAATCTAAATTTTACAACTTCAAATTTACTTAATTTTAAGAAATGTCCATCAAATCTCCTGAACTATGACAGAGCAACCTTTGAGTAATAACATTTTCCTCTGGGTTAGAAATACATAACATTGGTTAGAACAGTCCATTATATCTGATTTAACCGATTCTTTCTTTTTAAGGTTTTATTTACATTTACATTTAGTCATTTAGCAGACGCTTTTATCCAAAGCGACTTACAGATTAGGAAACATTGGAAGCAATTATAACAACATAGGCAACAAAATACAAAAGTGCATCAAACTAGTCAATTAAAGCCTAGCACAGTATACAAAGCTAAGAATAGTGAGGTTAGTATTTTTAACTTTTTATTTATTTTTTAATAAGAAGAAAGAAAGGGAAAAGAAGTAGGTTAAATCAATCAGCGACATGTTGACGGAAGAGATGCGTTTTCAGGTTTTTTTTAAAGATGGCAACCGGAGAGCATAGTTTTGTTTTGTGGGTTTTGAAGCAGGCTATCTCAGTTTTCCCCCAAACATTATAATAACAAATATTAATCTTAAAGCGAATGAATGACAGAAGCCATTAATTGTGTCATGACATTACAGGACAATCTATAATAGAATGACTGCTGCTTGCCAAAAATTTGGCCTTAAATCAATGTGACTATTTTTGCTCTCAGTCATCAAAACCCAAGCTGTCGATTAACCTCTACTAATACTATACTAACACAACGTATACAGACTTAATAGATCTTACAAGTTCAATCAATAGCTGATCATAACAGCACGGGTAGACGCTGTGAAACATGTGGATATATGGATATTCAATAAAAGGGGTGCATTACATGCTTCCTTGCTTTGAATAATCTGAGCTGAACGAGGATCATTATGTTTGTTTACATGTCTGCTCCTGAATTGCCTCAGATGCTCCGTTTTGATTGGTGTGGTGAACTGTGAGAGCGCTATAAATCTAAAGAGCCCTGCGTACAGTGTGTAGAGCATCAATTTCTCTGAATATGACAGGCCTGAAGGGCTCTCCATCTCTGCCACTCAAGTTGGAGTGATAAAAAAGACACCGTTCCACAAAGCTACTCTCTCCGTACCCTCCGGCATATGGAAGCAATCTCCTCCAATGAATCTGTGCAAAAAATATTAATCCATGCAACAGGCAGATGGATTGGGTTTGAATTATGCATAAAGCGAGAGCTCAAGAGGGAGGATTTACATCCATCAGCCAGATCTAGAACATCGCCATCGTGACATCACAAGTATGCTTATAAGGTTCTCGAACAAAAGGAACATCAGGAGAGTTGGATTAAGGTCGGAGACATAGGAAATGTTAAAAACGCTTTGAATCATGTGAACGGGTTGACAGATTCAGAGAACATAACGTGCCTAGATTTTCATAACAATGATCAAAATATTATACACGGATAAAAGAAAAATGATTATCAGCAGAAACTAATATAAGCAAGATAAGAGCCACAGCAAAGCATTGCTTGTTATCCATAAGCATATAAGGATGAGTATGTGTCCAATAATGAAACTGGCTTTATGAGACCCAGCACCCCCTCCCTGTGCACGCTCTTATCAAACGGCCATCATCTAATCACACGCAGGTCTGTGAGCTCGGCTCCAGGGTGAGATGTCTGGATTCAAAAAATTAAAAATTAATATCTAACTTTCTTTCTAGCCATGGGTTGTGGGATATTTAGATGTCGCTTGGATGTATCAGTTCTGCGAGATCAGAAAGCTGCTATGGCAACCTGAGAGCTGACACATCTTTGAAAGATTCGCTGGGAGGTTAATTGGGGTGTTCGTCACTGTTTACTCGAGTGTGTCGAGACGTAGTAACACTTGGCTTTCTGTTAAGTGCAATTTACAGAAATCATCTTTAGAGCGGGAATCAAACAGCACTCGTTCAGAAAGTGTTTCCTGGCTCACTTATACTTCAAGCTGAGAAATCGAAGGAATTCTCAATATTCTGCTTGAGAAACTACTGTAAACTCCTACTAGTGAGTCTTGGTTCCTCTTAAAGGGATACTTCACCCGAAAATGAGAGTTCTGTTACGAGCTACGCATCACACAGTTGTTCCAAATCTATATGTTTCTTGGTTCTGCTTAACAAAAATAAAGATATTTGGAAGAATGTTAACAACTGACATTTCCGGGGCATCAAAAGGGCCTTTTGCTTTCCTAAACTCTTCAAAATATCTTATTTTGTGTTCAACAGATAAAAAACAAAAAGTTATTTGGTAGTCATTGATGTCCCAGAACCGTCAGTTGCTAACATTCTTACAAATATCTTTCTTTGTTTAACACTAAAAAATAAATGTATATAGGTTTAGAACAGCTTAAAGGTGAGTAAATTATGAAATAATTATATTTTTGGGAGAACTGTCCTTTTAAGATTTCATCCACCTACTGTAACAATCCAAGGAAATTTTTTCCGGTGCCATTGGCATTCTCACATCAGATTAACTATGAGACAATACATAATACTTTATTTCTATGAATAATCATTGAAATTATAGAATTTTTGTAAGTAAGGGATACTGTTGTTATTGAAAAGTATAAACCCAGACAGGTGATTGTTAACCTGAAGGGGTTTATCTTGCGATACAAGTGGCTATATGCACATTATCCTGTTTATGACACAGCTTCTTGCCACATTAGAAAGTAATTGAACACAAAATATTACACATAATGTTGAAATAACTGCATACTAAATGAAGAGCTAAATAAATACATTTGAGTAATAGTCTAAATAAATTTGAACTATCAACAAGGGAAAAATTTATCCTATTGGCAAAGACACAAAGTTCAAACAAGATGAGCTCTAAGATATACAATTTATTGTATTTTATGATATATTGTATGCCAGACATATTTATTGTTAATTTACTGTACATTATTTAAATAAAGGTGCTACAAAACGTTAGTCAAAATAATGCCATAGAACAACAATTTTGGTTTCGTAGGTTCTTGGATCGTTTTGCTTTATTCTATATCAAGTACTCTTAAATTAAAAAGAGATGTTCTTAGTTAAAGGTTCTTCATGGAACCTAACATACCTTGGAATGTCACAACTGACCAATCACAATCAAATATTCCAGAGAGTCTTGTCCCGTAAAAGTTTTATTATCAGTTGAAGGAGGGATAGTTAGGGGGGTGATTGGATACCAGAGAGTCAAACAGGGTCCAAATGGAATCCCTGAATGTACATAAGTCACAACTCAGCCACGGAATGGCAGCGCATGGAAGCAGTAATGGACTGACACAGGGCTCATAAACAAAAATAAATGGCTTGATCTGACCTAGAAGTAAAAGAATGCCACTGGGAGCTAGAAATTAGAGAGTTCAGTGCTGAAATCCCACAGGGCCGTCGCTCTGTACAGCTGTGGGAGAGAGCTGACCCTATGTGAGGCTCAGGTGCTTCATACTGCTGCCAAGCAAGAACTGAGGAGCTCAAAAACATGGAGAGAGCTGAAAGTGCTTCATTTGGACACATCCTGAGCTGGCAGCACTCTCAACACAGCAGACCTGCAGCCTTCATTTTTACTCAGATGGGACTTAACTATCCCAGGAGTCTCATACATAAGCAGACTATGAAATTATAATGTTGTAATCAGGGTCCAAAATGAACACTCGCCCAAAACCGAATGAGAGTAAAGTGTACCACTGGCAAATAAATATGTAATTATATGAATAATTGCTTTATTAATTATTCAAATCATTGGTAACTAAGCAAATAATTGCTAAATAGTTCATAGTTTATAGTGTAATGTAGGTATGTAATTGTTTTTGCATAGGCAAATTAAGTAAAAAATCAAAAGAATCTGTTTTAAGCAATAATAAGGTAAGATGTCATTTTCTCTTTACATACATTAAAACTGGTATGATTGTTTATCTGTTTTGAGCTGTGCATATCGAAAAACAAATAAAAAACATGTGACTGGTCATAGCAGCTGATAAATCACTGTGAATTCATATCATGACTTGCATCACTGAAAAAAGCTATTTGTCTGTTTCGTCCACGTGGATCATTGTTAGACTGTATTAAGAGTCCTGAATAATGAAAGTAACTTTGGGGTTTAACGGACCATTAATTTCAGTAAGTTTTGAATTTAATTAAAACCTGAAAAATATATATTTTGCAATATACTTGGAAGACTTGGTCTGAGTAATACGTTTTAAAAAGCATCCATAAGAAACCTTAAGAAGCTGGTTGATTTTACAAGAGGTGAAAGCGTGCAAGCAGACCATCAGACAAGCGGGAATTTTATCTTTATGTCCACAATTAACTTTTACATTGTAATTCATTTTTATAAATATTTTGCATTATTGTCGTCCATCTGTGTGTAATAAGTACCCGCCTATAATGCGCACTTTAAATAACTAAAAAAAATTGCAGTCTATTTTCAGCAACGCACCAACAATGCGCCTGAGCACACCTCTTTTTTAGACCAATACGCCCATGGGCGCACAAATGACCGCAAATGCATTTGCTATGTTAACACTGCGATGCAGGACGGGATAAAGATATATACGTCAGGATGAAATTATCTAAAATAGTTGTGCTGCGCCTTGTGCTGCATTGCACCGGGTATAGGATAGGGCCCTTTGTCTTTCAATTCTAAAAATAACTTTTTAAATGAGAAATTTTTTTAGTACAGAATTTTTCTTTGCATTATGCCACTTTATTGTGAAAAAATGCTTTTCGCATAACTGCAGTAGCATAATGTTTATTCATCTAATTCACTCAACTCATTACTATGGGTTTTCCATCAAAATGCAGCATACCTATACAAGCAAAACTGAAAATGTTTTCCATTGTGCCACTTTATTGGGAAGAAATGCTTTTCACATTGTCATTTCATGATATGTTTCTAAAATATAGTGTCACAGAACTGTTTTGGAGTCTGTCCCCCATTGTAGATTTTCATGCCCATCCTGCCCTGTAATGATACAGTACATCATGCAAATTGTGAATAAACATGTGATGCAAACTATTTACATGTACATACTACAATTCTTATGAGATCAAATTACAAATAAGAAATTGGTTTACTCTTACATATTCCAGAACGGTTTGAGCATGAGCAGTAGTAGAGCTCTGGCACACGCATGCCAGTCTTCGCCCCGTACATACGGGTATAAAAGGAAGATGGCGGCGGTCATTCATTCCCCTTTGGGCTGAGGAACCTGAGAGGCATCTCCCGGTCCCTGCAGCGGGTCGACGAAGCGCTTGTGCCATGAAGCGAAGCCGTTAGAGTCCGTCTGATCAATCTCAAGACAGTTCAGCACCGACTGTGCACGCTCGTTAGCAGTGCCGCTGCTAGCCATTTTGGTGCCCTAAGCATAATTCCATTATGTTCGGCGGTTTTTCTTTTACATATACATGGCTAAAATGTTTTTTCATTAGGCTATTTTTGGTGCCCTCTCAGCACTTGGTGCCCTACACACAGCACGTGATGCGCATGGTGGGAGCGGCGGCGCTGCTCGTTAGTGAGACGTGCTGACATACGGACAGAGCCTAGTTCCATACCGAGATAGAGGAGCCCTGCACTGGGAAGAGCTTGCACTTTTTCCAGTTGACCCGAAGGCCCAGACGGTCTAGGGGCCAATGCACAAGGTCCCTGTACGTACAGAACACATCCCGCAAGTGTGCAAGATAAGCCATTCGCCAAGATAGTTGAGTATTCGCACACCTTGCTCCCCAAGGGGGGCTAAGGCGGCCTCCACGAGTTTGGTAAAAAACCTGTGGAAAAAGGGCCAGACCGAAGAGCAGGAACTGATTTGAGGAATTGATACGCTCTTCTCTCGAACGCAAACTGTCGAAATGGTCGGTGTCGTGGGAGAATAGAGACGTAAAAGTTCACGTCCTTCAGGTTGACTGCCACGAACCAATCTTGGTGACGAACTGAGCCCAAGATGCGCTTCTGCATCAGCATCCTGAACGGCAGCTTGAATAGTTGCTTGTTCAGGAGGCGCAGAACCAGAATGGGGCGCATCCCCCCCTTTTGGGGCACTATGAAGTCCAGGCTGTGAACCCAGAAGACATCTCGGTTAGAAGGACGGATTCGACTGCACTTTCGCCAGAAGGGCGGCAACCTTGTTCAGAAGCACTGACTCTGTGGTGAGGAGAGAATCCCCCAAGCTTGGGCGGGCCCCTGGTGAACTGGATCGCATAAACGAGATGGATCGTCCTCTCTAGCCAGCGTGAAGGGCTGGTGCACTCTCAGCGCCCAAGAACCGTGACAGCGGCACCAGAGGGACGATCTGCTTCACCGTGACTTGGGAGGCTGGTTCGGTGTCTGACAGGCGGTCACCTCGCACAGGGCAGAACCCCGGAGAGGTTGACGGCTCTGTTGACTTACCTGCTTGTTGTCGCTGACTTCCTCTCAGAGATAATAGGTTCTCAAGATCAAACCCCAGTCTGTCTCTCAACACAACATCGAGACACGGACTGAAGGGGAACGCATCTTTATGCCTCTATCTATGGACACAGCATTTAGCAAAATTTGTAGACATGCAGAAACATTCAATACACCAATCAATCAAGGACTCAACAACTATGATGCACACGTTTCCAAAACATATAACCAACCTTGGACCCATCTGCCATGTGTAATATAAATAATGACATCAGAATTCTAATTTTGGATGAGCTAGAGTAGAAGGGAATTATCAGACAATGCTTATAAAGGCTAGTATAGAATTAATGATAAATGTAGATAATACATCTTTAAAAACAGGACACTTGTGAATGTGTGTTAAACATGCAATGATATTAGATTCTGATGTTGTTTAAATGTAATTGTCAATTATCCTATTCATGTCATGTTATTAATTTAGCATTGACAGGCCTATGCAGTTCCCCCTAATAAAGTTATTACGGTATATTTCAATGTCTGATTTTAAGGAAAGGTTTGTTTACCTCTGTAAACAATTCTGCTACTGTTGGGCGCAACTTTTTGTCTAATGTAATGGGTACTAAAGCAAACAATTACTGTCATAATGGAACACCTTTTCTGCGTAAATTGTAACCACGGTTATAATAAATATTGGACCCCATTGTTGTGAAACAAATACACAAGACTATTAATTCCCTGAAGGTAACATAGCAGAAGGATTTCCAAGAATCTGCAGGTATCCATCACTGCAACAGAAGAACTGGCCAAGAAAATTATTTGTATGTTTGTATTTGTAAATTATGACCTTACAATACTTTTATATGATTGGACCAATTGCATCATATTAATATCTTAATATATATATATATATATATATATATATATATATATATATATATATATATTTATTTATATATAAAAATATATTTACAGTATATATGGAAGACACAAATTGCACGTTGACTAGTGTAAACTGGAACTAAAGCAAAAAATAATAAGCATTTTGTATGATTAGAATAAATTATGTATTGGTGTCTGAGTGGGTCAACAATAAACCTTCCCCGTGATTTTGGTTTCCTGGGGCACTTTTTAGATCCTTTGAGGATTGGCTGGTGTTCCTCAGACCAGGTTGCTAAGCCGTTCTACACACCATAATCCCATTACCAGCCCAACCTGTCTTTACAGGAAAGAGAGACATGCACATTCAAGGCCTTACGGAAGAACAGTTCTTGATCTGTGTTCCAATTCCTTCTACAATTGCATCAGGCATTAATTCAAAGATTCTTCCGGGATTTCAGCTGCATGTTATGGACATGTTATCAGACACCAATTAAAATAGGATATCCATTATCTACAATTTTTCATTTTTACAGAAGATTGCAGAATTTTAAAATATATGAATTCCTGAAACAGGAAAACTGAAGACTTCAAGCTAAAAGACTGCTCTATATGACTAGCCTGTCAACTGGCTACTGAACTGAAATTAATGGAAATTCACCGCTCATAACAGATAGATGTCCTTTGGCCTAAAAGAAATAATTTTAAATGCCCTATTTTTCTGAAAACCTTTACTTCAAATACCTGCAGGTATTCATTATTTGAAACGAAAAAGAATAACACATTCACTTCACACATCCCCTCAAACAACAGAATTTCTCATAAGCTTACACACATTGCAATATATATGACAAGGCAACATGTTCCCTAAATAATTGATCACGCCATCCGTTCACTTTAAAATCTACAGCATTTTCTCAAGCCATGATAAATTTACTAACTGAGCTAGATATTTATATTATCAAGTCAGCTTTATTTATATAGCGCTTTTTACAATTTTCATTGTTACAAAGCAGCTGTACAAGAAAAAATGACTATAAGTAAAACATAAAAGGTTATGGAATTCAAAACACAGGTCAAATATCAGACACACAATAAATTACTATATGCAGAGTTAATTAAATAAGACTATCAAATTCTAGCAGCCCCCCCGGCCAGGCAAAACAGTGCAAAACAGTATGCAAACGGTGGCGAGGAACCCAAAACTCCATTGGAGGAGAAAAAAAACCTCGGAGGGAAACCAGGCCTAACCAGGGGATTCCAGTTCCCCTCTGGCAAAAACTGCAGCCTCTGCACAAGCTCAACAGTGCTTGCACAACAAGGCGAAAATAAAAAAAAATTAGATTTAAAATTATCATTAATAATCTAATAGTGGCTGAAGTTTTGTAGGGACGTCACTTCCTTCGTCCAGCATTTGTCAGGTCTAGGAATGGATTGCGCCCTGCCCGCTCCGCTCTTGTAACCTTGGAACAATGAGACAAGACTGGCTGAGAGTAGAGTACTGTTCTGCACTCTTTGATGCAACAAATGCATCAGTTGTTATTGGAAGTGTCCCTGGTTCCGGTTGATCTAACTAGTGCAGCCTAGATCTTTGAAATACATATATTATGATAATCTAGTGTATGCAAGATTAAAAAGATGCGTCTTTAGTCTAGATTTAAACTGACAGAGTGTGTCCGCCTCCCGGACATTGCAGGGAAGACTGTTCCAAAGTTTAGGCGCTAGATAGGAAAAGGATCTGCCGCCTGCACTTGATTTTGAAATTCTAGGTATTACCAACTGACCTGACGCCTGAGAGCGTAGTGCACGTGATGGACTATAATACGTAAGAAGTTCTCTCAAGTAGTGAGGAGCTAAACCATGCAAGGCTTTATAGGTAATAAGCAAGATTTTAAAATTTATGCGATGCTTTATAGGTAACCAGTGCAAGGTTGACAGAACCGGGCTAATATGCTCATACTTTTTTGTACGTGTAAGAACTCGAGCTGCCGCATTTTGGACCAGTTGGAGTTTTTGTAATAGGCCTGCAGGGCAACCACCTAATAGTGCATTACAGTAATCTAGTCTTGATGTCATAAAGGCATGTATAAGCTTCTCCGCATCTGATGATGACAGCATATGACGTAATTTAGATATATTTTTAAGATGGAAAAACGCAATCTTACAGGTTTTGGCGACCTGGTTCTCAAATGACAGAGTACTATCGAATATAAAGCCAAGATTCTTAGCTGAAGATGAGGGTTTTATGGAACATCCATCAATAGTTAAGCAGTATTCTTGGTTGTTACGTAGGGCGGTTTTCGGTCCGATAAGTAACACTTCAGTTTTGTCCGAGTTCAGTAATAAAAAATTGCTACTCATCCACTTTTTTATATCGACAATGCATTCCACTATTCGATGGAATTGCTGTGTTTCGTGAGGCTTCGAGGAAATATAAAGTTGCGTATCATCAGCATAGCAGTGAAAGCTTACTCCGTGTCGCTTTATTATATCTCCTAGGGGTAACATGTATAATGCGAAGAGCATAGGCCCTAGTACTGAGCCCTGTGGTACACCGTACTGGACTTGCGATTTGCGTGATACCTCATTGTTTATTTTTACATATTGGAAACGGTCGCATAAATAAGATCTAAGCCATTTCAAAGCTATTTCCTTAATACCGACATAATTTTCAAGTCTATGTAGGAGCATGCTGTGGTCAATGGTGTCGAATGCAGCACTAAGATCTAGCAGCACCAATAAGGAGATACAACCTCGGTCGGACGCCATAAACAGATCATTTGTAACTCTAATCAGAGCAGTCTCTGTACTGTAATGTGCTCTAAATCCAGACTGGAAATCTTCATTAATCTCATTCCTCTGGAGGAAGGAACATATTTGAGTTGAGACTACTTTTTCCAGAACTTTAGATAAGAAAGGTAGATTCGAAATAGGTCTATAGTTAACTAGTTCTCCAGGGTCCAGATGGGGTTTTTTGACAAGGGGCCTTATAACAGCCACCTTATATGCTTTAGGCACATGTCCTAATGTCAGAGATGAGTTAATAATGCTAAGTAGAGGATCTATAATTTCTGGGAGCATCTCTTTCAGAAGATTTGTAGGTATAGGGTCTAGCATGCATGTAGTCGATTTAGATGATCTAATGATTTTCGACAGTTCATCGTGATCTATAGTAGAAAATAAACGTAATTTCTCCTTAGGGGTGCTGTAGTAAGTCGTTTGTTCAGCGGGTTTCGCATCTGGTTGCATAGTTATAATTTTCTCTCGAATATCTTGGATTTTATTTGTGAAATAGTTCATAAAATCATCACTGCTATGCTGGTATACAGCAGCAGAAGTCGCTGACGATTTATTTTTGGTTAATTTAGCCACTGTATCAAATAAAAACCTAGGGTTATGCTGGTTTTCTTCTATTAGTGATGAAATGTAGGCGGATCGAGACGTTTTTAGGGCTTTCCTGTATTTTTTTGTACTATCCTTCCAGGCAGTACGAAATACCTCTAATTTAGTCTTTTTAAAGTTGCGCTCCATTTTTCGTGCCGCTTTCTTTAGAGCCTGAGTGTGTTCATTTTTCCACGGTGTCGGTCTGTCATTTTTAATCTTCTTTAAGCGCAAGGGAGCAACTATGTCTAGCGTTTCCGAGAAGGTGGCATTAATATTTTCAATAGTAAAGTCAAGATCTTCAACGTTATTACTCATGCTAGAGATTTGAGACAATTCAGACAAATTATCAAGAAACGCACCTTTTGTAGTCGAAGTTATTGTTCTACAATATTTGTAACTTGGAGTTTGATTTGCCACCATTGGGTATTGAAGCAAGCATGATACCAGATAATGATCTGAGATGTCTTCGCTCTGCTGAAGGATTTTAACATCGACCACGTTTATACCGTAAGACAAAATTAAATCTAAAGTATGATTACGAAGGTGAGTAGGTCCTGACACATGTTGACTAACGCCCATGGAGTTAAGAGTGTCTTTAAAAGCCATTCCTAAAGCATCGTTATCATTATCTACATGAATGTTAAAGTCACCAGCAACAAGGACTCTGTCTGCAGACAGTACTAGTTCTGATAAGAACCCACCAAAATCTTTAATAAAATCTGTGTGGTGCCCTGGAGGCCTATATACAATAGCCAGAATAAATTTTAAAGATGTTTTGTCCTTAATATTAGGTATTGATGCATCAAGTACCATGACTTCAAAAGAATTATATTTAGGACAATGGGATATCACCAACATAAACTAGAATAGAATATAGTTAAATAGTAATCCAATCTTACAATAAAAATTCACTGGTGAGCAGTTAACTCCATCTTTCCAATTAAATTATTAGAATTTTTAATTAAATAAACTGTCTATATACACTCACCTAAAGGATTATTAGGAACACCTGTTCAATTTCTCATTAATGCAATTATCTAATCAACCAATCACATGGCAGTTGCTTCAATGCATTTAGGGGTGTGGTCCTGGTCAAGACAATCTCCTGAACTCCAAACTGAATGTCAGAATGGGAAAGAAAGGTGATTTAAGCAATTTTGAGCGTGGCATGGTTGTTGGTGCAAGACGGGCCGGTCTGAGTATTTCACAATCTGCTCAGTTACTGGGATTTTCACGCACAAACATTTCTAGGGTTTACAAAGAATGGTGTGAAAAGGGAAAAACAAAAAGTATGCGGTAGTCCTGTGGGCGAAAATGCCTTGTTGATGCCAGAGGTTAGAGGAGAATGGGCAGACTGATTCAAGCTGATAGAAGAGCAACTTTGACTGAAATATCCGCTCGTTACAACCGAGGTTTGCAGCAAAGCATTTGTGAAGCCACAACACGCACAACCTTGAGGCGGATGGGCTACAACAGTAGAAGACCCCACCGGGTACCACTCATCTCTCTGTTGAGACATTCAGATGGTAGAGACAGAATCGGGCGTAAACAGAATGAGAACATGGATCCTTGTTACCACTCTGCAGGGTGGTGTACTAAAATGGCCCCCACAGTCACCAGATCTGGAACGGGAGCTTCGTGCCCTGGATGTGCATCCCACAAATCTCCATCAACTGCAAGATGCTATCCTATCAATATGGGCCAACATTTCTAAAGAATGCTTTCAGCACCTTGTTGAATCAATGCCACGTAGAATTAAGGCAGTTCTGAAGGCGAAAGGGGGTCAAACACAGTATTAGTATGGTGTTCCTAATAATCCTTTAGGTGAGTGTATATATAACTCTTTTTTACTGTAAAAGTCACCATGAAACTGAAGTTGCGATTGACTTTTCCATTTTGTGATGTGAAACGGCTTCTGAAATTTGATAAAAAATGTAGGGCGGGGCTTTATTTTGCCCATCCCTTTTTGATTGGTTTGTTGTAAGCTTGGCCTGGAGGGGAGACCTGTAATTTTGACACTACTGCGATGCTTGCTGAATCCAGCTCTATCTTGACCATATTTTCAATAAATTGGCAATTTTTTTTATTTAATTTTAACAGTCACATAACAATCTCATCTGCCTAAGCCAGATGTATAAATATTGCAAGATGAATAATATTTTTTATATTCTGTGAATAATTTAAAAATGTAACGCTACTCCATGTGCCAGTGTTGCACAGGCGCAGTTCATTGCACTAAATATCTGTGCGTCTTTTGGATTTTGTTACCTGTTTTTATTTGAATGTCACAGACTTTGCACTGCTTCAACCTCGCAACTACTTATGCAATAAATTGCACTGCGACAAGGTAAGACATGTGTTTCATATGTTTATTACAGTGACTCTGCATTATCAAATTACTGAGCCACAGTTTTGTTTTATATTTATGTAATCTACACTTTAGTTTCTGTTATTTAAGACTTTTATGTAAGACCAAGTTTATTTATCAGTGCTTTATGTCATGATAATATTACATGTTTACATGGGTAGAAACTTAACAAATCATTAAATATACTATATGATTTGTAGTTGTATGAACATATGTCACTCAATTCATGCATCAACTATTATCATCTGGCCTATAGTTTATGATGAATCTGTCTAATATTGACAAACAAGTTAATGTTGAAGCTGTTTATATAAATGTTGCTCTAATCATATTCTGCTCCCTCTTAACTACAACAGAAAGTTCCAATTTATCATAACACACAGCCCTTTTCACAGCTCAAATTGCCCTGCGGCTGTTGTAACTATGGAAACAGAAGATGGCTTTTACTGCTCTTTATTAGTAAATATTACAAACTTAAACAATGAAAATATTAAGGCCAGATGATTAATGATCAATAAACAGCACTAGACCCGATGTACGCAGCACAATTTCCACACTAGAATGTAGAGCACTCCAAACCTCCACAGACTGGATACTGGGCATATCAGGTCCAAGCAGGTTTCACAGATGCCGCTCTGTGCATGGAACTGGGAATACATCAATTTAGCAACCAAACTGAGGAAAATTGAGAACTGACACAGAAATGAAAGGGTAACGGGACCTTGAAGATGACAACAAATTTCTGGCTAGACTCATCTGCTTTGAAATCACAGATGCATTTTGGAAGAAATGTATGTCTGTATATACAGTATGCAATGCTTAATTTTTCTCTAAGTCATGCACTTCTGTTTTAAAGAACCTACAAAAATTTCAATGTAATACCTATTAAGGACTAATCTTCAAAATACCCCTCAGTGCAGTCACAAATAAGGTCTTGAAACTTCACAGGCTGGAATCCAAGTGCAGTTTATAAGTATAAATATCAAGCAAGATCATCATATTAGCATTATACAAAGAACACAAAAGCTAATGAGACTAACAAAATACAGGTAAGAACAATCAAGAAGGGGAAACCAAAACACAGCTACAAAATAAAACTTATACATAATAAAATAGCAAGAACAGGCTTACATAAACGAGCCATCATAACTAATATGATCTTACCTCATCAGGCATTAAATATTTACTGCTTTTGCATCCTTACCTCAACTTCTTTTTTGGGAATACTAAATGAACTGGTCATTTATGCCTCTCACAGTCTGACTGTCATCTCGGCCCCATCATGGCTGATTATTCTCTCTTATTACATTTGCAGGTGATGTACACACCTCGCGCCTGAACCTCCTCCACCTTTGATATTATCCCACATAGCCATTTCTCATCCTTGGGCACATCAGAGTAATTGCTCCTACTACCTGAGGGGCAAGGTAATAAAAAGCCCCTATAGATAAGAGTTAAACACACGGGGCCCGCTCGCAAGATGTCTGTCACATAGAACGAATGTGATGAAGGTTGGATGGATGTGGATCAGCTGCACAGATGTAGCGAGAGGGTAGGGGGAGGTTTAATAAGAGCTCAGGAGAGGTACAAATATTGTGCTCCTCTGTTAATAAAAGCTAAGGGAACGGACTTCTGTACAGTCTGGCAGATCAGAGAATGAGTGAGAGGGAAAGGCAGATGCAAGCTTAAAACAATCAGTGGCGTTAATCTGCTAGGTGCAACAGCTGCTCCCTGTGTATTCTGAGGTGGCTGGCCGGATCGGATCCTTTAGGCCCTTATTAGCCTCACTCGACCAGGTCTGGCTCATCTAAATCCAGGTCACACCTCCTTAAACTTGCCTCCTGTCATCCCCTCTTGGATATTCAGGGTAACAGGGATTACTTTCCTCTAAACAAAACTCGCCTTAAAACATTTAAGCAAAAACAATGTGCTAATTATAACTAACAATAAAGATAAAAGTCTCAAAATATTGACGTAAAATAATTCCTGATTCCACACCACAAAAGATGGGAGAAAATGGAACAATAACAATGGGATTACTTGCAGAATTATTTTTTTAGTTGATGTACGATTAAACTAACATACTCCCAAATGGTTTTAGCCGCTGAACAGACCTGTATGTTGTTTGGCCTATTCCACCTTGAAAGTGATACCGATATATTAAAGCTGATAAATTACGAATCATTACCACTTCAGGTGGTTATAATTTGCTGTATTTCTTACAGTTACTTACTTTAAAATGTTCAGTAAAATACTGTAATCTTATTTTACTGTTAATTACTTATATATGTAAAATAATCTGAAATACAATTATTGTGAAATTATTATGAAGTAGTGCATTGTACAATACTATAATTGCAGTAAAGTTACTGTAGAGTTATAATACTGGTGAAGCCAATTGTGGTAAGGGTATTATACTGTACAAAGACATTAGAGTATGGATATTATGCTGTAAAAATAAGCTGCAGTAAAGTCATATTACTGTAAGATACATTTACAGCTACTGTTAAGGGGCACTTACAGTAAGTCACTGGCAATAGTGCTGTCACTGACTTACCGCAAAAACACAATGAAAAGTTTAACGAATCCAGTACTTTTTGTTGTGATCATTCACTTGATGCTTTCTGTCTTAAGACCTGTTAGACTTGCGGCTTTTAAGAAAACTTTTCTGGATTTCACTGGAAGAACATCTCTTTTTTTTTTTAAATAAACATTATATCAGAAAAGCTAAAAAATCTTTAACTAGTGTAATGTAGGCTTGGTATATGACTTTTGGGGAAATAATAATGTTACCCTGTTTTCTGTCTTCCGTTTTATAAACAGTTAAAACTGTTTTTGCCTTTTGTTCTAGCTCAGAAAAACATTTATAAATGTAATGTAACCAAAATTCTCTTTGTTTCTTTGCAAATTGCTATTTAAAGGGCAGTTTTAAATTTCCCAACAATAAAGTTCTATTCTATTCTATACTGTTGTTGTTAATGACCTTTTAACACTATTTCAAGATATATCTTTGTTTAGGAACAACCTAATTTTAGCATGCTATTTACATTAAAAAAAGTGGTTTGATTCTTTTCCTTTAAGCGATTTTGCTTTATTAAATTCATATTTTTAAACCTTTATTATTTTTACACATGCCTTTCTGTTGTCCTCTGTACATCATTTTGAATTCATTTCATACTGATGTTGATATTTTTGCTCCAAAAAGCATAAATAAAAAAGAAAAAGTCGCATAACACCACATGTAGAGTTTAGATGAGCCCGTATAGAAGTACCTACAGCATATACTGTAAAGCATACAGGGAGTATGTGGTCAGCTAGTATGCAATTTCCCAGGTGTCTCTGAAGCCCACACAGCAGTGTGTCCAGAGCAGCCATGGCCTCATTTAGATGGCTGAGATCCTCATTACTGCATCCACTTTTCCGACTTACACCTGCCGTAAAACTGCACTGTCCTCGCCTACGCTCAGGAAGGCATCACATCGGCATCTCTGAACACACAGCAGACTCTCTCTAGGGATTAGAACTCGGCAATGTGTGTGGTTTACATTTGATCTAACTTTAAGAAAAGTGCCAACATGTTTGTATCAGCTGTCGGTATTGCATACGAGTTCACAAACAGATCGCAATTAGAGTCGCTTCGTAATATGAGAATTGTGTTGCGAAAACTGTTCGGAAGGGGCGTTCTCTTCACAGCATCACTTCCTGCAGGTTGCCGAGACGTGGAGGGCAAAAGAGCTGCAGCTGTGATGTGGGGGGACAGGACTTCTGCGGCTCTTCTAAAGCAGTAATGAGAGCTAAAGCTGTCTTTTGTCTCAGATATGTCATGACATCATCTTGACAAATGAATGTGAGCTCAAGTCTAATGGTTGTCAGTATGTCTAAATCTACAGTAAGTTAATAAGGATTGCACATATGACTCCATAATATATCTTGGTTTAAGTGACACTTGACAAAAAATACAAAACGCCAGGCACATAGCTAATGCACAATGACTTGTAATGATCTGTATCAATACAAATAAAAAGATTGATTGCAACAATAGACCTGTGGCAGGGTTAAAGATTTAAAATATTGATTTTTGCCAGTATCGAATGTTCTTTGCAGTGCAGGGGCAGACATAATTGCCTCTGGTAGGTGAGCATTGCCGTTTCTTCTCTGTTGTGAAGGCCCAGTGATCCGCACTCAATTACAAGCATTGATTCTCCTCCGGCTTTTAAATGAGGATAAAGCTGTTTGTTAAAATATCACAGTTTGCTACAGGTGTTTTTTGCCCTGAGAATCCACATATTTTACCACAAATTTTTAACAGTCATCTTCTCTGATACAGTTTTGGCTGGCCTTGAAAAGCACCCAAACACAAAAATTGTCGTAATTTGCTAACCCTCATGTTGCATCCTTTACCACCGACCTGCATTGCTTTCTGTCTTCTGTGGAACTCAAAGGGAGATCGACAGCTTTAGTTCCCATTCACCTCCATTGTATAATAAACAGATAAATGTTTTCCTATCCTACCACACAAATTACATCATATAGGTTTGGGGTAGAGAACTATGACACAATATATTTTTTTATTATTTAAATATCACATAATTACACAAACATAGGATCAGCCTAAGTAAATGTAATTCAGAATCTGACGAGCCCACAACGAAGCACTTTAAATGCTCAAAAATGTCAGATTTCTCTATAGTGGCTCTGTTTCTGAAATTTTGTATGTGTAGTTCTTGGTATGGATAATATGTTTAACACTATCACGCAGAAAGGTCATTACAGTTGACAACTATCCACAAAGCATTTTTGCGATTTCATGGGTTTTAATGGCATAGTTGAACATCACCCACTAAAGGGTACACCAGTCCAACATCCTTTATACTATCACCAATCAAGTTAAAAATAATAATGTTGGGAAAAGTGAAAATCTAAAGTCAACTTATCCTGAGTGAGGTATAATTCATGTTAAATGCATAAATGTTTGTAATTTTTTAATCTTGGATCGTTTTTGTTTTGAAAAACAGTGTTTTTGTGTTAATGATGATAAAAAGCGCACTGCCTACATCAACTAAGAGGGTCTTCGCACCTCTTTCAAACCTTCAGGTCTATCAGGTTTGAGTCACATATAGTAAATGAGTGATGTATTTGATGATAATAATTGCACCGTTCTCTGGGTCACTCAACAATAACAAAGCATTCGAAAGCTGTGGCAACACGATCCAACACTAAATGGAGTTGTCTCCATAATGTCAACTCTTCAAACATGCTTTCCTAAAGGTACAAAAAAACTGCACCACATCAGCAACTTACTCTGTCTGAAACCGAACAAAACCCTGACCAAGCAACAAATACCACTTTAATATGGCTGACAACATTTTAGGGAAACAATGTACAACAAAAAAGGCAATGTGTTACGCCGAATCTTAATCTCGGAACACAAAGTAAAAATTGCGACTTGCGATGCTATTGTTTTAACCTTAATCAAATTTGTCATTTCTTAATCAGTTTATAATTATCAAGCAAGTTTGCCTCATTATATTTATTGAGGGACATTACAAGCTCATTTGTTGGATGCTGTCAAAATGAATAAAATGAGAGAAGAGTGCTTAAAAAAACATTTTTACAAACGCTAAATACGTCCATCTGCATGGGAAACAAACATCATACTACAAAGTTTTAAAGCTGCAAATGAAGCACTGCAGCACAATGACACAGTTTAATCTTGTCAACATGGACCGAGAGTCAATTGGTCCCTTGTCCTTGCTTGTGAAAGAGTCAGGGCAATTCATTGGATTACAAGGTCCTCTGACTTGAGGATTGTTGGAGATTAGTCTGGACAATGGGCATACTGCTTTCAGGTGCTGCCTAAAAACAGATATTTTGTGTAGAAGAGATGTAGCTCTGAGGTAAAAATCAACACTTTACCACATTATTAAGGTACTGCCATAGAAAAATACAAATCTATATAGCTGAAACATTTGGTGTTAAAAAGAAAAATGAAAAATGAAAGCAGGTTTTCAATATTCATTCAAGTATTGGCTTTATACAGTATGTCACGCATTTGTTTAGTTTGTAAGTGATCGTGTTGTGTAATTCATACTCATTACTAAACTAAGTAGAATTCTGCATACACAGTTATGACATCACCTCTCCACTAACTCAGACATCATAAACACACCTAACTATACGTGTGAGAGGTAGTTTTAAACGATATGTGATAGGTAACACAGTCCCTCTTAACTTTCACTTAGTTTGCCATTAAACAGACTCGTACGAGAGAAAATAATATTTACTTTATGAACAGTAAACTAATATTTCTTTTTTTCCGCTAATCTTACCTGAAAACACCCACAGTAAGGTGAGAAACAGAAATGTTGCAGGTCTCCAGAACAGCATCTCCATCTCCCCTCATGAAGTGCGCGCTCGAGCGACAATCATCTAGTCACAGTCACGCTCCGCGCCGCTTTCTGGCTTCTCTGTCCACTAAAAAGTAAAACCGTAGATTTTACTCAACCCCGACACAGTCCCGCTTGAAAACAAATCCATGTTCTTCCTCTTCTCTCGTCTTCGGGGTGGAGGGCATTTGAAAAGAGAGCTTTGGAAAGGTGGTTCTTTAATTCGTATTCCTTCTTTCTAATTTCATGTAGACGAAGAACAATCGTTCATATCTTAAGTTTCTTGCTGTTCTAGGTCGAAATGCACGTCAGTCACCTGAGAGAGACTGTCTGCCTTCCCGCGTCTAGATATCTGCGCTACGCCACGCCCCCTTCTGCCTACAGGTGTGACGAGCGCGCCACAGTTTCCTCTCTTAGATGTTTCTTCAATTCAGCGAATGCAAAACCTTTAAAGTTTGTTACAGAATATTATTATTTAGTGACATATTTGATTGTTTTAGTATTGTAGCATTTTTACTTTAGTTTGGTCTATCCAGCACTTGTCTATTTGTCTAGCAAACTTTGCGTGTCTCATTACTATCTGTTGCAGCATGTATTGTGATGTGACGTCGGTCTGGGATATTAGGCTAATAAGTACAGGATAAAACATACACTGACCCTGAGCAAAGCTCATTCTCACCCGATCCGACTGGCCGGTTGCCATAGAAACACATCAGAAGTTCATGCATCAGTTATTGGGGACTGGTGAGCTCGAGTCTTTGATAGTCTTGTCTCTGCCTATTGTCTAACTTGAACTTCAGGAAACAAAGTGCTGTCTTGGTGCTGTCAAGCCACTGCGCTCTACAAATATTGAACAAATGAGCTGCATTTTTTTGACAGTGTAGCAATGTAAATATACATTTAATGGTAAGCAGGCGTTATTTAACAGCATATTTTTTCCTGGCAAAGAGTAAAATCATCACACTTTTGAAAACATGTTTTAGTTTTAGCATACTGAGTGGAAACAATAGAGGGAGATGGCACAACCTGCAACTCCCTATGCCAAAAATGCTCTTAGAGTGGTCAATTCTATGAGCTGCTGCAGCAGTCGGATCTCTTGGTTTTACCTAGATAATTAATTTATATAGAATTATCCATATCCATCTAGAGATGAAGCCAAATGAGATGTTAAGCTTTCTTACCATGAGGCCAACCATACATGCATCTTGAGCATGTATCAACACTACTATAGCATTGCTTGATGACCACGAAAAATAATTTGGTCAAAGCCATTCGTACATTACAGGTTACTTGCACACTAATGACTGGAAGTGCTTTCTAATGACTAAAAGCAAAAATGACTACATATATAATTTACTGCATTTGTGTTATTTAAGATGTTCTTTAAAGCCTGCATCATGATCTAAAAATGAAGATGCCATTATGAATTCCAACATACCCTATGTGTCTTCTACAGACATGCTTTAAAAGAGTTATCAAAAAGTGTTTTTCTATTTGAAAAGGGAATATCTTGGTTCAAAAAATAAATGAGATGACAATAAAATTAGATTTGTGGATTAACCTAGCACTCACAGATTAATCTGTTTTAAAATGGGTTTTTCCTGCCACCTAGTGGCTGCATACTAATTTCACCCCATTCCAGTTGCTGGAATAATGAACTCAATAATTAGAAAATGATTGGAAAATGGGTCTGTTTGCTATCAGTGCTGTTCACATGGAGGTATTTTTTAGATTCTTGAGCTGGGATTATCTATGCACAAATAATACATAGTTTTAAATCCCTTTAAACTATAAAACAAACAAACACAGAATGACTGACCTTTAACCAACTCAAGTAGTTGTACTGTAGAACAATCTGCTGATATAAAACTATAGCTGCTGGGGGTATTACACAACTATAAAAACCAAAACATTTGAAATCTAGAGGTCTGGACCCAGCGGAGCTCATGTACACAAAGATATATGGAGTTGTTAGCCCTGAATTGTCATGATCGCGGGTGGTGAGAGACGGACACAGGACCCAGGTGCAGACAGTGGGTAAGGGGTTAACAGAAGACTTTAATATGTAAGATAAAACAAGACCCACGAGGGGGTAACAGAAAAAAAACATGGGAATATAATGACAAGACCGAACAGGCCTAAGACAAAACTCCAACAAGATTAAAATAAACTTTAAACACTAACTACACTAAACTACTACAAGACACAAGAACTCACCACACAACCACAATGAACCAGCAGAAGACACAAGGGCATTAAATAAGGGACCAGATCAAGAGGGGAACATGTGAAGGGCATGAATCAATAACGAGGAAACGAGAGGATGGGAACAGAGACGAGACAGGAGAGAGTGTATGGAAGGCCACAAGGGCCATAACTGCCTCTCTCCACACAAGACATGAGACTCTGTCATGATCCTGACACTAAACCAAGAGAAACATGACATGATGCGGCAGAATGGCCTCACATGGCCGAGATTCACTAGGGGACTCAAGTTGGGGTCATTTTTCATATTGTATATTTGTATCATTTTTCTCTCAAATGGTAATAAATAAAAAATATTAAGTCCCCTACGTAAAGTTTGCCTGTTTCAAAGTTGTCCCAATCTCCCATTTCAGAGTTCTCACATTCACTGAAATGCACTAAAATTAGGCTAACATGGATAATTACAAGACATACCCATAGATCCCATTAGACAGGGTTTTTCAAAACAGGGGCCTCCAAGATGTTGCAAGGGGTGGCCATAAAATGTCAGTACAACAAAGACAAAACAATTATTATTCTTGTATAATTTCTAATAGAGTGTACACACCAAACGCGGTAAATCGCGCCATTCGCAACCCAAGTAGGTCATTGCGTTTTTGGATTTACTTAACATGTAAATCACTCGCGATTAACGCTTCATTCGCGTTTGGTGTGAACACACTATAAGTGGTCATCTTTTCCTTTCTAAGTGGTCAGTTTTATATAGTTTCCAAAATTGTTTATATTTGTATATTTCTAAGCGAGCTTTTCTCACCACTCACAAAAATAAAGATTTATATATTTATATATAAAAAAAGTATATATCTTCATGGATCATGATCCTTACTTAATATCCTAATGATTTTTAGCATTAAAGAAAACTCTTTGACCCATACAATGTATTTGTGGCTTTCACAAAATTTTGCTACTTAAGACTGGTTTTGTGATCCAGGGTCAAATATTTGCAATTTATCTAACATAGTTTAAATGTTTGTTTACACATGAAATAGATACGTGTGTATTTTAGAAAGGGTGTGCTCTGAACTATCGGAAATATGAGTTTCCGAGGTAAAAATGTTTACATGAACGCCCTCTGATGTCGCGTTTCCCACTGGGAAATAATTTTTGCCTTGTCTTGTCGTTAAATTAGTTCATATTTACATATAACCACTTGAAGCATACTGCATGTTTTTTACACTGCGAAAATAGAATGTATTTCACCAATATTCCATAAAAATCAGCAAGATAATTAGTAAAACTATGCAGGGTGTACGGTTGAAAACTATTGATTTATACATATCCCAAGACAAATTAATCTGGTTTCCTCCATATTTATATATCCAACAAGCACCTGAAAACAACCAGCTCCAAAATCGATGTCTCGTTTAATTCTAAATTGAGATCCTCTGTATCAATCTTGTCTTCCGCCAAGGTTGAAAACACTTGTCAGATCACGTCACTCTCAAAATTACGAACTTTCCCGGCGAGTTAAAAGGAGCGTGGAACGCGAGTGTTCGCGTTGGTGTAAACCCAGCATAAGTTTCATTTTTTTTAAAGCGGTGATTACTGTTTGTAACTATATTTTTTTCGAAAAGTAGCCTACATACATGAAATTAGAATCCTGAAAACTTTGCAAGTATTAAAGTTAGAACTAGATAAGATTTAAAAGGCAATAGGCTATTTTGTAAAGCAACGTTTCTTTGTAGCTTTACAATTTGTAACAGACATTTTATTTCGCGATATTTTGTGTGGTAATGCGCGACTTTGCCAGTGGCAATGCGAGCAAGCCACACTGTAAACAGATCTGTAAGTTTTCAATGCAATATTAGGCCTAAGTGTTGAATATCATGGTAAAGTCGTTGTGTCACGTTGTGATTTAAATCATGATTTTATGTATTAAATAAATCAATAAGTCTGCTCAGCAGGGGACAATAGTTAATTACCTTCTGGCTACAAAGAGTCAAGACAACACACAAAAGGAAGGGTACAGAACAATGAGACGAGGCTCAGCTGTGAAAACCATCTCATCATGCATGGGGACAACAGATAGGAGGTAGTAATATATGATGCATTCAATGTCTTTTCAGAATAAGAATTTACAGCTTTCCTGGGTACTGATTTATGTTTTGTTCCTATTACATCAGGTCCTCAATAAAGAAGTGAACAGTTGGTATGTGCTTTTATAGATGATTTACTAATATCTGTTAAACAGGATCTCTGTGGAATATCTGGCACCAAATGGTTCGGAGAGAGAGAGAGAGAGAGAGAGAGAGAGACTGGAGCTCCAGTGGCAAAACTGGAACAGATTCTTACCTCTGCTTTTAAAACAAGATGAGTTCATTTTTATGCCAGCCATATCTTTAGTACCTTGGAATTGTTTGAATGGATGTATTGTGAGGCTAAATTATTCTTTGCATTGGACACCACTGGATGTTTAAGACGATCAGAAGAAAGCAAAAAAGTTTCTGCAGAGTGGGAATAAGATGCTGCTCCATCTTGTCAGAGCTCTCCTTCAGCTAAATGTATACTCACATCCTAAAGGCATGGGCATAACATCAACCATCATTTCTGACAGTGCCAAGACTATATCACACCTGGACTTTGCGCAAGCCATTCACTTCAGTGGTGAGTAAATATTGTTATTTCTTCAATATTTTAGGGCACGCTCCTGATTTAAAATTTGCCTGAATGTGAAAGTAAATCGGGACACTTTCAGATAATTTGTTATTAGAGATGTTTGTAATAATATAATGTATATGGCTTCGTTAATGTTAGGCTATTAGTTTAGGATTGACATAATATTGTTTTTTGATCAAAAAACACATAATATTGTTTTTTGATCAAAAAACACATACTGTGATTATTGAGCTTAATTTTCCGACTGTTTGTTACTATTTTTCCCACTTGGTATCTACCTCTGTGATAAAGTATTTGACATTTAAAAGTACAGACTTTTATGTTGTTTCATTCAAACTAGTCGATCAAATGTCTTACTTATTCACTCTCATGTTGAAACTCATTCATTGACGTGTACCGTCTTGTACTTTAATGCAGTAATGTAAATGTTTTAATATAAATAAAAAAGTGTGCTCACATTAGTCTACAATGAGTTTACAAAACCTATTATGCAAGATTAGTTTGATTTACCCAGCTTATAATATGGGTGTAGAGGCCTCCAGGGGCTTCTTTGCTGTTACCTTGACAACAGCTGGGAGTGGCCCCAGGGGGGTTGTGAGCAGAATGCCTGAAGTTCATTTGCAGAGGGTAAGTAAGACCTTGGGGCAACAGAAATCTAACTTATGTTTTATATTAATATCTGTTTCGTTGTGTTTGAAGTAGACACATATAGAATTATTACTGATGTTAAAGGGATAGTTCACTGAATAAATAAAACAATTCTGTCATCATTCATTCACCCTCATGTCATTCAAAACCTGTATATGTCTCTTTCTTCTGTAGAGCACAAATCTCTAAGTGGTTTTATGTTCACTGAATGGAAGTCAATAGGGACCAGTATTGTTTGGGTTATCATCTTTTGTGAAACCATTGTCATACAGGTTTGGATTTTTATTGCAAGGGGTAAATTATCCCTTCTTGGTGCAAGCAGCTCCTTGATGCTGATTTTCTAACCGAACTATCAGAACTATGGTCAAATCTCCAGTAGATGGCAGTAAATCTATAGCTTTGTGGTTCTTGTCAAACGTCAAAGCTGTTGCTATCAGTTTCTATAGCAAGATCTCAAACTTGCTATCCTTATTATATTTCTACATAGTATGCATAAGCAATAGCAGATGATCCCATGGGTTTGTACCCTTGACAAAACCACGTAATTCAGAAGGCTGATAAACAAAGGCATCTGCAGCATTAAAAGTCATGTTTCCAACTGTGAGGTCATTGTTGTCTAATCGAGGTCAGATTTTGCAATTTTTATTTATGTTGCCAAGCAGGTGTATGGCCTGTCCTTTTATATCAACTGACCCTTGGCCCGCAAACTCCTTAATTTATCATCCCCACGCTTACACCAACATCACCGCCCTCACTTCTGTCACCAAACTGTTATACGTTTATGCCAAGCCACAGGAAATCATTACAAAGCTATTGTGTTCCGTGTCCACACATCAAGCATGTCTACTCGAGCACACGTCCTGGGAGCAGGTCTTTTGTTTTGAAAAGATCACCCTGCCCTGGAATGACCCGTGCAGTCTGTGCTTCTCTCCCCCACCCCTTTCCAGAGGACTCAGAGTCAGAGCCATATGGCACTGCCACGCTCACTAACAGGAACTGTGGACAGGAAAAAACACAAACATGGGCCTAAGGCCAAGTTAGGCCATCAACAATCCAAAGTGTCTGTGGTTCGCAGTGATTGTTGTTATTTTTAGCATTGTCGCTTCTGTTGGAGCAGAAATGAGTCAATGTTTATGATCATGGGCTGTTGAAAGAGCAGATGAAAACAGAGGTATTATTTCCTTGACCCACAGGGTCACCATTGCTTTTTGGTGTTGCGTTGGTCTCCATGTATTTGTAGTTGTTTTGGTAAGAAAGTTGTTTTTATGGTTATTGAGAACATCTGCAGTGGTGATGCAGCATAGACACATTGATGTGAGCAAATAGAATATGGGTCAATTCCTGTTTCTGAAGGGAAATTAACTTTTATTTCACTAAAGTATGAGGTGTTTTGCATGAACTTTGAGGTAAGAAAGAAATGTGGTTCTTGCATCCAATACATCCATAGAAATATCACTACAAATCTTTAAGCAGATAAATATTCTTTAGATTAGATGGATGGATGCGTTCAGCCCTGTCAGATTTGTCTGAAATGTACCACGTTTTGCTAAGTGTGCAAAATTTCTATGGCAAAGCAAATTATGACTCTCTCTCTTTTTGATTACAACATGAGGAAGATAATTTGTTTGTGGCAGCACTGGTCTGGATATGTCTAAACACATAATTTTCTGTCAACCGCAAAACAATGATAGTTGACATCGTACTTTGACACGTAGGTGAATGTTAATGACAAACATGTCACCAAGAGTGAGCTTGTTCGGTACGGCGAAAAGAATGAGAGTAAATTAGCATTTCTCCATCTGAGATGGCATGATAGCCAACGGAGGGAGATATTGTTAATTAACTATTTTATTTCAGGATGCAGTGTGATATCCAAGGGAGGCAACTAGATAAAGCATATTGCTTTGACGTATATTGACAGGGCCGTCGTTACTGATGCGAGCAAAAAGCTATGAATCCGCTTTCGGCTCCTGGAAATTCAAGCTTTCAAAATACTTGTTATTGATGCCGCCAGATCTTGATAAAGGTTTTCGTTTGGACCTCTCAGACATTGTTTGCCATTACTCACAGCAATTTCTCAAGCGAGGTGAGGAGAATTTCAATTTGTTGCACAGTTGGTATCCTTTGAGCTCACAACTGTTGTCTGTTTTCTGACTCTCGGCCATTCTGAGCTTCGAAGAAAGACAAATGTTCGCTTCTCACTTCAATAATGGCAGTCTTTCACAACAGACACAAAGTCAATGTGGCAAAAAACGGCACATGGCTCAAGGAAAACCCTAGAGAAGGGCACCAGTAAATCTTAAGAAGGTCAATCAATGATGGCTCTGATTGTATTGGAAATAAAAATATAAACGTCTGCCTAATGGCTTGCTGTAAAATAGAGCCACGTATAT
This sequence comes from Barbatula barbatula, assembly GCF_947034865.1. Classification (NCBI taxonomy): domain Eukaryota; kingdom Metazoa; phylum Chordata; class Actinopteri; order Cypriniformes; family Nemacheilidae; genus Barbatula; species Barbatula barbatula. Next base: position 11,610,357 of record NC_136782.1, read on the forward strand.
ATTCATCAGAAGTGCATGGCTGATAAAAGCTAGCTAGACAGTCTAAGCAATAATCCTGTTTTTACACAACAAACTGCAATTTGTTACAGCGAGGGCCTGTTGATGTGAGAGTCATTGTGTGACAAAATATAAATACAATGCTCATGTAATTTTTTTTAGGTCAGCTTTGTGAAGACAGTATAGAAGTGTAGTGTTTATAGACCACTTTGCAAATTGTAAACACTAGTCCAGAAGGATTTTTTTTATTTCTGTTATTTTAAATCTTACATTTGATTCGTAATGATATTTGTTCAACATTTTAAATCGGTTATAAATCGTTATAAAAATCGGTTTGTGTAGTGAAACGGAAAGTTTTCCTGGATCAGCAAATTGTTAACATCATCTGAAGTGGTCTATAGACGGTTTCAGTGGCTACAACAAAAATGTTGTGTGGCCCAAACTTAACGAACGAAGAATCAATAACTTATGAGTAGTTTTAATGTAATGCAATACAACGAATATTCACTATTCAAAATATTCATTTGAATGAATATGAATATTAAATAAATCGTTACATTATTACCAAACACAGACGGTAAAATAACTTCGGGGCAGTCCGTCTAATTGAAAACTGAAACTGAAAAGTGTTTACAACATGGTGCGAAATAAAATTTTCATAGCACATAAATAAAAACTAGCCATTATTATAGCGTTTTATAACGGCACTTTGTATTTCAAAATACGTCTGAGCCTTTGAGGGAAACCACAATAGTAAAACCCTTGACATAGATGGCGATATAAAGCTGTCGCTTTAAGATGTGTGCGTGGTCTGCCGGACTGACTGGTGAAGCTCCAAGCACTTCATGCTGAACGGCACAGTCGAGCATCCTCATACAGTGTAAGCCATTGAGCTGAATGGATAAAACAGCCTGTGTGAACTCAGTGCACTGCAGTTTGCGCTCAGAGGATAGAGAGCAAAGTCATCATGCCGTCTCATACAGAGAGATGCGCGCTTTTCACGTTGGATACTACTGACGCGTTATCGTAATGCGACGCTGTGGACTTTTCCAAGAGATTAGCTGAACTGTGATGTGGAGTGTTTTTACTCTTATGGGTTCGTTTTGTTTGACATGTTCCAAGTGAGAATGTGTCTTTGTGATTTTTGCCTTTTATTTCATTTAAGTATGTCGGTGCCATAAAAGTGCACTTGAAGGACAATGGCTCTTATCGTAGGAACCGTGATACTGATGCTCTCCAACATCTGCGGCTCTACGGGTGAGTTTGAAAGAGCACTCTTTTATTGATCCGCTGGCGCTGAAAACAGAAAGTTTGTAACGTTAAGTCGCAAACTTTTGCGTTTAATATGATCACTGTAAATACAGGATGGTAGTAAACGCGTCTTTAACAATGCAACAAACTGCATGCATATGTTTATTAATCACGAAGCAATACTGAAGTCACAGAAACGTCTTTGTTGTTCCATAAAGCCGTCCACAGATATCTGCATGAACAGATGCAAGACAAAGTTTCCAATTAAAAAAGAAAAATCGCTCATATTTTATGAATGAAGAAATGGCTGGGTTTGCTTTGACTCCTAACTATACAAGACAGCTGTGTTTTGAAATATTTAGTTTCTTTTCACACACAAGAATGAATATTTTGTTTGTTTGTATCCTCAGCTACCCAATGATGAAATCAAAGTACAACAGCATTAGAGCTATTATTAATACATAAAGAGAAGAATTAGATTGTGTTAAAAATGTTTTTCATTTTTTATCTTAGTTTTTTTTTAAATGCGACTTAAAGAGATAGTTCATCCAATAATACAAATCCTGTCATCATTTATTCAAAACCTGTATACCACTCTTCCTGTGAAACAAAAGAAGATATTTTGAGAAATGTCTCTGTTCTTAGTATCCAAAACGTTCAGCGGGGGACGTTTGGGTGCTTTTTTTAAAATATCTTCTTTTGTATCTTGTGTGAAGTAAAGAATAATAAAGTACATAAATGATTAAACAATTTTAATGAATTTTTAATTTTGGGGGAACTATCCCTTTAAACCTAGGCTAGACTACCCTATTTGTTGTGTTGTGAGTAAGTGTCTATATGCAAGATCCATTTCCATATTCTTCTCTTCTCATCTGCAGTAGGTGTACCATGTTTACATGGCAAGTGAATTGAACCGTGAATGACTGACCTAATATGTTTGGCAGGTGCAAGGAAGAATGCCACTGCCATATCATCAGTCTGCAGGGCTGCATGACGTGTCCCCCCGCTGAGGCCAGCTTAATGGCCTTCAACATTAAAGGAGACAGTCGCCGCTGTCCCCAGCAAGCTTTAGAAATAGAGTTCATAAGTTATGCATCTGTCTCCCCATTGTAGGGGTGCACAGTATGAACATTGGCCGAGCTGAAAGGATGCTTAAAATAGAGCCATGCATGTATTAATGCAGTTGGTTTATCGATTTGACAGTCAGCCGTGGATATGAAAGGCTTTGTGTGATGTGTGGTTTTGAGAACGTTTTGAGGTAAAACATAAAAAGTATAATGTGAAAGCATCATTTCCCCATAGAGCAAGTGTTATTGCGTTTCTTTTCGCTTGCAAATAAGTGATCATAATTAGTGAATGTGTACGAACTTTAAATAGCATGTATGTGCATGTGTAATTTATTCGGAAAAACACAAACCATAAAAATACCCCACAGTTGGTATGCAATATGTCTGAAGCTTTTGATCTGACGTTGAAAGTTTGAGTTACAGCAGTCAAGCAAGGGCATGTGGCCAACTGCGAGAGGTTGGATGGGGTTGACAGTGATTATGCCATTTCTGAAATAATGACAAATGGCCTCGGATGGATAACCCAGCAGTTACGCGAGCCCCAGGTTTAGCTGTTAACAATACCTTTGTGATTCTGTGAGAGCACTGGGCTGTGCCATAATAATGGGACTCGAACCAGCATTTATGCAGACAGGTGGCATAACAATGTTGATCTCTCTATAAATTACAGTTTTTTGTTTTGTTCACTGATCAGTGATTGGAGAAATGGATCAAGGCTCATATCTGAAAATTTTTAAAGGAAAGAGCTTTGAAAACACAACTGGACATTTTCTGTCTGATCACTGTTTTCGTAACAAATAATCATTAACAGCGGTACATTTAAGCCCTAAGGAAGAGGAATATTTGTAAATATACATTTCTGTAACGCATTATGTAATGGCGTAGCTCGTAGCCATATGCAAAATATAACTCGCTTCAACAGGAAGTGACTTGATTCTCCTATACCCACAAATATCATTTTCATCACATGACTTTAGTAACAGCTATTCAAATTGTTTAATAGTGGACTTATGGTAAATCATAGTATGTTTTAAATGTTTTTTTTTGTAAATATTCTATCATAGCATAATATATCACTTTATTACACAGCACTCTGGAATAGTTTATTCTGGTTGGCCAATCAAGGTCTGATATTCCCAGATAATTCAAAACATGGTAACCCATATGCTGTAAATCATTGTTACAGTTACCGTTTAATATTACACAAAATTTTTATATAAATGTGTGACATATTTACAAATGATTAAACCGAATTGGCTGTTCTGCCATTTGAACGTCGTGTCTTACCCAGTGATCTATATAAATGACTGGATTGCGCCTGGAAAGTTAAACCAACGGCAGGATGTAAAGCCACCGGAAGCGATCGCGCCACCATCTTGGTATGCCTAACTGACAAAGAGCTCCATTTGACTTGCAGTCAAAATTACGAAATATGATGATCCCTTTTCAGCTTATTAGGCGCGTGATATGGTTTTAGTTTACATGTGTATTTAAATGAATTGTTACTTCTGATGTTTTTTCCAATGGTTATGTTTATTTTGGGAAGAATAGCGATGCAAATGTGTAAATGTTTAGAAATAAAGCTTCATGACTCAAAGAACATATACAGCCTGTATCTGTATTTAGATTTCAGAATCAGCACATTTGTCATATGTTAAGGTGTCTCGTTAGTCTGCTGATCTGTTATGTACGATACTACAATGAAAAAGAACGTAACTCACTCTAGCTATGTCTAACATGATGGAAAAATTACAGACTTTATATAATTAACCATTTACATCCTTGCGTAGTAATAATGTCCTGTGATACTTTAAATATAAAAACGGGGACATTAACATGTGATAACTCCCTGGCTTTCCTGTGGCTCAGTGGTAAGAGCATGGCGCTAACAACGTCAAATTCATGTGTTCAATCTCAGGAGATTTCACATAGTCAGAAACAAATGGATAGTAGAATGCAATCTGAGTCGCTTTGGATAAAAGCATCTACCAAATGGGTAAATGTAATTTAAGAGAACAGTTGGGGATTGAGCAATCCAGTCATTTATACGTTTTACCTTAAAACCAAGTAAACAGGTTTTCCTTCTGGAAGCTAATAAAACACCCGTCATTTAACAATTGAATTTTGGCTGGCAAATATGGGTGGTTTTAAGATAAAAAAAGATATATCAGCGATATGACAGATCCTCGTTACAATGCTGAGCACTCTGTTATGCCTTATAAAGCCAAAACAACCTGACAGTGTTATATGCAACTTAGCCCATTATTTTAGTTGACTAAAAGTAAAACTTTGAAAAAGTCCCTGTACAGTGAAATCAAATGAAATATTGATTTTGATAATTGAAAAAAAATGAAATGTTTTAAAGCAGTCAAATTATTATAATAAACAAAAGTTGAAATAAAAAATAATTCATCCTATATAGAATATTTAAAATAATACAATTTATGAGAAAGGCATACACCAAAATTGCTAAACCTTTAATATAAATTAACACAAAAACTAACTAATGTTTGTTGATATAATATCCATGAGGTGCAGAACTTATATCGAATGAGATCATTGTTGTGGGCGGAGCTGTCAGCCGCTACGTCGCAGAAATAGAAACCGTTACTAAAATAAAAATGGCTGTTACTCATCGTGAAAATTTGCTCAACTGCATTTCCCAGTGTGCCTTTTACAGGTTTCCATTTTCATTCAGGGCGTGTCAATGCTGATCAAGGTTACGTATTTTCATGCGGAAAAAGGCTAAATACATGCGAAACTCTGTGTTTTGAGTGAGGGAATCTACCACTGAGAGAAACTGCGAGATTTAAAATCTCACACATATTTCTCATTTGAGTTGCATGCGTAAATATTATGTAACTGCGTGAAAATAGAGAGACTTTTTTATCATTGTGTGGCTACACACATGCCGCTTTTCAGCCCATAGGATGCTAGTTATGTGAACATATGTGTGATCTTATCTTAAACCTCTAATATATATATGTGCTTTAAAGAAAGCAGTGACAGTCTGAATCCTTGACAAGTAATTATGCTTTTAAATCAGCATAGCTGCATCTTTTCATCCGTGATGGGAATAAAAAGCAATGGTTTTTATTCGCTCCGTTCTTTCTCTCACAAGGACCAATTATCTTGTCATAACTTGAAAAGTGATGATGCCTTTGAATAGTGGGAGGTATAATCTAAACTGTTATAAACGGATGGAAACATACTTGCGTCGAGTGTTATGTGCAGCGGGAGGATGATGAACTAGTTAGCCGTTCATGACATACAAAGGCCACTGGATTTCCTTTCTCCCAAGACAATACACCTTGTGCTCTCTAAAGGCTGTTTTCCCCCACAGAAATGCTTTCAGAGTAATTTCAATTTCTTTTGGGGGCTACTTATTTACTATTTATTTCACCCGGAACATGCACCGCCGGTGTTTGCTATACCTTTTTAGATCAAGTGAAACCCAACATATAGGTACCGCTGTGCTCATAATTGATACAGTATATTCCACCTCTTAAAAGCCCCTAACGTACAAAGCAGAAAGCTTCTCAGTTAGTTCTATAGCCCCTGCACGAGCAGAATTCACCACTAATGGGCAATGAGGTTTGGAGGCTCATTCACCAGCAGCGGCCGTGCTCGACTCAGCCTTAATGTCAGCTTCTTTAAACTTCTCACTGAATCCGTCTGGCTCTCGGGGCTGAAAGCTTAATAGGTGCTGAGTCATCAGCCTTTGAGAGGTTCATCCTCTGCTCTCTCTCCCACCGGCCAAGAAGGCTCTCGTCCCTTATTCCTTCTTTTGATGAATACATGCTGAGAGAATGCTGTAGTTTTACTTTGCTGTATAGTTGAAGGTTATTTTTTGCCCTTTAACGTTTTTTTATTACGGCTACATTGTGTTTATTTAACTAAATAACTAGACTTGATTTTACATTTTTAACGAAGAAAATACACTCATAGACAGGTTTCTGAGTGTATTCTCAGCTGAGAAAGAGAGTTCATATACACAAAAGCAAATTATGTAAATCATATTTTCTCTTACTCTCATTCAATCCATCAATTTATACCATCATATCAAAAAATGCCCTCTTATCAGTTTAAAGGATTTTTCTCCCATGGTTACATTTTGTCTGGGCAGACAACCCAGATGAGATAGTACTTATTAATGTTGTTTTGATAAAATATACATGCAGCCATTTTCAGCATAAAATAATCTCAACAGACAGTGCTTCATCATCAAGGCTAACTTACACACACAAATAATATTACAGTTCCATTGAGCCAAGGCCACTAACTCTTATGAAGAATATAGTTTAATCAAAGACATTGCACACTTACAATGTCAAAATAATGTCAATGGAAAATATATTTTCATATCCTAAAGACCATTACTAGAAATCAAATATATTCTGTTGATTCCACACAGGGTCACGGCCACGTTTGGAGGACTTTCCACCCCGGATAGTGGAGGACCCCTCTGATCTGACCGTGTCAAAGGGCGAGCCGGCGACCCTGAACTGTAAGTCAGAGGGTCGGCCCGCACCCACGGTAGAGTGGTACAAAGACGGCGAGCACGTGGAGACTGATAGAGACGATCCACGGTCCCACCGCATGCTACTGCCCAGCGGCTCCCTGTTTTTTCTGCGCATCGTTCACGGACGCCGCAGCAAACCAGACGAGGGTGTTTACACTTGTGTTGCCCGCAATTACCTCGGAGAGGCTGTTAGCCGAAACGCATCGCTGGAAGTAGCCAGTAAGTCCTTTTTGATGAATTCCACCTTGTTTGTTATATCTGGATGGAACATAACTCTGCTAAAATAAAAGTAATCTATCCCTCTCAGCTGTGGCCTTAGGTTTTGTTTGTCTAGTTCTTTCATGGCAGGCTGCCGGTGAGTTTTCGCCTTCTATAATACGGGGCCGTGATTGTGTCCTCCTGCTGTTTGGCTTCGCTCCGGGCCTTTGGCTCAAACATAATCCAACTCTCTGGCACCGGAAAGACAACAGATCCAGCTTGTCTGCCAGAAGAAACTGGATTAGCAAGTTTGTTGATTAGGAAAAGAATGCAACTAATTTGAATCCCCAAAGTTTCCTCATTAAGAACGAAAAAATAGTACATCGCCTACTTTCCACATGGCTGTCTTCTTTTCTCTTCAACAAACAACGCCAAGTACCAATCCCTTAAAATAGCTTGGGGCTTCTTGTTGTATTATCAGAGGTCTGATAAGTGGTTTTAGGTTATTGACGTCTGGAGGTTTGAGACGAAGTTTAGGCTGATTGTATGTATAAGTTAAATGATCAATGTCATGTTAAGCTCATTTCCAATTTGCCGAAGGAAGTGATTCAAGTGTTTCCCCATTTAATGTAATAAGATCTTAAAATTGGCTGCAAGCATGAACTGATTCCTTCCAGCGATTGTAGACTTTTTGGCTTACTGTCCTAAACGCTAACACAACCTTCTGGGTGAAAATTATTTGCAATCATGCACACAGCGGTTAATCGAATCCTGTATGCCGAATACTTCAACTCTTAAATAGATGTTTGTTTTTAGCGCAGGTGAAGTACGTGATCGCGCTTCCCAGAACAGAGCAAGGCAAGCATTTGTGTTTAAAGCATATGCATCTTTTTTTCAAGTGACTGGTCACATCGCTAGATAAGACCCTTCTTCATCGTCTGGTATCGTTTAAAGCTGCACTGAAACTGTAATTTTGACCCTCAACCATTTGGAGTCCATTGAAATCCACTATATGGAGAATAATCCTATAATGGTTTCATCAAAAACCTTAATTTATCTCGACTAAAGAAAAAAATACATATACATCTTGGATAACAAGAGGGGTGAGTAAATTATGATGAAAATGTATGTTGAAAGTGATCAATTCCTTTCATAATCGAGTCGTACTGCAGATGAGAAGTCATAATTACAGCACAGAACCTTACAACGTGTCCTCTGAGCAAACCTTTAACACAGAGGATGATTAATAACGGACAATTACACCTAGAAAGAAAATAGAATCGGTTTAGCCATCAAGAGCATGTAAGAACCTAAATCAGCACTCCAGCTAGATATTAGTTCTTACTGCACAATCCTGGTGTGTTAAGAACTTGTCCTTGTAGAAGATGAGGCGATGAGCCTTAGGTTATACACCTAGAGACCCGGCTCACCGCTGTCTGTATCTTCTCGTCAGAAGTGATTAATGTGCTAATTAGAGTTGGACAGTTGCCAACAAGACCACGGGACGATGAGGATGGAGGATCCTGATGTGTACAACAGGTGATGGCAGGGCGGGAGGAAGCAGAAGAGTTTGAAAAACACACATGCCGCAGTTCAGATTATAGCTAGCAGATTGACGTGAACATTTTTTGTTCGTTCATGGGATCAGCGTGTTTGTGATAAGTGAACAATATTTTGTGTTTCTGATTCTATGGTGCCCATCTGTTAGACACTTGAGCTAACAAGAGTCTTAGAATATTTTATTTATTTTGTTTGTTGGTGAATCACTTGTGTCTCTCGGTTTGGTGAACATGTGTGATGTGATTATTTGTTATATTAGAGTCATGAACGTCCTGCAGAGATAATCTTTAGAGAGGTGCGTTATATAATCGTTTGTAGTTTGACCCGTGCCCACGTTGTCAATCTTTTTGAATAACAAAGGGGCCCTGAAAAGAGAATTCATGTTCATGGCTGTCCAAGTCATTATTCTCATATGTTTTCTGCAGGAGATTTGTAAAAAGAAAATCAGCACAGATCAGATTTTTACATTGCTCAACACTAGACGTTGCACTTAAGGTTTAAACCAGCATTTGGACTGTGTCATAGCAAGACATGTTTGATTTCAAAGTATGTTTACGGAAGTCGTGCCACTCGGCCACCATTTTTGCAATGCGTCTGGGCAGCTATATACATCATTGCAAGTCCACAGTCCTATCAACTTGAATGGGGGAAGGCAGATAATTCAAAAAAATCGCTGGCTAAAATCACCATTAAACAGCATATTTCAATAATTAAACATTACATGAACTACAGTATATCAGAACTTTGGTTTGCCAAGCTTAAATTGTGCTAGAATAAAAATTTTCGAGGTCGCCTCATCTACTGTGCCTGCGTACACCCTGGCAACACCTCATGAGAGCCCCACTCCAGAGAATCATCAGTCTTTACTGATTGACGATTGGCTCGTTTCACTGACAGACTTCCTTCGCTGGAGCGGACATATTGAGAGTTGCCGTGCAACTTGTTAAAGAGTAACTATTACAATATCTTTAAAATTACGTTTCATGCAGTGTGTGAATGTAAGCAGTCTGCCAAGTTGTAAAGCCAAAGGGAACGAATAACACATTTATTGGCTTGGGAAAAAAGGAGTCGACTCTGAATCACATGAACGACTGGTCTGTCATTCTAATTTCAGTTCCATGTCAGATTTGCGTCACTCACCTACGTTCCATTTGCGACACTGTATGCAGTAGACCAATTACAACAGACTAGACCATCTGACCAACAAGATCAGAGCAGGCTGACAGAAAGGAGGGGATTAGACAGATGAATCGCCGAACGAATCATTTGAGAGTCAGTCAAGAAGTAAGGTAATAATAACTGCCTAGTATTAGAAAATGAAAGTGTTTTTACACCTTGTATGTATGTGAACTGGTTGTTGGAGACTCCATAAACCAAAGCAGGACCTTAACCCTTTATTGGGCAAGTTACCATATTTGGTAACTTAATCGATCAATCACAACGACGTTTCCATGCAATTTTTATGACGGATGTTAATATCGGGGGCAGTGTGTAAATGTGATTGACTAAACTTAAGGTGGTTTTTATTGTTAAACATACGAAAAATTTGGATGCAAATTTGTGCAATGACCTTAATTTCGGAATTTGGGAATCACGAATCTGCGCTCCATCCTACTCCCACACATACGTAAATAGCACCGAAACAAACAACGATAACTTAATGAAACTCTCACATTTTAATAGTTGTGTTTAATGTTGAGATAGATGATGTTTGTGTAGGATTTCTAGAAATTAGTGAACATTGTTGCTGAAAAATGGTTTGATCATATTTGATCATACAGTTAAGTGACAAAGTATCCATTTTTAGATATACGCCCGATGTGTTTAGTAAGTCATACTTTTACTAATAATGCATTATAACATAGGACAATAGTACTTACAGTATTATTTAATTGATTGTTGCCACAGATTTGTATTACATTATACAGTGATCCAGTGGGAAAATGTTACTTATTATAGTTTTTATTATAGCTAAAGTTTTAAAGAGTTGTCAGAGGCTTGGTGGTGGTGACATTGATATCCAGCGACCTTATGTGTATTCTGTTTATAGCATCATGTTAGCTTTTTACTTCTACCGATTGAATTTCGACTTCAAAGGTAACAAATGTTGTGTTCATTTGTAAAGATTATCTTGACAAAACGTGTAAACATCATAAACCATTCTTAATCACAGAATTTTTTTTTCTGATCTTCCAAAAGTCTATGGGAAAAATGCATATAGGCTTTCGGTCGAGGGAACCAGCGTGGCTCTCACTTCGGGGTTAGCCTACAAAAATACATAGTCTCTGAGGTACTATATTGACTTAATTTTTTTCAATAACCCATTCAGTCAAACATAAAGGGCCTTTCAAAGATTCATATTTGAATTTTTTACCCCTTCAATATAAGCATTGTTTCGGAGTATTTTGTGACAGATAAAATACCTCCATTTTGTGTTTTGCCAGTGTTGTTCTCAGAAAATAAAAAAACAGGTTAAATCTGGCTCTTACAGTAATATGTTAATCCACGCAAAGCTAAATCACAGTATATAGAGGGTTACGGCTTTATTCAAGTAAAATACGTATGCCATAAAGCGAATGCTTAATCTGACACTTTGTCACAATGACAGCATGACAAAAGGTAAAAGCCAGTAGTTATATTTTTTGTTGCATAGAAGATCTGACCTTGAATACATCGAATATCCATTCACGTATTCTCTCAGAATAGCAGCTTTGTGTTGAAGCTTTTATGCAAAAGAACAGATATCTATTTCAAAGCGCTGAATGTGGCAGTCAGTCTGCAGGAGCACAATGTGGCCTTCCCTGAGCCCAGATTAAGATAAAATAGGACAAATAAAAAATAAAACTTACTTAAAAGGCTCTAGACCCAGCTGTCCCTCTCTTTCTCAGCGTTGGATTATGAAGTAATGGTGTTTTGGTGGCAGCTTTGGCCTAATACGTCTTTCCCCATGTGCTGTTATCTAAACCCGCTTGAAGGGCTGTTATGGGATTTTTCACATGCACAATGTTGTTGAACATAACTCGCTTATACTTTTATCTAACATATTTTTCATGATCAACAAAAAGAGTGATATCTAGACCTTTTACTAAAACATGAATTGTTCTGCACTGTGACTTTGTTACTGCAAACTTTATCACCCTTGGGTTTAAATGATGAAGCATTATTTAATGTTATGTTGTAATGTGTTCCTCTTTGTTCTTCTGAGTGTTTGTTTGACCAAGAGGGGTCTATATTGAAAGCCTTTTATTTAAACTCGAATTGTGGATGGTGCACATTGGTCGTGGTTGAGGAGATTCCCCCTTCAATGTAAAGCAGAAAAGCGCTATATAAATGTAATGAATAAATGAATGTTCTGGATTGTGACTTTGTAAATTCTTCCACCCTTGGGTTTCAATGATGAAGCATTATGTAATGTTACGTATGTCCCCTATTGTATATTTGAATCCATTTATTTGGTGACGTAAAATGTTGTCAAGTCAAGTCAGCTTTATTTATATATCACTTTTTAAAATTTTCATTGTTACAAGGAAGCTGTACAAGAAAGCATTGACTATAAGCAAAATATATAAGGTTATGCAAGTCAAAACACAGGTCAAATATCAGACAGACTATAATGGATAATATGTAATTGTGTGATACTCATTGGTGGGAACTGTATTTACAAACATAGTGTTTTCGAAAGTGTCTAAGCCTGATGAAGGTCAGTGGACCGAAACATTGTGTTAATTAATAAATATTTGTACTACTGTAGTATTGATAGTGTGCGGGATCTCATTATTTTATTAGTCATTACGCAATACAATTTTCATGTCATTCATGATTCACTCTGTGTTGTGATATTACTTTCAGTTCAGTTACGTTCAAAAGAGTGTATACGGGACCAAAAACGATAAGGATTTTACCAGTCTGAAAGAAAATAATCACAAGCAGTATGTGGATTAACCCAGTCTTTCTGTGTGGGTGGGGTTCGAATATCCGAGTTTCTACATGAGGAACAACATACTGTAGCAGGGATTAACCCACCTCTGGGATGGATTTATTTATGTACCTCTAAAATGAACAAAAACAACATCCGGCATCCTCTTTGCACACTTACAAGCACATGTTAGTAGGACGCCGGCACCCCTTAACTCCTCTCACAACATGCATTTTAATGCATCGCTGTATAATTACATAATTTCACATGTGGTTAAATGTATGCACCTTGTTAGGCTCCCCTAGCCTTCACAAGTCTCCTCACACATACACATATTGGCAGATGGCCACTTGTCAAAACCCAAACAAATTTTTCATGTTAGAATGATTGTCCTTCTAAGATCAACACCTGAGTCACCAGCGGTCAAATGTGTCTCCATAGAGGGGCGATGCAAATGAGCCGTTGTGTGTAAGTAAGGATAAAGCGTGGTGAGTCAGTGGCGGGCTATTAATAATGTACATCCCAAAAGGCTTGTCATTTACCATCATCCCATGATCTCTACAGGGGGGTTGAGAGAAAAGACCTCTGGCTTTTTTAAATGAGATCGACCTGTGTGAGATTCAGCTTGGGAAATTTCCTTTGATTCCCGTAAGTCAAATGCATGGCACTAAATAACTGGAAAACCGGTGGTCACATATCAAAATGTGCTGTCTAACAGCCTTACACTGGGTTCACACCAAATGCGAATTGACTAAACGTTTTGTGTGAGTAAACCACATACAAAGTCAATGCAAAGACGGTACAGACTAGAACTTGCGGTAGGCTGTGCAAATGACGCGCACCGAGCGGTGCAATGGCCACGAACGTGCATCAATATCTTCTTTCGTGGCGCATTGTTAATTCTGTCAACAGGGGGGGTTATGCGGGGAAAGCCTAAGTGTCTTTGGCTTCCGTGCTGCGTACACTCCCATTTATAATTCACCAAAAGCATCCGTTACCGGCCCCAAACGATAGCAGCCCACCGGGAAAATGCCCGGTACGCCAGATGGCCAGTCCGCCCCTGATTGGGGGTGGGAAGGAACTATCCTTTTATAAAGTTATAAGTTATAAAGTAAAGTTATAAAGATGTGGTTTCTGAACTTGTATCTTTATAGTTTAGCGATGTTGTTCCTGATTAAACTACTGAGCTTGAGACAGAGCTTTTTCAAATTTGTACATTTCTATGTAAGCACCATTTCTTTCTTTATGCAAAAGAAAATATTCACAACAATTGCTTCAACTTGACTTAAGATAGGCCTACTTAAAGGCGGATTTCAGAATTAAGCTTGTATAGACAAAGTCTCAGCGACAGATAAACAAATGCTATGTGGCCAAAGATTAACTTCTGGTAGACCTCTGCAAAGAATCAAATTTAATTTAATACAATTAATACACAATAAACAATTAGTATAAATTGATTTAAATATAAAATACGTTATATTATAACCAAACACTTCGTGCCAGGCATGTGCGTCTGATGAAACCGTCTATAAAATACATTATTTTCCAGTTTTCTTTCATTTTTTAATGTAAAGCTGGTTTGAACCAATGTAGCATTGTAAAAAAGCACTTAAACTTGAACTGAATTATTTCAGTTCAGGTCAATAAGGGGCAAACCCAATCATTGGGTTAAATGAACCCAGAAATTGTTCATATTTGACTCAACCATGGGTTGAAACAACCCAGCATAGGTTAATTCATAACCCAACTGTTGGGTTCATCCCTATTTGGCCGCACCATGGGTTTAAAATAACACAGATTTTTAAGAATGTACCTCAAGATAAGACATCAACAAAGAGATAGCAATGCTTTAAAAAAACATAATAGTTCAGTAAAATGTGTTAGATTTAATTTAGTATGCATGGGGACCTGAGTTCAAATACCGAACAAATGTTTTTTCAACTTACAAAATCAGGAAAATTGCAGCCGACCTCGCCAGCCAGTGACCATTGTCCATATATGCTGTGAAGAAAAGAGTTTTGACATTTTGGTAATAACCCCTTTTGTGTGTTACAGAAACAAAGACTTGCACAAGTTTCGAGCTTTTGCGGGGGTGGGTAGATAATTTAAAGTAGATGATGTGCCTCTGACATGCCTCTGACATGCACATGATTTCTGCCATAACATTTCTGATAAACATTTCTTACAACATTGTGAGTTACTTATAAAAGAAATTGCATTCCGCAAAATCCTCTTGGCTTTCAAAATCTGAGTGTGCATGACCTTTCTGGACACAGCCAATATACACAAAGGATATTTCCTTTCTAATTCTTGTTGATTATTTCCATAAATCATTTTAGCAGCTGAAGTAATTGGCTTTAACAGCATATGTAAGGGATGATAATGATTTTGCTCTGCAAGGTCTGTTCAGGGTGGAAGGTAGCCAAGCATAATTAAAGAGTGACCATAATGTTCTCTACCGGTCATGTGATCCAGCCAAGCTTTCAGCTGTAGCTAATGAGGCTCTCAGCTCATGTCAGTCACCTCAAAGATGACTAAATATTAGGCTGCCTTCACTTTTCCTGCTCTTTACCAAAGCGTAGAGGATGAGAGTAGGAAGAATAGCTTCCCGCGCAGACACCAAGAGGGACGAACATTGTCAGAGCCAAATCGTGTATCATTCTTTCCCCGTAACAAGGCACGTGATATCGCCGAGGGCACTTACGGGCTTTGTGCGGGCCGGCCGAGTCTAGGTAAACGGTGACACTGTTTTCCCTCCTCTTTTCCTAACCAGAGCTCATGAATTACACATGACTCATCTCCTGAAAAATGCAACATGCTGGGGGCTGTTTGGGAACAGCCTGTCCTTGTCCTGGTTTGTGCATATGCCTCCTGCGAGTTACATTCCGTTCGGGAGGTGACGGCCACCACAGTGGACTGCAGGGGACGAATCTGTAAGCGCACTGCCAATTTGAAAGCTCATGCATGAATATGTGTGCGTATTACTCTGGCGAGGTTATGCATTTTTGTTGGGGGGCCATCGGTCACCCTCGGTGACAGTTTAGCTCTCGTGGTCAAAGTGGGTGTGTCTTATGTGATTTGGATCCGGAGGGCATATAGCGGGTAAGTTGGGTTTTGCAAGATAGATGTCGATTTTGTGTTTAATGTTAGATTCTGCAAGATCTGCACTCTCTCTCTCTCTCTCTCTCTCTCTCTCTCTCAGATATGCTTTTACACTACAGAAGGCCTGATATTTGTTCATACACTTTCATGGAAAATGGCCATAGGGAATGAGTGGACACTCATTTAGCATTTTCAGTCGAACACAAGGGAGTCAGCAGCTTTCACAGCCAAAGGGGAAACGGACGATTTAATAATTTTATAGTCAGTTGGTTTTCTAATCCATCTTGGCTTTGGGGGATGAATTTAGCTATTTATTAGTTGTTATTGTGTTTAGCTAAATGTCAAAATTGTTGTGGTTCACTTTTGCTTTCAGCCATGTAGTTTAAATCAATAAGAATGGAACATTAATACAAATTATACGTTCTGGGTTGGTGATGAACTGATATTGTTTGATATATTTTGAGATTACTGTATCAGCATTGGCTAATAATAGCCAAAGACAGCAAATTCTCCCTTGTTTGTATTTCTAAATGTGCCGACAGGCTTGTCAAGTGATGTTGCACTTTTTCTTGCACTACAAGGAATGTAATAACTGTTAAATAGTACATTTGGTTATACTAAGTAAAGTGATTTTTACGGCTTATGTCAGGTAGACATTTTTTGGACAGTTGACATCTTGGCTTTTTATTCAATTATAAGAGATGTATTTGTTGTATAGATGGTTTCAAAACCACAATATAAACAAATGTTACTGCTTTTGCACGCTTCTGTGTCCCAAACTTAACTTCCGGAATACATGAGAATATTTTAGAAAACAAGTAAATTGCATAAGCTATGTCTAGTCAGTATTACTTTGGGTTACCAGTAGAAGAACCGCTACTTTGCTAACTTAAATGTGACAAAGTTACACGACCCATTCAACAAATTGTTCATTTAATAAAATGTATATAGAATAAAATTCAACAAATTTTTTATTTAATACAATTAGTATCCAATAGAATGTTAATATAAATAATAATAATGTAGATTCAATTAAATTCAAATAATATATTAAAGTTCCAGTGTGTAATTTTTGGGATAATCTATTGATAGAAATGCAATAATATATACATGTTTTTATGACCTTAGAATGAGCGATTTCTATCTACATACACGCCTTGCATGTAATTCGCCATGTTCTGTCAGCTTTAGTGTTTCCAAAGGGAGTGGGAGGGGTGGAGTGAGCGGTTGGTTGCCAAAATAATAAAAAATCATTTGGTGGAATAAATAGCTTTAAATTTGTTGTTTTTTACATTCGTATCATGCAACTCATACTGTATTGTGATGGTCATTTTGAAACTCTGGAGCATTAAAAGGAAATATTGTGCAAATACACAACCCTGGACATCACTTTTGGCCACAATTGTATATGGCATTGCAGTATACTGTATCAGCTACAGTACACTGCACTTCAGATGTTGCATTGGCATTAGCCAGTGAGAATCTCACAACGCCCACTACACAATGTTAAGATATCTCACTTTGAGGAAATTTGACATCTTATGAAAAACTGTAAAGAATTCTTGAGCATGTGGGTATGTGACAGATTGTGTTGGTGCTGGTCATGATCCGAGTGGAGGGAAGGCTCTGAGTACACAGACTGACAGATGACCATTTCAAATCCTAATGTGAGATCTGAGACACTACTTGCTCAATGACAGACCCACACCATTTGTCCTAGCTTGACAGTTATGAATATTCATAGACGAGGATAACTTTAACTAACAAAGAGTGTGGAAGTCTCAGAGCTCTGGATATCACCAATAACATGACATTTAAATGAATATTTATAAGTAATTATCACAAGTCATTGTATTTTGAAAGGTCAGCCAAGGGATGGTGTGGCCAGAATTTAGTAATGCAGAAGATCTGCCTCAGAGGTCATATCATAATGATGATTTCCATGCTTGAATCGTTTTGGAGTCGTTTCATTTTAGTCGTTGGCATTTATGTTTGTATGTGTATGTGAGGCTCTGTGCCCGCTGCCGGTGAGAATCTACCACCCTGTAAGAGCTCACCGTTTGATGTAGAAAACTCAAAGGGCCCCCCAAGGCTGCTACCATAGGGCAGGGGTTGCATTTTTAATCCGTCAATCACCACCAGGGATTTATGGGTTGCTTTTCCTGTTAAATCAGGTGGCAGGAAGCGGAGCCTTTCGCTCTCAGTGTGAACGGTAGTAAGAGAATTGAGGAAAGGGCAGGGTTCAACGTGTGCATTATACGGATGCTTAGTAAATTTAACACAAGCGGTCATTGTTGAATCTAAACATCTGCAGAATTAACCAAACCCTCCCTAGGTGCATTTCGTCATGCAAGACTTTTAAAGAAACACAGTCACGTCTCTTTTCTGCAGTCAATTATTCAGTCGTATTTAAATGAGAATGCGTCGTTATGATTTTTTTTTATAATTGATAAGATGAGGGATCGCGGGGACATTCACATTAGATGAGAAGAAAGAAATGAATCTCTGCATCACAATTCCCTCGTTCCTCAGTGAAGATCAACAAACATCTCACACAAAGAAGATAAACCTTAACCTAACGCTTCTCTCAATCTCCCACAGTTCTCCGAGATGATTTCCGGCAGCCTCCCAATGATGTGGTGGTGGCAGCCGGGGAGCCCGCCGTGATGGAGTGCGTCCCTCCACGGGGTCACCCCGAGCCCACTGTCTACTGGAAGAGGAATAACGTTCGTGTCAATGACAAGGACGGCAGGATCTCTGTGAGTCAATAACAGAAAGTGAGATGGTGGCACAGGGCTGATTTGAGGGTGATGATTACAGTAGGTTGTAGTGCAATAGCGACGTCACCATCCTCGCAACCAGCATTGATTGAAAGATGATTCAGTGTGTGAGGTCATTTCCTGTTCTCTTCTAATAAATGGCATCACTGCTGCCAGAAAAAAAGTGTTTTTGTAGAGCTGCACAGTCATGTGCAATAATGTCAATTGTTACTCAGCTACAAGCTCTTTAAAAGTTTAATTGCTTCACGTAGAAAGAAATTAGGTTAAATTCTGGATTTGAAGGCACAGACGAGACCTCAAGAATTTCTTAAACTGCTCATGTTTGCAAATAGCCTTATAAAACAAAAATACATGGGAATGTACTGAAAAATATAATGCAATATGCTATGTTAAATAAAACATTTCCATGCAGTATATTGGAATCAAACGCTTAATTTTAGTATATGAAAAGTGTAATGTATTATTCAATATATTGTTCTGTTAAATATGTATACAATGTACCATTCGATATATTTTTAAATATAGAACCGAAGAAAAAATTTAAACCATTTCAACGACCATTTAAATCTTTTTCAGGATTTACTATTCATAGGTTTGTGTTTAGGTAAAATCATTATTTTTGTTTTATTCGGTGAACTACTAACAGTTTCTTCCAAATTTCAATTTTATTGTTTCTATTTTCATTTATTCACAATAACAGATAAGATGCTCGTTTTTTTTCAGACCTCAGATATGCGAAGAAAACAAGTTCATATTCACATCTAAGCAATACACCAGTACTATTTGTACATGTTTTTGTGAAAAGTTTCAAACAAAATGTTGTGATAACCTGGATTTTTATCACAGTTTTCATGTGTTTTGTCATGCTGTCAGTCTATCACATTGCTGTTGGATGACTTTATGTCACTCCTGAGGTTTGATTTTGTCGAAATTCAACATACACTGGACTGGACACAATACGTCTAGAAGTGCTGATTAAATTAACATTTGGAATGGTCTCTTAATTTTTTATGTGGCTGTGAAAAGATTTAATATATTGAGAGTTAATATATAGGAAAATATATTTTCTTTGGGTAAGCATACGTAATTCCGTTGATCATAAGTCTGAGAAGTGAATAAGGATGTCCCATTTAATTCTTCCAAAACCATATTATCAAGGCATTTGAGAAGAAACATTTCAGACAATGTAAATCTAAAGTTTTACGTTGATAAGCACTCTGTTGTCAAAAGCACAAACTCTAAGGCTAAGCAATTACATTTGTCTTTGGCAGCGCATGGCCCAAAAATGAAAAAATAATAACAGGCTATAGGACCGCAGGCTGAACAGCTCTATGCTTTTGTAGCATTGCTCAACACCAAAACTTTGAATAACTTGAATGTTGACGTTAAAATGTGCTTTGTGTAATAACATTTAAATTAAGTGGTTATATTTGAGTTAAAGTATAATCTTACTGGATAACTGGCTATATCAATGAAAGTCGTTGTTAAAGGTCAGAACAGGTTGACAAAACTCCATAAGGTAACAACTGCACACTTCAAACTTATATGCCCACTTTTTCTAATGCTATTCTAATGACGTGTCACATATTTTTTGTATTCAGATGCATGGTGGTAAACTGGTGATATCACATACCCGAAAGAGTGACGCAGGCATGTATGTGTGCGTGGGCACCAATATGGTGGGCGAGAAAGACAGTGATCCAGCTGAACTGGTGGTGTATGGTAAGTTCCATTTTTAGACTAAATTTTTGGTATTACAAAAGGGTGAAAATGACCTTGTACGGTTGTATGTGTGCGTACCTCAGACATGCTTCAAATCAGAAAAACAAAGCATTTCAGTACGATGTGCATTTGCAAAAAAAGATTATTAAAGTTGAATTGAGTTTGTGTGTTTGTGTTTGTTTGCTGGAACAGAGAAACCAGTCTTCATCCGTCGGCCAGTGAATCAGATTCTATTGGCTGAGGAGACAGTTGACTTCATTTGTGAGGTGCATGGAGATCCGGCTCCAACAGTGCGTTGGAATAGAGATGAGGGAGAACTTCCACGGGGGAGGTCAGATTCCACCTACCAACTTTTTTTATAGCTTTTTGGATCTCAGATGCCAGTTTAATGACATTTTATCCACCTTATTTTTGGCATAAATGTGAGCGCTGACATCTTTGAGCTGTTTGTGTCTAGACTTCCGGTGAGCCACTTATGGCAGTCGTACTGCAAGTGAGAAGAGTGTGCTGTTTTGACTGGCTAATTAATATTTATTTTGGAACCCAAAGGTACAAGCGTAATGCTTGAGGTCGCTATAATAGCCGGTGCAAACGCAAAAATTTGCATACTAACATTTGCTTTGACCATAATACACGCACCAGAGCTGAATCTGGATGGTGATAAAAGCATCTGCCAAATTAATGAAAAGGTAATGTAATAACAGGGCAAGTCCTGTAGCTGTTAGACATGCAGCGCAGATCCTCTGGCAAGGAGGTTTGCTTTTGCCTATTAAGTTATTAACTGCTAAATACATATAAAAATGCTAACAGCTCAATTTTAATTGCTGCTACTTTTATTATACCACTATTTGCATACTGTTTTAGTTGTGCTAAATATGTTTTATATGTAATGTGATTTTTACTCTGTAAAGATCCTCCCACTGTGTAATACATTGCGGGTGTGAAAAATATTAATCAGAGCTGTTTTAAAGCGTGCTCCCGCTGCAACATACTTCCATTGTTTTCCATCGACCAGCTAATAATATGGAAGACTTAACACAAAAAGGAAGTATGTCACATCGTGGTTTCATGACAGAGGAAAAAAGGTCATTTGAAAAGCAAACAAACAACTATCTGACCTTGTGTTTCCACTCACATAGAGCAACAACAAATACATTTTTGTATCTAGACTTGTTGAGCTCAAACCAAAGACAGCATAAGGTTTTGTTTCCAAATAGATGTTGTTTTTTTGAAAAATCAAGAAAAATCCCCAAAATAAATAAAAGATTGTATTTCAAAGACTTAAAGCTGCCCAGAACACAATACAATAGAAACAAAGGCATGCATTGTAAAGTCATACCGAAACATTCTCTGTCTTGGACGTACTTGTATACAGTCAGAAGTAAGTGTAGGAGGAAGGTGTGATGATTCTGCTCCATATACACTCCACATTGATGTCTGCTTTCTCTTTCTTCGGCGAATAGATTTGAGATCCACAGTGACAACAGCCTCCGTCTGATACGGGTGAGAGCGGAGGATGAGGGTACTTACACGTGTGTCACAGAAAACAGCGTGGGCAAAACGGAAGCCTCCGCCATGCTACAGGTCCACGGTAAAACATGAATATGTGTATTGTTCTCTGGCTTTAATATGTGTTTTCACAAACCATAGCACTCATGAAATATAAATTAGAAAGAACTGAGTTGATATTATTGGCTTCATGCATGTGTTCTTCATCTCCATTAAACAGACCTCACCACAGACATTTGAACCTATCAGGTGGAATTAGTCTGATCTGTGTGAAGTCAGCTCCTTTCAAAGATTAGCTCTACATCACTACCCTTACAAAAATGTATCATGGCTTAACAATATAGGAACTGTAGTTTTTTAGTAAAACTGCAGTAAACACAAATTTCCTATGGTCTACTGTATTACTGCAGATCACAATACAAATTTAAATCATATCATTTGTATTCAAACTATGATAGTATACATAATATCTAACGCAACTATGATTTCTGTTGCAAAAAAACAGGAATAACTTGGAAGTCTTCGATTATTTAAAACTAAATTCTTATATTTTGTGTTTTTATAATGCTCTCTTGGAAATTGCTTTGGATAAAAGTTGCTGCTAAAGGAAAAATGTAAATGTAAAATGTAAAAATATTATTTAACCAAAACATTTTATGGCAGGTTTTAAAGTTGAAATACGAAAAAATATTACTACACTTGGTATAACATGGTATAATAAAAAAACAGGATGAATTTTCCTTACGTACCGTACTTCATACAGATCAGTACCACACAAGAGACTAGACTCTCTAAACATGTTAGCATGTTGCTTGGCTAACAGCACCATTCTAAGCAAGAAAATGAGTAAACAAATATCGATTAGCCTCAATGAAACCAAAAATGAGTACATTTCAGAAGATCCTGTGCACTGTAACTCCTTCATCTGTAGGCAGCTAACTAGGTTTTGGAAGGAAACATGTATTGTATGTGGGGCTTATGTTAAAGCGTATGGATTACTGTATCTGACAGCTGTTATAGAAAGACGTTGTGTTCCAGCAAACTGACAGAGAGCAAAGGCACTGTTAATAGGACGTGGCAGTGTGTACGCAAGTGTGTGTGTTTGCGAATGTGAAGAAACAAGAGTGAGCACTGAAAAATAAACTGGCACAACCCGAGGATGCAGCTGTAGGGGCCCTGATTCAATTCATCCTAACTAAGATGAGACCAAGCAGCTCTGCCTCTCTGCATCTCTCTCTCTCTCTCTCTCTCTCTCTCTCTCTCCATTTTCTGACTCAGGGTCATTCCTTGATGTTTCATTTGCACGTTTTCTGTCTCATTTGCCTTGATGTTTTGTTGCCCTTCATCATCTCATCCAATCCTTCCTTCCTCCACTGCATGCTGTTGCCCCCCACAAGTTGGCTCAGAAAGTGACTGTTTTAGATGGAGTGCATTGTGGGTATGATAGGGAACAGTGTGAAGATACTTGAAAAAGGCTTTTGAAGACATTCCTGTGACACTGCCATGAGGTTTCGTGGGGAAATAATGCAAGAAATAAGATGTTATTGATGAGGGGCTTTTTACCTTCACGTCAGAAACATTGACACATGAACAATTAAAACGTTCTCGAAAAATATAATTTATAGACTCTGTCATTGTCTTAGTCGTGTCCATACAGTGGAAGTCAATGGGGACCGGTATTGTTTGCTCTTCAAATGATCTCCGTTTGTGTCCTGCAAAGGAAAGAATGTCATACAGGTTTGGAATGACAAGAGATTGGCTAAATGATGACAGAATTTTAATCTCTAAAAAAACAGTGAAATGAACACTGTAAAAAAGTGAACAAATCATCTTTTACAACGCTATTGTTACGCAGTAAAGTATTACATTTGTTAACTCTCACATCCAGTGTGATGTTATGCAAACACATGGGTTCATATGTGATTGACAGGGCCCGTGGCTGTCAGGGGAACAGCGTCTTCTCTGATCATCTAAGCAGATGCTTGCTGCCATCCCACCTCATGTATTCTCAACTGTGACATAGCAGAAAGCAAAGCCACAGCATCCGTGATTTAATGCACTGAAGATTACGGACTGACCGCACACATCTGCTGTTTTTACACATATCAGACCGGTGCACTCAATGAGAGTCTATTTGCATGAGAGCTTTTAGCCAGCCCGGCAAAATGCACACGGCATTGAGTCGTGAGTCAAACACATTCTCATTCCCTTGATCATCTGAAATGTACACTGTATTAAAAAGCATACAAATTGGTGCATTCTAATGCTGTTGCTTTTAAAGGAATAATTCATAAAAAAATGAAAATCTGTCATTTTTTACCCCCTCTCATACTGTTCCAAACCCTTATGATTTTCTTTCCATCTGTCGAACACAAAAGGTGGGTTTTTATGCTGCCAATTTTAGGCTTCAGTGTAAGATTTTGAATGACATCAGGGTGAGTAAATGATGACATACCATCAATTCTATTTTGGGGTAAAGTGTCTCTTTAAGCCTAGAGAATATCATTGTACAAGGTAACAACTCATTATTTTGGTGCCTAAAGCTGACATATATACAATGACAGTCACCTGAAGTCTACAGAAAGCTCTGTAAGAACCTCCAGACACATTTCCTCGTGTTATTCTTCTTGGGTTTATGTGATCTTTGTTGACTCCTCATCAGGAGCTGTTATTTGTGTGAGAACTTGTAGTCCCATCCAAAAAAAAGTGGAGATTGAGAAACAACACGGATGAGTCAGATCTTCGTGATATTCTCCCTGTCTGCTTTTCACGCTTTCAAACTCCTTCTCTCAGAAACCTACTGTGAAGTTTCTGAACAGCAGGCTATCGGTCTGGTTATCTAAACAAAGACACGCGGCCCCGAGCTCAGCGCTGTGATTGTCGGTGGTTATGTTTGGCTTTCATGCAACCACAGACTGCTGAACCAAGCAGCAGCCGTCTCAAACGGCTCACCCGGCCCTGTGAGCGGTCAGATTGCCGTGAAAACAGATGTTCATTCGCATCGTGCATCCACGGCTATCCCAGCATGGGCTTCAGACTCCAGCGCAGGGAATCTGCTTTGCAGTCACAACTAATTACTTCCCTTAATCCAGGCTGAGAGGAGATTCGATATGTTTTAAGCCGATGGCTCTTAAACACTAATGTGAAAATCACAGTGCTGATGAGTCTCAGAGGGCAGCACTTAACTGATCAGTGATCTGCAATGCTGGAAAAAAACGAGTGATCACAGATGCAATATATGGGATGTTGCATTGAATTAAACCAAGTGGTGGAAAAGAATAGGAAAGGAAATTATTTTCTTAAATGTCTCAACCGTATCTCTTAGATAGCATTTAGAGTAAATTGATTTTGCAACTGCATTTTTACTTATTTAAAATTCAGCAGACCTTTCATCTAAAGCGACTTGTAAGAATGAAGAAAACAATCCTTTTTACCTCCCAGGAAAAATAATCAAGAGCAATTTTAGCATTTAAAGTGATGTTTTTCAACACTGTGACTAATTAAATCTTAATTCATTTTTACGTGCAATTAAAAAGCAACTACTGAGCAATAACATTTTCAGCTGGGCATGTGAGGTTGTTTATATGCAGATGTGGTGCTTACAGTAGGTGGGCAAGTCAAGCTTGTGTCATTTTCTTAGCTCTATCCCTTGCTATAAAAAAAATATATATATAAAACGTAGATTTTTGAAATGTGGTTAAACATTAATGTTAAATTACAGAAATAAACGGTCTAAAGTGAAAAATAAAGCAATATTGAAAATCTTCTCTTTTATATAAAAGATATGGGGGAAATTGTTTTTTACAGTGCATGATATGTGCAAATTAAATATATCGCTGCTGTCCTTCTGAAACCTTCATATTTTTTTATAAAATTATTTTGTCATAAATCCTTATTGTTTGTCACCTTTTTATATGTTTGTCAATGGGTTTTGCAAATATCTTATCAATAAAAGGACAGCAACGATATGTGACCTGTCAGTGAAATCCCAGCTAGTCATTTCGGTCGATTTACAGATTTCTACATAAAATCATTTTACTTAATGTAAAGGACATTTTGTAATATATAGTAACTTTGATATATTTTATATTGAATGAATAAGGTCATGTCAAACCCAATTTACAGTGCTTTTTGGATAATCTTAAAATATAGTGTCAATAAAATCATTAAATTCAGTATTAAAAATAGAACATTGTGTTAATGTATCATATCATCTGTTATTTACAATCATAATCACACATTTTCTCATTTCATGGCTATGACTCATGATCTCATAATGAAATTAGCCTGAATTTCATCAACAGACATACTGTTAAAAGCATGTTTAAATTCTCTAAGCTTCCAAATATGGTGTCAGTTCCCCCACAGATTGATGTACGTCCACAGGATCAAGTCGCTGCCCAAGGACGAACTGTCACTTTTCAGTGTGGTACCCAGGGAAACCCCCCTCCAGCAGTTTTCTGGCAGAAAGAAGGCAGTCAGGTCAGAACAACTTCTGCTTCCTACCAATATATCCAACATTTCATGTGCTTGAACAATGACACTGTATAATAAGGCATGAAAAATGGCAAAAAAAATTATTCATACATGATTCTTGATGAAAGCATTGAGTAAGCGAAAGAACGTTTACATGACATTTTCATTAAAGACTAAATATTTCGTGATTTTTAAGGTCCTACTAGGTTTTAACACCTTGTACAGGTATGTACATAAACTTGTTGTTGGACACTCCATAAACCACTTTCATTTTCGAATAATAGGCAGATGTAATAACCTTACTTCTTGACTGACTCTCAAATGATTGGTTCTGCGATTCATCTGTCTAATCCCCTCCTTTCTGTCAGCCTACTCTGCTGTGATTGGTCTGCCGCGTACAAGATCGCAGTTTCGGGCATTACAATGAGTGACGCAAATCTGACACGTAACTGAAATTAGACGAGTCGTTGGTGTGATTCAAAGTCGACTCCTTTTTTACCCGAGCCAATAACTTTGTTATTCGTTCACCTTCGGCTGAACAACCTGACAGACTGCTCACATTCACACACAGCAACATTACACACTGCCTTGTAATAGTTACTCTTCAAAAGTCAGAGATATCCAAATGAAGATATTTTATTTGTGACTATTGATAAAATGCACGATGCTACATGAATAATGATCATGTTAAAAGTCTTACTTTATATGCCGTGTTATGGAACCAGCACAAGAGCATCATCCATTCTTCAGCAAACCCACTTGTGCACTCGCGCAGTTCAGTCAGAGTGGATTTGTCAGTGCATTCAAAAATAGTCCACATATTTTGTCTCGATGGTAATTTGTGCATAACCGCATTAATATAATCGCTGAATTCTGTTTCTATTAAGTGATTAGGCTCAGTAGCAACAATCACAGTTCTTCCATAATCATATTATAAGAGGGAATGTTAATGCAGCCATTGTCAGTCAGTATAATCCAATACCGCTCTGTGTACCGTGCGTGGGTTTCTAGAGCCTGATTGGAGATCAAAGGCTGATCTCTTGATGTAAAGATGTTTCATTTGTGTCTCAGATCATGTTTATCAGTGACTCATTAACTTAGCCAGTGCTTGAAAACAAGGCCGGAGCCTCCGGGTGATTATATTGCTGCTGATTAGTGTTGTATTGGTGATTGCGCTGAATTCAGAGTGTAAGATCTGGCAGGGCTTTCATAATGGCCTTATGTGAAACCAACGAGAGTTGGGTCTCCTAAGAGGAAAAAATTGTGTGAAGATGTGGGAGGAGCTACTTTGACACAGAGGAACACCAGGAACATCCCTAAGGCCCAGAAAAGCACCGTGTTTAGTATAATGGCAATTCAGAGCTTCCTTTCTAAAAATAGACCTCCGTCAGGGCAGGAGAGTGCTAAAGAGCACTCAGACTTGATTTTTCACAGTTATACTGGAGCCGGGTAGGTGATCTGTGAAATGGATTCTAACAGCCAGTTTTAACCAAGTACATAAAACTGGTAGAAAGAGACAAACAGCAATGACAGAGCCCTGTTTACCTTCAAAGGGATAGATCACCCCAAAATAAAAATGTGGTCGTCATTTATTCACCCTCATGTCATTTCAAACCTGTATATGACTCTTTTTCTGTGGAACACAAAAGGAGATATGTTGAGAAATGTCTCTGTGGTTTTGTGGCAATACAGTGGAAGTCAATGGGGGCCAATGTTGTTTGGTTACTAACATTCATTAAAATATCTTCTTTTGTGTTCTGTAGAAGAAAAAAAGTCAATGATGAAATAATTTTTATTTTTGGAATTTAAGAATGATCTCTTTAATAAAAAGAATATCTTTAATTTACTGCATTAATATTTTTGTGCTATTTAAAAGAAACAATATTAAATGCTTTGATCATTTCAGTCAAAGCATTTTGTACCCTTACTCGAATCAAATTGTTTCTTTTGCTTAACTTTTGTTTTATATCTGTTTTAAAATCACCACTTTTACTGTATCATTTCCTAACTTCATTTCAGAAAACATGGCAATTTGTAATGTAAATGACCCATCCATATAGATGTAAATTCTCTGGTTGTAGTTGGAGCCGTGGAGGAAAATTTGAGTTTGTCTACAGAGTACACCAAACTTTTCTGTTTAGAAAGAGCACAAAAAATACAGTTTTGCATAATATGTCCTTAAATTGTAAACCAGATTTTGTGTTACTCAGAACGCTGGAAAGTTTGCCAACGGTGTGGTGTGAACCTGAGAATCTGCTCTTTCATAGATGCTGCTTTTCCCTGGCCAACCTCCATCCCAGTCGGGCCGTTATTCAGTGTCCATGAACGGAGATCTGTCCATTTCTGATATACACTCTGAGGACTCGGGGTACTATATCTGCCAGGCGATCAGTGTGGCGGGAAGTGTTGTTGCCAAAGCTCTGCTGGAAGTAAAAACTGGTGAGTGTTTGGGATTACCGTTTATCCCACCAAGCAAATGGCATCTCAAGAGAAAATTGTAAAGAAAACCCCTGGTATTAAAAAACTGCCTGAACGTAAACACACAAACAGCTTTTTATTTTTTAAATGATAAAACCTTTTATAATGAAGCCAAATCGTTCTTTAGTAGTTGTGCTATATACAGTAAGTTTGATTTTTCTTATTTCAGTTTTAGTTTTGATTTATTTTCAGTTTATAATTTAGATTAATATTTTTAATAATATTTATGCCAATATTTTATTTGAATTCAAGCTTTTTCTCATGGAGTACATAAACACCCTTGTGTCATGTTGGTAGGCTCCTGGGGTCAGTTTTTACCCAGCAACCATCTAGCAACACCTTAGCAACCCTGCAGAACACCCTGGCAACTGCATAGCATTGCTTTAACAATCGCATACGACACATTACCAACCCTCTGACAACTAAAATTGCATTGTGGTGGCGAATTTTGCACGGTCTAGCACCACCCATCAAATGTAATTTTATAGTACAAAGACACGCATCTAAAATAAAAACACAATTCCACAATATCACTGTCTTTTATGACAATGTGTATTTAAAGTGTGATTAACTCGGACTGCTAGCTGGACGAGCTGTATAAATAAGTCTGGGTGATCTTTAACGGCCGAAGCGTGTTAGACGACTGGACAGATGCAAACACACTTCTCACAAACACTCTGCTGTTTATCCTCCAGGCCCATCAGATCTCATTCCTCCAATTATCCGTCAGGGCCCGGCCAATCAGACTCTCGCCTCAGGCTCCAGCGTCCTGCTCCAGTGCAATGTGATGGGCAGCCCATTCCCCAGCGTCAGGTGGGAGAAAGACGGGCAAAGCGTTCTGGCTGATGACATTCACATAAGCCTAATGGAAAACGGCACTTTGCACATCAACGGCGTGAAGGTATTTGACAGACGCTTCAGACAAAGACGGGAATTGTTTGCTTTGATTAGGGCTCTGAAACGTGAAAGCTCCCCGGACGGAGAGGTTCTGAGAAAACATTTCAGACTGAGTGAGACATTCACAAGCACACCTGAAGTAATGGGCTCCACTTGAGCGTTTCATATACTATGACTTACTCGAGGCAGGGTTTCCATCAACGCATGCCAAAAAAAGACGAAAAATAGCTGTGTAACCTTCATCTGTCAATAGCCAACAGAACGGTTTGCTTAGAGATGCTCGGCCTAAATTTACTTCTAATGTAATTAGGCACTTGGATCTTTACGAAATTCCTGTGACTAAGTGGAAGTGACGCTAATCTGTAATTTTCTTCTAGGATTGGAGTAAAGAGTAAGATTTATTTTAATTGGTTGTGGCAGCACAAGACTAACAACCGGTGGTTTCGATTTTAATTAGAAGAACTTGTGCACCCTCCCCATTCATCAAGTCGGTTCAGTGGAAAAGATAGCTCGGGATTTTAGGCTTATGGTGCAATAGATCAGTAAAAGAAACCAAATTTGTCATGTCATGGTATAGTGTTTGACACTGAAGATGAATTAACCTTTCAAATGAAGATATAGATAGCACCGAAATATTTAATTTGCCTTAACAGCTCTCCTGAATATTAACGCAGCAAATGTTTACTCCATGGATCGTTTTTTATGAATAACTCTAAGTTCTCTTACTTGTGTGCTCATGTTGTATGAAGCTGGACTCACAACAGGTGCATAGACACACAAATGTGTCTAATTCTCATTCTCACATTGAGATATTTGGCTTATTCTGAATGATGCATGTGCCACAGTTAGTCATTTGCATAATGCATGTCCAAAACGTCTCCAAATAAGGAGTTTTTTGTATTACAATAATTGGATGCAATGGAGTTTAGCTGCAGACATGGACGTGCACACAACGCCTGTCTATTGCGTACTATGTGGGTATGTGTAAAATCATGTTTTTAGCTTGAAAGTGTTCATACATTTAACACACAGCCACGCTTAAAACAATGTCTTTTATTGCATGTGGGCATGTGTGAAATGATTTTAGCTTGAAAGTGTTCATACATACATTTAATAAAGAAATACACACGCAGGCACGTTTAAAATGATGAATTTTATTGCCAAGTTTAAACTTTATATTACTTTTAAAGCGATAGTTCAAGATGAAAATTATGTCTTGTCATTTCTAAACCTGTATGACTTTCTTTTATCCGCAGAACACAAAATAAGTTATTTTGAAGAAAGTTGGTAACCGAACACATTCACTTTTGTTGTATAGACACAATACCAATGTAAGTGAATGGGTGCCAGTTACCAACATTCTTCCAAATATCTTCTTATGTGTTCTGCAGAAGACAGTCATACAGGTCTAAAATGACGATAGGTTGAGTAAATGATTTCTAAACCTATTACTCTTTAAAAAAACAAAAGTAGATATTTTGAGAAATGTCTTAGTGTTTTTGTGTTCCTAAAGTGTAAGTCAAAGTGGGTAAATTATGTTTGGTTACCAACATTTTTCTAAATATATTATATTGTTTTCTGTAAAGTCACATGTTGAAATGACAAATGAGGGCGAATAAATAATAAAATAATGATTTTTGTGAACTATGCCTTCAATAAGTTCAGTAAAAAATGTATACTGCACCATTTGGTTGTGTTTGCATATCCTTTCAAGAACATTCGCACAGATTGAATGACATCTATTGTACAACGTTTGTATCTTAAATGAGACATCTGACAGACTGCACTGCCGTACGCAGAATATCAAACAGGCATTCCTAATGTCAAAATTGATCTTCGGGGAGTTTTAACGGTCACAACCTCTAACTAACTCAATACAAACTAAACTGACTTTTCGGCTAAAACAAGGCATTTGATCCGTGTCATTTTGAGAGCAGAGGAAAGAGGCGCAGAGCACTTCAGAGACGATGCGTGTACACAATTATCATCTTTTAGAGGCAGAAAGAAAGATAGAGATGATTTTGTCCTCTCTGTTGCTAGGAGACTGACTCAGGGACGTACACATGTGTCGCATCCAGTTCCACGGGTGAGACAAGGTGGAGTTGGACTTTAGCAGTTAAAGGTACAAACATTCTTTCCTTTCATAACTCTCTTTAACTGAAAAGAGTGACACTTAAAGAAGCACTGATGATTGTGTGATGTGCAGTCAGATGTGCTTGGATCAGGTAATGTGTATGGCCTTGACAAAACATTGACATTGTTTGTGTTTAGTGAATGAAGCGTCCTCTCCGCCGGGTGTATCACGGACCCTGCAGCTGCCCGGTCCTCCTCAGAAACCCGTGGTGACAGATGTGACCTCACACAGTGTCACTCTTACCTGGCAGCCCAACCCCCATGAGGGCGGAGCTGCTGTCACTTCATACGTCATCGAGGCTTTCAGGTTTACGTTATTCTGTTGACATGAGTACATGTTTTTTTAAGTGAAAGTTATGTCATCATCACATTAATTTACCCTCAGGTCGTTCAAAACCTTTCGAACACGAAAGAAGATATTTCAATTTTGTGTTCATACAATGGAAGTGAATGGGTTCCAATGTTGTTTGGTTACCAGCATCCTTCAAATACTGTATAATACAATACAAGCTGACTTTAGCCGAAGGTAAAGTCCCCCTCACAGTAAAATGTCAAAGACTCTACACATCAATATAATTGTAATGATGTATGATGCAAGCAACAGGAAGTAAATAAATTAATATGGTATATACGCTATTACTTATTAAACCACATTAACTTCGATTATACAGACACATAACCAATGCTGGTCAAGGGGTACCCCAGTTGTTCGGTTACCAACATGCTTCCAAATATCTTCTTTTGTGTTCTACAGAAGAAAGTCATACAGATTTAAAATGGCAAGTGGGTGACTAAATTTTGGTGAAATATTTTTTTAAATTGTGCGTAAAACTAAACATTTTTATACAACATGTTATCGGTGGTTCTGTTGTCTCTATTTTAACTCTCTGAAATATTAATTTATTCGAAAGTTTGCAGTATATCTTAAATGCATTATGCAAGTTCATAAGTGCATTTAAAGTATGCTGAGCAGAAAATATATATTCAAGAAATAAATAAATGAGAAAAACAAGAAAGAACTACTAATTACAGCTCAAGTCGTGGTAGAAACATCACTCAACGTGTCAGATTGAAGTTTCGGGTAAAGTAGGAGTGGGAAGTCGCTCTCAGGTGCTGCAGTTGATTCAGGAGAACTTTCCCCCTCTGGGTTCTTTTGAGGTCAGATGAACAGACGTCTCTAATAATGTCCTGCCAGCAGAGCAGCAGAAAGGCTGAGAGCAAAGGCCAAGTCGTTATTTAGCTCTACTCTGACACCTTGTTAAGAAGATGCTCAGATTTATAGTTCAGCCCGCTCCGCCAGGAGGTCACGGTCGTGTGCAGAGTCCGAGAAGTTGACTGGTCAGATCTTACGTGCTCACGGTGCATAGAGACAAGGCCAAATTCTCTCACACATCTGTGTGCTCTGCGTTTCTCCTTAACAAAGACCGACGTGTCCAATTTAGCATGCCAGGTCAGCTGTTTTCTAGTAGATACGAATAGACATGGGAATCAGTTCCCATTCATTAACTTTACTCATGTGTCTTGATATCACATTTCATAAATAAGGTACACGAGGGCATGCTTTAGTGTGAGTGTAGTCATGGAAAGTATAAGAAAGTATCACTTAGTCATCAATAATCTTCTTTTTCTAATTCTAGTCAGTCAGTGGGCAGCACATGGCAGACGGCGGCGGACCTTGTGAGGCAGGAGAAGCACACGGTGACTGGACTATACCCTAATACTGTGTACCTGTTCATCATCCGGGCGATGAACTCCTACGGCCTGAGTGACCCCAGTCCCATCTCAGAGCCGGTCCGAACCCTGGGTGTGTGGAACTTTTATTCAAGGTTTCTGTAGCCTATCTACTTCCATACCTCTGATTTACTTGATATGTATTTTTCTCTTAGATGGTCCAGAGGGTCTGGGAACAGACCAGGGGACTTTACAGATGGATTTAGGAGGAGTCAAAGTTCACCTGCAGACACCAGAAGTTTTGAGCACTAATAGCGTTCAGGTCACATGGACTGTGAGTAAATGATGTACATGTGAAGATTTGTGATGTATCAGTCAAAAGTTGTGTTAGTTATTGACATTAGTCTGATTAGGATGATTTTGGAGGCAAATTATATGGATTTCATATGATGTTTAATTATATTAAACAATTCTGCATTCAGATTGTGTTCTATTATGGTTTATTTTTTTACTTTCATAACATCCAAATTATGCATCATTTTTGAAATGTTAAAATGCTTTCTCTAATGTGACAACTATAAGTAATCCATTAGAAGGCTGATTTCTCTTAAAATGGTCAACATTCTGGTGCTATTAGTACACGTTTGCAAATTCCAAGCACCGCTAGATATACAGCCACAGAAAAAGTGATTGTGTTTGTCTAATCAATAGCAGATAGGAAAAGTGTAATCTGTTTAAAAACAATACGTAGATAAAGAAAAAACCTACAGCTTTACTATCTTGAAGAATAATATGTCACTATCAGCACTGTATGAATGAAGCTCATGATAGGTTTGGGTATGGTGATGTTATTTCAGCTTGACCGGCAACCTCGGTACATTCAAGGCTTCAGGCTGTATTACAGGCCCGTGGGGAGCGCTTGGATGGTCCAGGACATTAAAGCAGGATCCCTGCGCACTGCTGTTTTAACAGAGCTACACGGAGGAACAGAATATGAGCTCAAAATGAGACCGTATTACAATGCCTTACAGGGGCTGGACAGTCCAATCACAGTGGTTCGCATTCCAGATAAAGGCAAGACTTATTTTTGTATTTAATGTCACTTCAAAATGGCAATTTTTTATCTTAAATTTAAATGATTTGCTCTCATAAGCTTTAATCGTAATGTGAAAATGTACTGTACTTGAGCTCTGGGGTGCTCCAGTTCACTGAGACTTTAACTTGATTCTTAACTTTGTAGTTGAAATGACTTTTATTTTACCCTCACACTTTTGCTGTAATGTCTTTTGGCACTTGATATTTTCTGCTTTTAGCACTGAGCGGCCCTCCTCAGGAAGTCAGCGTGGAGCAGCTGAGTAACAGTTCAAGTGTGCGAGTGTCATGGCAGCCTCCAGTCTCTCGTGCACCAGATGAGCTCATACTAGAATACAGGGTGAAAATACGAGCAAAAACATTATTATAATAGAATTCTAATTTGAATATAACATCAATATCCATTATGTTTAGTTGTTTAAAACTACAAATTAGGATTCTTTGTGCAGTTATATTCTAAGTTAACCAAATTAATCTGCTCAAATTGAATTAATTCAGTTTGTTATAACTTGAAACTATTGATAGTTTTTGTCTTGTTTTGAGTGGTTTTTAATCTTTTTTAAATCTCATTACAAATTAACAAAATGTGTTGATTTTTAGTGCAAGACTATTAAAGCTGCAATACATAACTTTTGCATCATCATCACTGTTTGAAACATAAACTGCAGGTCATTTTACATTTGTTTATGCATTGAAGTCAAATGAGAACAGACTGGTATTTCCAGAATTTTCAACTCCCAAAAAACATTTTAAATCATTATTGTTAGCTTACCGTTGTGAATCAATCTAGGATAAGGAGATGAATTTTCAACCAAAAAAGTTACAGCTTGCAGCTTAAAGAGAAAGTTCACACCAAAAATGAAAATTTCATTTACTCACCCTCTTGTCATTTTAAACCTGCATCATTTTCTTTCTTCTGCAAAACACAAAAGAAGATATTTTGAGGAATGTTGGTAAACAAAAACCATTGGTCCCCATCACATCTATTGAATGGACACAAAACAAGTGCAAGTCAATGGGTACCAACTGTGTTTCTTTACCATCATTCTTCAGAATCTCTTCTTTTCTGTTCTGCAGAAAAAAAGAAAGTCATACAGGTTTGAAATGACGTGAGGGTGAATAGATGATTAATGAATTGTCATTTTGGCAGAACTCTCTCTTTAAATGTAGTATTGAATGGTAAATATTGCTTTACTTTGAAATGTCAATTTTTCTTAGAGAACAGCTTGAGAAACTCTGCTTCTTTGTGTCATAAAGGTGTGGTGTACAGGGAATGAGTCTCAGCAAGTGGTGAACCGAAGTGTGAATGGGGATGTGCCGTGGGTGATATTAGGTGGACTATTGCCAGAGTCGATGTATCGCGTGCAGGTCGCGGCGGTGACAATAACAGGAGTGGGCTTTTACAGCCGACCTGTGTTCATCTATCTGAGTGAGTACCACCCACTTGTATACAGGACACTATGAACCCCTTCTGAGTGCTGTCATGGTAGTGGGTCATGTAGATTATGCTTAAATTGGCCTTTCTAGAGCGATTTTCTTCTGCATAGAGGGCTTTTCAAAGAGGCAAATATACCATGTACTGTATACACAGACCATATACAGTATGTAGCTGATCAACGGATGTGGTTTACATGTATTGCATTGACACAGGAACCAGAAATGTAGGAAACCATATCTGATATGCTGAGATTATGTTTATTGATTCACATGCACAGTGGATGCTGTGAGAGGCTGTCCAGTCGAACTTCTGTCCTGTGACTTAAAGGAAAGATTTTAGCATCATACAATAGCGCTTTTTTGAAATGTTGTGGCATTGAAAGGCAAAGAGTCGCATTGCTTTGCGAAATGGATGAACAATGAGGTGGAGTTCAAAAGTTGCAAAAGCGTGAAAATGTAGACTAGGAATGATGCCAAAACAAATACGGCTTCAAAGTAATAAATGTAAGTAATATATAAAAAATGAAACAAACAATAAATAAACTAATAACTTATAGGAATTATGCCCGGCTTCACAGGCAAGTCTTAAAACTAGTCCCAGACTAAAATTAAAGTTTGAGTTGTCTTAACTGAAAATAAATTGCCCTGACATATCTTTAAATGAGTCATTGCCACTGGCTTAAGCTAAGCCTTGTCTGTAAAACAGAGCCTTAAAGTGTTCAAAAATTGTTCATGGCTCGGTTTTTGCTCTCAACACTACAACTTATCCACTTTGAAGAGTGTTTTTAAAAAACATTTTTTTTTTGTTGACTAAAATGTCGCCTCAGGATGAAAGGCTAGAATAGAGACATCAATAAAAAACATATTAGTATGGACAACATTTCCATGTAAGAACAACTTGTAGTTATACAGTAATCATTTTTGTGCATAGAAGTTAAAGCCACACAATATAAAGTGTGACTAATTTTAGACTTTTATTGCAGAACGTAATTTATAATACATTAAACCATTTTAAATATCCAATGTAAATTCAATGTAGATTTATTGTACCCCACTAGATTTACACTTCTTAAGTGACAAAAATCTAAAAAAAAAGTGCAGAAAATAAAGAAAAGGATAAATAGCTAAAGTGTTTTTGAAAAAGCCGAATTACTCAAATTATCCTCTCTGACTGTCTCTATTAATGGATCTGTCACTCGTGACAGGAGCACTTGTAGATGTGTCCGCGTCTCATGGCTCACCCAGGGGCCCTTAAGGCTTGCAGTATGACACCTTTACCACCATCATTTACCACACAGCTCTGAGCATAACATTTATCCTACCTGACAGATTCTTTCACCATCTAAACATTTATTCATATTTAAGAATATTGAGTGCTGAGCATTTCCATGTTATATATCAGTTGGAGATTGATTTTGAGAGAAATATATTTAGATAAAACGCTCCCTTTATAAGACAAGAGATATTTACGCCTTCTAACTTTCTTCATTATTCCTTTCTGTCTACATTCAGGGGTACCAATAGATCAGTCCTTGTCAGTGATAAAGGATGACAGCTTGAGTCTGTCAGAGCAGATCACAGGGGTGGTCCGTCAGCCAGCCTTCATCGCTGGAATTGGTGTGTCCTCCTGGATGGTTTTAATGGGATTCAGTGCCTGGATCTATTGCAGACACAGGAGAAGGAAAGAACTCGGACACTACACAACTTCCTTCGCTTACACACCCGCATGTGAGTCAGGGACCCCTGGGTGCTGTCCAAACCAGTGTCCGCCTGTACCAAATTCTATTTTTTTAAATGAGCTTTGGGATGATGTTTTCTTTTTTTATTTTATTCCTATAGGTGCTCTTTCTCGTGGCGAAGGGTCTGATCTTATCAACGGAAGGTTTGTATCCTAGGAAGATTTCCCACTTTACACACTGTACTTTATTATATTCATGTTTTTTTTATTTTTCTAAATATTTTATTTGAAGTTATTACAGGTCAAAAAATCGAGTTGTTTAATTCTGTGTAAATGTATTTGTTTTGATGTATACAGAGAAAGTTATTTTGAAGAATACCAAACAGTTCTTGGCTACCATTGACTGCCATAGTATGAAAAACTACAATGGTAGTCAAAAGTGCCGCAAAACTGTTTGCTTTGATACATTCTTCAAAATATCTTCTTTTAGAACTTTATAAAAAATTATTTCTATTATGTTCCCAATTTTAGGAATTTATGGTCCCAAATTATTTTTTTCTTTTACAGGCCGTGTCTACTTGAGTCACACTTAGGTAACTACCCCTGGCTTGGTGACTCCTGGCCAACCAGCAATTTCTCTCATAACAGAAAAGACACGGCCAACTGCTGTGCAGGCAAACTTGACTCTACGGAAAAATACTACAACAGTAAGGCCCCCACTTTTGTACAATTATGAATTAAAGGTCCAGTGTATGAAATTAAGCAGCATCTAGTGATGAGGTTGCGAATTGGCTCACTCCACGCCTCGCTTTCGGAGCACTACAGTGGCTGGCACAGGGCTAAGATATCATCAGTCAGTTAAGGACTACTGTAGAAACAACATGGTAAATTCCATGTAAGGGGACCCACGATGTATGTAGATAGAAATAGCTCATTCTAAGGTACTAAAATCATAACGCTTCATTATGTAATGTCTTTTACACCTCTGAAGACATAGTTATGTAACATGCAATTCCTTCAAGAGATAAAATCACACATAGCACCTTTAAATGTCTAATCTTTGAATCTGTTTTTCAGCTTCAGTACTGTCAAATGATCAGAACCAGAATGGCAAGTACAGCCCCGCCTCTAATGATGGAGGCATATACTGTACCATCAACCCACCCAATGCTGATGGGCACGACCTATGCAGTCTGTACTCTCAAGGTCCAGACCCTTACACCAGAACACCAGTCCTCTCTAAGACAGACCTTTACAGACTGGAGCAGGACCAGTGGAGCCTTCAGTCGGGTCACAGCGAAGCAGAATATGCTAAACTTCAGTACCCGCAAGGGGAAAACGGTAGGAGCATCTGTGGGTCAATAATGATTTTGATCATAAAGGTTAAAGATTAATCCTTTAGGTATTAGGGAATTATGCAGACAGATTGGATCAACATATCTTAAAGTTTTGCAGCCGATGTTAGTTAAATGCTAATTGTGACTGTTTTATGCTGAATTACAGCCAAACGGATGAAGCAGAAGTCTCTCGG
Source organism: Barbatula barbatula (assembly GCF_947034865.1). Lineage (NCBI taxonomy): Eukaryota > Metazoa > Chordata > Actinopteri > Cypriniformes > Nemacheilidae > Barbatula > Barbatula barbatula. The sequence goes on from NC_136782.1 coordinate 11,649,374, forward strand.
GCAAGCCCCCTCACCCACCTGGTCTGATGTGCTGTCTGTAACTCCACCAGCAAACAGGAGGTGTAAAAGTGCAGATAGACAAAACAGGTATAATCTACCATGTGATAGACATTATGCAGGGCCGATGAAGATTTGAGACGTGTATTTTGGTTTGGATTTTTTTAAGATCGGGAATATCAGTGCATAGGCTATGTTCAAACCCTGCCTCATCCCATTTAAAAAGCAGACTTCAAAAATTATTTTCAGTTTTATTTCAAATTTCAATTTTTTTTTTATTATTTTTATAACTACAACAAACAAATAAACAATTTGACCCTCCAGACAAGATTATAAATAGAACAAAAATTTGTATAAATCATGCAAAAATGATTTTTATCAGAATAAAAAAGATTAAAGTTCAATTATTTATTAAATATTTATTTCTTGATTTTTAGAAATAATATTCTAAAGATTTTTGTTTTGAGAGAATTGAGCGAGCTTGCCTTAGCCCAATGACATTGTTTTATAAATAAAGAATTTAGTGAGGCTTATAATAAAAACAAATGATCAATTTCATAAAATGTAATCTTGTTCTAAGAGTTTACTGATGAACAAGAAAAAATACAGATTAAAACATGTATCTCACTGTGGTGGTACCGTACAGCAATGGTATCAGGTTGGAATCCCATAATACTTGAATATACAAGCTTATATTATCTTTAGATTAGTATGTCAGCAGGAAATATCAAAATAGATTTCAAAACATTAATTTCTTAAATAACATTAATTCCTCTTTAATGGAACATCACTTCCTGGATCATTCCCAGCATCCTTCTCAAGTAACTGACCCAGTATTGAACCTGAGCAACAGAATGAAATGTAGCCAAAGCAATAAATCCAGTTCTTACAGTATCTAATCTTATTTGACATTTCAGCGGAAAGGGACAGGGGCTAATGGTGTTAGCTCTTACAGTCCAGCCTTCTTGACTGTTTCGAGAGAGGCTGAGAGGCGGCTTGTCTATAAGAATAGCCACAGGTCGAAAGGAATAGTAACCACACATATCAATGCGTTCTTTCTCTCACATTACATTTTTTATCATCGCCTTCCAAAGATGCAACAGCTTTTGAAGATTCTGATACAGCTTTTGCAATGCTGCCTTGTGTAACCACATCGGATTTTGTTGTTGTTTGTTTATTATTTTTCAAAGCATTACAATCTGTGTTTACCACAGTTCTATATCAGCAAAAAATCAAATCAGAGCTATGTATTAGGGGTCTTGAGTCTTTGAGGTTTTTATTGTGGTTTGTGAATGTTTTAGCCTGACTTTAACGGAACAAAAATAAAGTTCTTATTGTGTGTAATTTACAATGAAGCTGCATTTTTTTAAACTATGCAAAACGTGTGAAAACACTATTTAGCTGGATACATAAAATATTTGTAGCAGCCTCAGCTAAACAAAACTGTCATTTTAATCCCAAAATGTATAAATGTAATTTCCATCTCCATTATTTCCACCAAAGGATGTTATCAAACCCAATGTAGTGAAAATATTTTTTACATGGTTAAATGTGCCTGAGTAGGTGAAGAAATAACTTTTTTAGAAAATCTTGAAATCTTAGTATGGTGTACTTTTTAAGCTAACCTCCATGTCCTGAATATTTCAAGACTCAAGTATTTTTGTGTGCCGGCGTGTATCGATTTTTGTTGTTTGTTTGTATTTTTACCCCTTCCTTATTTTAAACATTTGTTTCACGTTGCGCTTTAGTAGCATCCTGAGATTTGAAGTGTACTTTACGTCCTAAATATGAATGATGTTTTAATCTGGTTCCATCCCTGTAGCCCTGAAGCTGATGAAGAGTGGATTCCTCCACTGCCTGACCGTATGTATCTGATCGAGGGTTTGGAGGATGCAGTCACACTTCCCTTAAGAGAAGAAACCAACAGGGTCACAACCTACAGTCTGCAGTCCACGGCAACTCTCACACCCTCCCCCAGCGAGGAGCAGCGCTCATCTGACCTGCGACTGCAGCATCCAGACTTGCTGTCGCGGTACGCACACACATATACACTTTTTCACTTTTTGTTCTCTTGTCCAATAATGCTGTAGTATCCTTGAGCTGGTAATTATTTTTCTTATACATGTTTTAATGTGTTTAACATGGGGCAGGACATCAAAGTTATTTAATAAAATAAAATATAAAATTATAAAATATTTCAATTGCCAGTAGAGAATAAAGTGATCCAGATAGTATGCAGAGAACATGACAACTTGCTCCCTGGGTGCTGCAGTGATCGCTGCCCCCTGCTCCGGGTGTACCTGTGTTCACGACATGCTGTGCGTGTGTTCACTACTCTCTGGATGGGTTAAATGCAGAGGTCACATTTCGGCTATGGGTCACCATATCCGAAAAATAGCTCACTTCCCTTCAACATTTCTTAAATATACAGTACATGCATGTGTATTTATAAATACACAATAATTATGAACTGTACACACACATATAATATGTAAACAAAATTTTATTGTAATACATCCATGCATCCGTTCTTTCTTAGCAGGGATAAGTGCCCATCCTGGCTATTTAATTTTTTATTAAGTATTTTTGTAGCCTTTATTTTTGTAGACTTTATTTGCTATTATTCTTTAAAGGGGACCAAAGAGCGAAAAGAATAGGGTATGTGATCGGACTCAAACCCGAGTCCTTGTGAGATCCCACAGGCAGTGTTATTGTGATATGTTTTCAATTTATTAATAATATTGATCTCATGAATATTAGAAGATATTTTTTAATATAACAGATCTATTAACAATGTGATTTATTTACTTTAACACCATCGTCACACACACATTTGGAAAAAAAGTTAGTCTGGATTGTGCTATACATTTTACTGTACATTTTGAAGATGCTTTTATGCAAAGCAACTTAGAAGCGTGAGGAAACAATATAGATGTTCATCAGAGGAGGCAATAATACAAGATGTGGTATAACAAGTTAAATACAATTTAATTGTTACAGTTACTGTAGGAAGAGCATGGCTAATCTCTTAATAGCTGTAATGGCATCTTGATAACACTAATCTGATTATTGTAAACATGGTTGCGCACAATCCCAAAACAGTTGCTAACAACTATACTAAAACAGAAGAGAAAATGTACATTTTATGCCATGAAAAGCCTATGACCAAGGACAAGAATATAATGAAATATTTTCAATTTATATGATTCATTTTGTCCAAATACTCAAATTGGAATAAAATTGAAAATCGAAAGTTTGCAGACATATACTGTAGTTACACTATCAACCAGCAGGGGTTAACTGGCCAATGCCAACTAGCCAAACCTCGAAGCTTTAAATCAAACAAACTCGTTCGACATTAGTCCTAGACAACAGGACGAACATAAATGTCGAGCCCTGCAGACTCCACTGTTGTTTTATTGCTTACTAAAGTGTTAATGTGTGTTCCCGTTCGCCTGACAGGAAACCGCAATGCGCACACAATGCACAGTTCACCCTCTCCAACCCAAAGCAGTTAACCAAGACAGATTCTCACAATGGCAGTGTTTCCCATCACATCAGCCCTTGGAGAGACATTGCTGGAGTAGAAGAAATATTCTCCAACAAGACAGGCATGCAGAATAATTGTTTTCATTATGCTGCCGATAATTACGTATGGAGAACATAATCTTTGTTTACTTTTTGTCTTCACCACTATTAGGAGAATTGACATTATTCCCATCGTCAATTCAGAAGCCCAGACCGAAAAAGAAGTCGTCTAAAGACGGTCCTGGGAGACGAGAAGTGTTGAACACAGAAAGTAAGATACGTTTTTAAAATCTCTTATTAAGCGACTAAAGCATTTGTTACATTGAGTATTTGAAAGATTTATAACACCTTGTGTTCATGCATCTCCACAGACCTGCCTCCTCCCCCAGAACCCCCTCCTCTGACACCAAACCCCATGATGCACTTGACAGACATGTTAAACAATGGTGGAAACAGTACAACCCCACAGCACAGAGAGAGAAGATCAGAGCGCAAAACTGCTGCCGAGTGGATCACAGAAGGTCTGAATGACCTTGTTGTGTTTGCTCACACTAAGGAATTTAAAGCATTACATTTTAGCAGACTATTCGTGCATAAATTATACCTTCTAGAAAAATTGTGTATTGCACATCAAATTTTCCAAGCACATCTCACATCTACCTAGTTGTATTTTCCTTTACTTCATTGACTGTTACATTTTCTTCAACCAGCCTTATTATAGGCTTTATTTTTTATATATTTTGGTTTTCATATTTATTTCGGTCCATTTTTAGCTATTTTGATATGTGCTTCTATATTTTTATTTGCTTATTTTTCCTGTTGCTTTATAGGTTTATAGGGTATACATTCATCTTTATTTCAGTTTTACTTAAGTTTTTTTTATTTATTTTCAGTTCGTAAATTCAGTGCCTCAACGTTTTTGTAAACTTTTTATAGTATATTGATGAGGAAACATTTCTTATAGGCTTTTATGCCGAACATGCAGAAAGCGGTTTCATCGCATGTGGTTCAGTTTTTTTGTTAATGCACTTGTTACATATAGAACTGCCTTACTCAAAATGCCTTGAAGAAAAGATACCAAATTATCTTAATCATTTTACATAATACATGCAGATTGATATTTAAAAGTATTGACTTTATTGACATTTGAGTATAAAATAGCAAATATGAAAACAATATGCTGGATTAGTTTATTACCTCAAAGATTTATAGATATTGCAGTTATTTTTAAAATGCTGTTAAAACTTTCTCTGACAAGCGGACGTAATAAAACCTTTTTTCCGGTTTGTGTGATGGTCATGTGACTATTTTCATGAAGTCTACGTTTTTCTAATAATATTCAAGCTTATATTTTATTTAACTTTACTAAATAGTTTTGTTTTAGTAAACTATAATAACTTTGTATCCAACAGATGAAGATTTACTCCAGTATTTCAAAGCAAACCTGGTACCCAGAGGTCAGATGTCCAATCACTGTTCACCCTCCAGAAGCTCCGCCCCTCAATCCTCCACAACCTCTCGTTCCTTGGGGGCAGGAAGGAGGAGAACTGAGGTTAGACGAGTTTGTGCGTGGTTGTGTGTGGCTGTGTACCGTCTGGTTGCACATGGTCTGAACAAGTTCATTAGTCACTAGCCACGCGCAGAGGCCTCGAAGCATTGAAGTAAATTAGCAATCGATAAGCCGCAGGATACTGTTCGTCCAACTGGAAGCACACACTAAATAAATCAGGCAAATTGTTACATTCTCACTTTTAAGAGAACCGTGTCTGTTTTGGTCTCCATGGCATTGGTATTACAATGCAATGATGAATATTAATATTTCTAACCCCGTGTGCTGGTTTGTGCTAGGTGGAATATTACTGCATGTTACAAGAGCTTTAATGTGCCAGGGTTTGATTGCTTGGCAACAAACCGATGGTTTTATGTAATCTTTCGCTTGTTTATTTTCAGAACATGATATGAGGAGAGGAACTTGCTCATCGCCATTCTGCGTGCAACATGCGCCTTGCAGTGTATATGCCTTGTGATCCTTCTGCTTTCTTTTTTATATCAAATGTTTTATAAAAAGACCCTTTGTTGTACCTATGTATGTGTATGTATATATTGATTTTTACAATGTTTCTGTTTGAGCTAAAATGTTAGTTTATGTTCTATTATTTATTATTATTTATTGTATTATTAGTTCGAAGAAAATGAAATGATAAAAAAACATTGTCGGAACTGTTTAGATGAACATGATATTTGAATGTATCTGGTGCGTACAGTATATGTATGCCTCAATGTCTACATGTATTACAAATCTGTCTATTTATGTGAAAAATATAGCAGATATTATCACCCACGGTCTATGTGAACAACCCATCAAATTGTACATTAATAGCCCTATAGAATACCAGATGTTTCTTCACTGGTACTGTCTCCTGACTTTAACCTCACTGACGGCTCTTCATGTGAAGCTGCGTCAGTCATATGCAGTTTTATACAGCTGTGGATTGCATACCAAACACAATAAAAGTCATGTTCTAAGACATTTTTACAACACTGTTATCAATATGGATTTGTTTTATGTTTAATATCTCTGTCTGTTTGTTTGTTTGTTTGTTTGTGTGTGTACGGTATGATTTAGAAGTAAGGGATAATGTACAGCCAGCTGGTTGTTATCTCTGAATAAACCCGACAGGGTGATCAGGATCCCGACACAAAGCGAAAGGTCTTGTGGCTTACTAATGGAGTTTATTTTCCGATAACCGGATGGATGTACATTATCCAACTTTATTACATGGCTACTTGCCACATGAGTAAATTAAAGAAGATTAAATAATATTAAACACTTTATTAACTTGTAACATAAGAAAAGTTTGTGGGAAAATGTTTTCTTTCAGCCGTCAGCTAAGACATACGTTTAATCAAGATGAACATGTAATCTGTTAGTCGTTTTTATATATAATATCATATATGTTATTCATTTGATCAGATTTTTTTAGAACACAGAAATACAACATTGACATTTTAGTCAATACTTGTAATATAATGTAATATCAATTCTCATTCTCAGAGAAAGTTTTATTACCAATATATTATTGTTTATATTTTACTAAACCCCTGATGATAGAGTTCAGACATCAGAAAAATATCAGTCTAAGCTTGAGTTTTCCATTTTAAAAGAGGGAAAGAACACTTTTTCTGTGGATTAAAATATTAACCAGAAACAATAATTCCCAACAATTGGGGGTTGACGTTTGCATGAAAATGCCAATTCATTTTTGAGTCATATTAAACTACATTGGTCAAGATGACTCATAGTTCTCGGATGGCCGTGGTTGTTATCTGGGAATAACACCACATGGAATGTTAGTACAGACCGATCTGAATCAATTATTTATTCTAATGAAGTAATTATGTATTACAATACAGAAGACATCCGTATATATGTATTTAAGTATAAGAATACATATACCAAAAGCTGCCTCACCATTATTTCCCTTAAAGACATTCACATCTCAAACAAATCTTTCAAATACAACATTACTACCAATACCAAGATCCTCTAGATGCAAGAGCAACAAACCATTGATTGAATTAATCTGTCAGTAAATTGAATACGCACTGAAATGGCTTAAGCACTGCAGAAATTATTCCAACCCTAAATACTGTTATTTTAGTATCGCACTTGCCAAATTGCTGATGTTTTTCCAAGCCAAAGCATATTTGCAGCTAAACATCAACACAGCTGTCAAACACACTGAAGTTTGAACGTTCAGTCGCTTAGAAACAAGTGCAGAAATGCCAAGGCGGTTCATGATGTTTAATGAATAGGCCTACATCTCACCCGTTTTGTGCACATTAGCATTGCCGTCATTAAACCAGGTGGTTGAAATGAACGAGATAGCGGCGAGCCAGCCAGGAACGGTGCATTCAGTGTCTCTCCTGATACCTTCATCTCCAGAGACGATCGTTATGAAATGTAACGGTTCCTGATCTCAACCAAGCCATTGAGTCTGACCCATCTCACCTATTGCTTCACAGTCACACCTTCTATAGGCAGCAACAGGCCCAGGCTTAATGAACTCACGTGTGGTTTATTAAAAACCCTGCGGGGTCTTATGAGTTTGAAATAGAAATGAACATTTGAAAATGGATGCTAGTACGGACTGGGCCCGTTGCTGGGATACGTGTGGGGGAAGCTGGGCGGTTCCGTTAATTATGGGTCACCGCATTGTGTGAATAGTCTCATCCCTAAAGTCATTTCATATGGCTTCACTTATTAAAAATAACTCAATACATGTTAAGAGCCAAGAGTCACTGAGACTATTTTTGATCATATCTCAAAGCACACCCCGGTCGGTACTTCAAATTGAGCTTGTCTTGCAAGACTTTCAAAAGCTCTGCATTGATCCGTGAGGAAGTAAAGCTAATAATGGAGCACTCAGGATTTAAGTTTTTCTACGGTACAAGTACAAAGAAGACCATCATCTTATTTTTATTCAGAGTGCATAGCAACAGGATTTTTCATTTCAAAGAATTCATGACAAAGGCTTCAAAAAAGAAAGTTTGTATTTATGTGCCTTAATGTATTAGGACGTATATTGTTGTTCTGATCCACCAATGCAGCAACAATAGGGTAAGAAGCTTCTATATTGGATTAGATTCAATCATAGTAGATGAATTGAGCTACATTGAGGTCGGTTTTAGATTAATGTCTAAAGGAAAGAAATTAATCTCAGATTGTGGATTGTAACACACCTGATACTAGGATATGTACAGTCCCAAAGTTGTTACTAGAACATGAAAGAGAAAATCCTACAGCTTTTGGATATACTGAATTGTATTGATATGCAAACCTGTGTGTTGAAAGAATTAGCTGTATATGTGGAGATATATGTCCAACACATGTCATGCGGATGATTTTAAACATTAAAATAAAATCATTCATGAGGATCTTTCTCCCCCTAGAGGTAGATCGATTATTGTACTCTACATAGGCCTATGACGTCGAGATGACTGATGAAGATCAGTCAGAGTTGATCCGAGTTCAAACCACATGGTAAAACACAGCACAACACAGTCTGTGGCACAGTCAGAAACCTCGGTGTGGATCATCGTGAGTCATCGCAAGATTAAGATAAATATGAACAGCTCTCTGTTTGACACAAAATTAGTTCATTTGACTTATTATAATATTGCCACTTGCTCACTGGGTGTTGTGCAGCAATTCTGAACTGCACAGGGAGCCATTGGTTCCTTCGTGTATATGCAATTAGATGAGCACAAATTTAATAAGCCAATTATCGGGCGGCAGCACAGATTCACGTTGAATCTGCTACACCTCATTCTTTTCCACTGTACATGTTTTAGATGAACCTCGTGTTCCTAATGAGCTTTCAGCACCTCAGAAACCATTCAGAAACAATTTAGCTTTTGTTTCGTCATTCCCACGTGCCTCTAACGAAATGAATGATGTCAACATTCACCCTTCTCTGTCCCAAGGACATCCTGTTTTATCAAAACGTACCCATGGGAACAGAGAGCCATGTACAGGAGAGAAAATAAATAGAGTTTGTATCATTGAGGAGTATGCCAAGTTAATACTGCATTATGAACTCTTGAATTACACCTGCTCAGTTTTCTGTCTTGCATCATGTGGATGAAAAGTCCTTTAGTATTATGTCTACAACTGTCACCTAGGCTACTTAAAAGATGTTATAAAAGGCCTACACATATCCTTTAAGTCTGTAATACATACTTTGTGTGTTTTGTGAAATTATTTAAAAAAAATTGAGTTTAAAGCGTTCTCCTTACAAATGTCTTAAGTTTCACACTTATTTTCAATTCACTATTAGCAAACTAAAGATTTATGCTGCTGAAATGAGAAACTGTTGACCATGTCCAGTCAGATATCCCCTCTGTCCTTACATTTACATTCACATTTAGTCATTTAGCAGACGCTTTTATCCAATGCGACTTACAGATGAGGAAACATTGGAAGCAATTATAACAACATAGGCAACAAAATACATAAGTGCATCAAACTAGTCCATTAAAGCCTAGCACAGTATACAAAGCTAAGAATAGCGAGGTTAGTAAGTGGGTTTTGTTATTTTTATTATTATTTTTTATTAAAGAAGGAAAGGGAAGAGAATTAGGAAAAATCAATCAGCGACGTGTTGACGGAAGAGATGCGTTTTTAGGCGTATTTTAAAGATGGCAACCGAGTCTGCTGATCTTGTAGCAGCTGGTAGATCATTCCACCATTCACGAGTTCACCTGCGCAGATAACAGCGATGTTGATAGGGATAATAAAGCAAGAGCTTGGTTATGAAGGTTATGCGTATTTGGCGTGCTGTCCGGGAAGCGGGCTCCGAGCTCGCCAGATCTATCCGAACCCGAAACACTACACCTTGGTCAGGGTGAGTGCGCCGAGCTCGGAACCGGTTTGAGCCCAGAGCACACCCCCCGTGGGTCTTGCAAAAGAAAAGTGAGTTTGGGAGAGGGGCCGGGGTGGAGGAGGGATGCTTAATCTTAGGAGATCGAGCAGGTAAGATGGATTCTCTATTTATGAGCGAGCTCGCTATGGCTAATTGTGTATGTGCAGTGATTGCTGATTGTGGACCAGCCGGCTGATTATATGCTACGGCTCCTCCCGAACTTTGTTAATTAAACATCATATGTGGAACAGATCCAGAGAAGGTACGGGAGAGTGACTTTTTTCCTTTTTGGGATGGTACCACTAGTCGTTGTTCCTTTGCAGACCGCAGTGATCTGGCAGGAACATAGATCTGCATTAGCGAGTGGAGATACAATGGTGCAGACCCGGTGTTGTTCTTGTAGGCCAGGAGCATAGCTTTGAACTTTATGCGGGCGGCAACAGGGAGCCAGTGTAACCTGATGAAGAGTGGAGTTACATGCGCTCTCTTCGGTTCATTGAAGACCACTCTTGCTGCCGCATTCTGGATCATCTGGAGAGGTTTGATTGTGCAAGCAGGAAGTCGAGCCAGAAGCGCATTGCAATAATCCAGTTTGAACAGGACAAGAGCCTGGACAAGGACTTGCGAAGAGTGCTCCGATAGGAAAGGTCTAATTTTCCTAACGTTGTAGAGGATGAATCTACAGAACCAGGTGGTGCTGGCAACATGACTTGTGAGGTTAAGCCGATCATCGATTACCACTCACAGGTTTCTGGCTGTGCTGGACGGTGTAATCGTTGATGAGCCTAGTTGAATGGCAAGGTTGTGGTGAATCTTTGGGTTGGCTGGGAAGACAAGCAGTTCCGTTTTTGCAAGGTTTAGCTGCAGGTGATGATCCTTCATCCAAAGCGAGATGTCACTCAGGCATGCCACGATGCGAGCAGCGACCGTCGGATCGTCCGGTTGAAATGACAAGTAGAGTTGTGTGTCGTCGGCATAGCAGTGATAGGAGAAGCCATGCTTCTGAATGACCAAGCCAAGGGATGTCATGTAAATGGAGAAGAGTAGCGGTCCAAGCACTGAGCCCTGTGGCACCCCCGTGTTGAGCTGTTTGGACGAGGAGACCTCATCTCTCCAGGATACTCAGAATGACCTACCCGAGAGGTAGGACTCAAACCATTGCAACGCCATTCCAGAGACACCCATAGCACTGAGAGGATCCAGTAGGATGAGCACAGATGACATGGATGATGCTTTTGCCAGTTTTAGGGCTTCGATGACTGAGAGCAGTGCAGTCTATGTGGAATGGCCGGTCTTGAACCCAGACTGATTGCTGTCCAGGAGGTTGTTTTGCATGAGAAAGGAGGAGAGCTGGTTGAACACAACTCGGTCCAGGGCTTTGGCGATGAAGGGAAGAAGGGAGACAGGCCTGTAGTTTTCTAGCAGTGTAGGGTCCAGGGTGGGTTTCTTTAGAAGCGGTGTGATGGACTGCCGCCATTTTCTCTCAGCTGACCGGTGGCTGGCGCGATGCTCACGCAGTACATCCGATAACCAGGGAGCCGACGGGGATGCACGGGCTGGTCCAGATGCAAGAGGGCATAGGTTGTCCAAGCAGGATGAAAGCGTGGAACACAGAGTGTCTGTGGCATTGTCTGTATTCAAAAGAGAGAGCTCATCAGAGGGGGGGAGTGCAGAGAGGACAGGAGAGGAAAAACAGGAGGAAGGGAGAGACCACAGGTTGCGCCGGAAGGTGACCATCGGTAAGACATCTGCGATATCCGGAGCAGTGAGGTCGAGGTTGAGGGTGACGAAGAAGTGATCAGACGTGTGCAGCGGGGAGACCTGAGAGTGATGAGTGGAGCAGTACCTTGTGAAGATCAGATCTAGATGGTTTCCAGACTTGTGGGTTGCTGATGTGGAAAACTGCTCGAGGAGAAATGATGCGGCCAGGTTGACGAAGTCAGCAGCCTGTGGTTTACCAATGTGGATGTTGAAGTCACCTAGTACCACCAGGGGAGTACCATCCTCAGGGACGGATGAAAGAAGCACATCCAGCTCCTCCAAGAAATGTCCAAGCTGACCTGGGGAACGATATATAACTACAAAATGACTTTTAACAGGGTGGGTGATAGTAACAGCATGAAACTCGAATGAACTGTTGTCACACATGGGTGTTAGCTGATTGAATTTTCAGTCTTTGGGGATGAGTAGACCGGTGCCTCCACACCTTCCTGTGAAGAGAGGGCTGTGGGAGAAAGTGTGGTTATGGGAGAGGGCAGCGGGAGTGGCAGAGTCCTCTGGTTTGATCCATGTTTCTGTAAGTGCTACGATGGAAAGACCAGAATGTTTAACAAAAGCTGTAATGAAATCAGCTTTGTTCACAGCAGATTGGCAGTTCCACAATCCTATTGGGAAAGTAGAAGGTGCTGTTGCTAGCAGTGATACATTGTAAAGATTATTAGCATTGCGTCGCCTTCGGCCACTTGGCCAAGTCCAACACTGTGGATGTGAAACTCTCTTCAACACTGACAAGTTTAAACATCTAGCTTGCTTTGGAGATTTCTCCCTATTTAAGGTCTCCCTCTGCTGGTAATAAAAATGTGCACATACTCAAAAAGGATATTTTAGTTTTTACCTCAAAGGTAAAACAAGAAAAAACATTTATTGCAAATATCTTCTTTTGTGTTTAGCAGACATATAGGTTTGAAATGAAGATGAGTAAATGATGGAACTGTCCTTTTAAGTATTTGCATTATATGTTCCATGAACTTCAGATACCTGACAAATAGATAACTGTTCTTATGCTACATAAGTTGCACATCAAAAATGTGATATGGTTGTTTAATATTTATTTATTTAATATTTATTTATTCGTTGCTGTCCTGAAACCTCGGATGTGCAAATTTGCTGTTTTTCAGGAAATGGGAAAACACTGTAATTTTAAATGCTTAAATACTGTGTTGTGAAAGTGGACAAGCACAAAATAAAAATCACAAAATATGGATACACAAGGTTTTAGAAGGACAGCAGCAATATATAAGATGTTACATTCATAACTCACGTCGGCTGTCTTCCTATTCCTATCTCCATAGAAAATAATATAATTCTAGCATACAGTATAGGTTCTTATATTCTCTCTCCTGGAGACATTTGATGTTTTATTGGTTCCTGTGGGTTGATCTTTTCTATTTTTATCTGTTCATTACTTTCTATTTTCAGTCTACTGCCTTACTTATGCTGACTTGGCCTTCAGAGCCATCGCATTTAAGCTTTCAGAAGAAACAGAATGTTTACTGGAATGATCTTAACCATTCTGTAAACAGCTTAAAACACTCGCATTCAGAGCCTTTAGTTATCATTGATGGCCCACTTTTATAATGCTCTTAACATAAGGGCCCATCAGTAAAATGTGGTAGGTCAAATACCACATTTCAGAACATGAATTAATATTTAACTGTTCAATTTAACTGTATATGCCATGTCTGTTGGACAGGAATAATTTGATTAACACAATGGATTTCATTGGTTTCTTATGGAATCTACAGGGCTTTAGAAAAAACATATTTCATGCGATATTGTAAAGAAATGTAATGTAAGTTTAATCCTGGTGATATAATGGGTTAAACTATGGCAATAGTTGCGCAAAACATTTAGTTTTTGTCTCAAATGATGCCCTTTGCTTTGCAGATAAAGATTTAATAAAAACTTTAGTAATTAGAAATGTTTTATTTCAAATTTTCTAGTTTCTTCGATTCCTCTTTTAACTGCTTGTCAATTTGCTGTCAATTTTCCCACGATGTTTCTAAATTGTAAACTGAAAGCACTTTGTCATCAGTATTAGTGAAACAATATAGCGTTAAATAGTTTTGTATTTTCAGCAGATTCTCTTAAGCACTCATTGGGCCTCTCCGATTGGTTGTTGCTGTGACATCTCTATTGTCCTTCTCCACTCACCTCTTGTGCACTGACAAAAAATAACTGCCAATAGCTCATGGAAATCTGCCTGCCCTGGCATAATTGAGCTTCACACTATTCATTCTGATAGCACATTTTCTTGGAAAACAACAAAACAGGTTGGAATGTTTTCACATTATATGTTGGGTTTGTTATTGTGGCTTGTAATTTAGCTTTTTATGTGTAAAGATGTTTTAATGCAATACATTTTTTAATTTGTGTAAATATTGCTCATTTATCTGTACAGGAGACGTTTATTCAACATAAAAATACTGAGGATATGTTTATCTGATAACACATAACCTGAACTTATGGTGAACAAAACAATTTACAACCACATAAAATATTGAAGAAATATTGCAAAGATTTAGACTGTGATATTTGATAAGTGTTTTTAAATCCAAATAGTTCGTCTCATAAACAGCAAAATGTGGTTTTGCCGATTTCATATTATTGAATTGTGTTATACTAGAGTGTCTGTAGGTTCAAGATGTACAGCTTTATGGGCGGTGGATTGTTTTGTGCGGGACTGGGGAACATACTCCTGGTGGTCTCCACTGCCACCGATTATTGGATGCAGTACCGCCAGTCCAGTAGTTACATGCATCAAGGTCTGTGGCGCTACTGTGTCCCTGGAAAATGCATGACACACACAGACAGCATCGGTGAGACCACCACATCACAGACATGAATTGTTCTACACAGTAAACATCATTATAATGTACATAACGATGTGTTTTTAACAGCATACTGGGATGCTACCCGCGCATTCATGATTCTGGCTGTCCTAGCTTGTTTCTTCGGACTCATCATTGGTGTTATGGCTTTCATCAATTACTCCTTTAACAGCTTTGACAAAACCTTTGCTGCAGGAATTCTCTATTTCATCTCATGTAAGAACACCTTTTATGGTAGTTTTAACAAATACAATTAATTAAAAAGGCCAGATGAGACAATTGCACTTTGGGTCTGTTCTGGAAAATGTGTCTGAGGTGAATTACATCTGCTGACTTTTAGGCTTCTTCGTGCTGTTGGCCATGGCTGTCTACACTGGGATGACAGTGAACTACTATGGGAAACGTTACGGGAATTGGAGGTTTTCGTGGTCATACATAATGGGTTGGGTATCTGTGGTGCTCACATTCTTTTCAGGTATAGTAGCAAGCCAAAATATTTAATAAAAATTTGACTAATATCGAGTAAAAATTCTGATCAGTGTCTGTCAGCAATAATATTTTTTTCTGTTACATTCTTTGTCTTCTCTGCAGGGATTTTCTATATGTGTGCATACCGAATGCATGAACCTAGAGGCCCCATGTCACACTGATCCATCTGAACTATCTAGTAATATTCGGAGCTATCCATTCAGTTTGAATGTGAACCATCATGTCATCCCTGCTCCTATTACTTTAGATCTTTGTTTTAATTTACAGTGAATAAACTAAAAATAGACTAATAAAATGCTTGGTTTGTTTTATGGTTTTATACACAATTTCCCACAAAGTAGTATAAACATGAAAGAGCTCCAGTTACCAAAATGTATGATATTGATTCAGTAAACAGCAAAGCTTTTAAAAAATAAAAATAGGCTTTTAAGTGAAAAGTAGAAACTTGAATTTAATTTAAAAATTACTTTTAGTGTACTGCACCAATTACATGACATTTGAAACATACAGCCACAACACAATTAAGAGACTATTCCCAATTTTTATTTAATCAGTATTTCTAGATGTATTGTAGTCATTCCAGTCCAGTGTATTTTGAATTTGACCAAAATTAAAACTCAGGAGTGACACAGTCATCCAACAGCAATGTGAAAGACTGACAGCATGAAAACTGCGATAATAAATAACAGGTTATCTGATAAAAATAATTTGAACCTTTCCTAAATGCATGTACAAATATTACTGTTGTGTAAAAGTTCATATGAATTTGTTTTCTTTGCAGTTTTGTCAGTGGTCTGAAAAATACAGAGTATTTTTTCTGTTATATTGACCTTTTACTCCAGTTTTCATTTTCTGCAAATAAATGCAAATAGAAGCGATATTTTTATTTGGAACTTAGTAGAAATATTGTAAGTAGTACACAGAATGTTATCAAAACACAAGTTCAAAAAAAACTAAAATAATAATTTTGAAATGGCCTCTTAATGATTCAAGAAAGAACGCAATCACACAACATGTACACTCTGTGAAAAGAAAATTCTTTATAGTCAATGTAAGACACATGAAGATGCGAAAGATACGCAGCCTTTTGAATACAAATCTTTAACATAACATAACAACATGCTGCTTTATAAGTGCCCATGAACTCAAAATTCAGTTTCTGAGATTATTGAAACATGCAAAAGAGAAAAACATGACATTTTAAAGTGCTTAGAATTCAACACATTACAATAAGGTGCTCCACACATAACAAACAACTTTTTTCTTATGATTTAATCAACTTCCTCAATGGTTGGGCCAGAGGATCCATCTCCACCAGGTGCACCTCCAGCTCCTGGAAACCCTCCAGGCGTACCCTCCGGCATTCCACCAGCACTCTGGTATAGCTTGGTAATGATAGGGCTGCACACTTTCTCTAGCTCCTTCTGCTTATGTTCAAACTCATCCTTCTCAGCGGTCTTAGCAGAACATAGGGAGATAATTGAATTGAACATAGAGAATGTGAGCTGTGACTTAAACAGACTCCGTCAGAAAATTTGATAACATACCTGGTTTTTGTCCAGCCAGCTTATGAACTCGTTGCACTTGTCAAGAATCTTCTGCTTGTCCTCATCACTAATCTTTCCCTTGAGCTTCTCATCTTCAACCGTGGATTTCATGTTGAAGGCGTAGGACTCAAGGGCGTTCTTAGCGGCGACCTTTTCTCTTTGGACATCATCCTCTGCCTTGTACTTCTCAGCTTCATGGACCATATTTTCAATGTCCTCCTTGCTTAGACGACCTTAAGGCATTGAGGAGATGTTTAGGCCTGAAGTTTCAAAAAGCAAAACGAAAGACACTTAGAAAGTCAGCGTTTGTTACCTTTGTCGTTTGTAATGGTGATCTTGTTCTCCTTGCCAGTGCTCTTGTCTACAGCAGACACATTCATGATGCCATTGGCGTCGATATCAAAGATGACTTCAATCTGAGGGATCCCACGGGGAGCTGGAGGGATGCCGGTCAGCTCAAACTTCCCCAGCAAGTTGTTGTCTTTAGTCATGGCTCTCTCACCTTCGTACACCTATAGGAATGCAATCCAACAGGAACACTGCTGAAAGTCACAAAGAATACGTAATCAATATATGCTTACAAAAGTTCATTTCCTCACCTGAATGAGGACACCGGGCTGGTTGTCCGAGTAGGTGGTGAAGGTCTGGGTTTGTTTGGTTGGGATGGTAGTGTTACGTTTGATCAAGATGGTCATAACGCCACCGGCAGTTTCAATCCCCAGAGACAGAGGGGTAACATCCAGGAGCAACAGGTCTTGGACATTCTCAGACTTATCTCCAGATAAAATTGCTGCCTGAACAGCTGTAAACGACACATGTCTTTTATAGGATTCTACATATGAGAAAATCTGAGACATGAAGCATCAGAATCATTTTGAGTACCTGCTCCATATGCGACAGCCTCATCCGGATTGATGCTCTTATTTAATTCCTTGCCATTGAAGAAATCCAGCAGGAGTTTTTGGATCTTTGGGATACGGGTGGAACCTCCAACAAGGACGATTTCGTGAACCTGAGACTTGTCCAGTTTAGCATCACGAAGAGACTTCTCTACTGGATCCAACGTACCGCGGAAGAGATCGGCGTTCAGCTCTTCGAAACGAGCTCTAGTGATGGATGTGTAGAAGTCGATTCCTTCATAAAGAGAGTCGATCTCAATGCTGGCCTGAGTGCTGGAGGACAGGGTGCGTTTTGCCCTCTCGCAGGCAGTGCGCAGACGACGGACAGCCCTCTTGTTATCGCTGATGTCCTTTTTGTACTTGCGCTTGAACTCTGAGATAAAATGGTTCACCATGCGACTGTCAAAGTCTTCGCCTCCGAGGTGAGTGTCTCCGGCTGTGGACTTGACCTCGAAAATTCCATCCTCGATAGTAAGGATCGATACATCAAAAGTGCCACCACCAAGATCAAAGATCAGGACATTTCTCTCAGAACCAACCTGGATTAAGAAAGACAAATTAATTCAGATGATGCTTCTGCATGCTTTCAAACATACAGTAACTCATAAATATTGTTTTATAGTAACAGTAGACCTCTCACTTTCTTGTCCAGGCCATACGCAATGGCAGCAGCGGTTGGCTCATTGATAATTCTTTGAACGTTTAGGCCGGCGATGATCCCAGCGTCCTTTGTTGCTTGGCGCTGAGAGTCATTGAAGTAAGCAGGTACAGTAACAACGGCATTTGTAACGGTCTGTGAATAAAAGTAACCTCAGTTTAAAAACTTTATTCCTTTCAAATTAGATTTTTTTGTCAGGTTATCTTAAAAATAAGGGACTTAAAGGAATAGCTCTCCCAAAAATAAAGATTTTATCATCGTTTACTCACCCAGAAGTTGTTCCTAACCTTATATGTTCGTTTTGCTCAGAATAAAGAAAAATATTTGGAAGAATGTTTATAACCAATCAGTTCTGGAATACTATTGTACTACTGGGGCCATAGAAGGGAGAAAAACTACAATGATAGTTGTGGTGAGGAAGGCGGGATGAGAGCCGTGAGGCGGGGCCGGTGGCGTGAGAAGTGCAATCAGCTGTACGCGCACCGGTTCCGCATCTCTCACGGAGGAGATCGGGAGCTTAAAAGGACGACTGGCAGGACTGACGAGAGAGGACCGGGCCCGAACATGTGTGAAGTTTGTGTTTGTTTTATGGCCGGTAGTCGACCGTGAGGTGGCTGCCGGTCT
The DNA here is from genome assembly GCF_947034865.1 of Barbatula barbatula. Taxonomy (NCBI): domain Eukaryota; kingdom Metazoa; phylum Chordata; class Actinopteri; order Cypriniformes; family Nemacheilidae; genus Barbatula; species Barbatula barbatula. The sequence continues at coordinate 11,668,151 of NC_136782.1, forward strand.
TTACTTCCGTGTTTATTGTTTGTTTAATTTAAGTTTTATTGTTCAAATGTTCACCGGTTCCCGCCTCCTTCCTTCCCTTCTATGGATCTTTATTACAATAGTCAATAGTGACCCAATACTGACTTCAGTCTTCAAAATATCATCTTTGTGTTCAACAAAACAAAGAAATGGATATAGCTTTGGAACAACTTAAGGGATGAGTAAATGATGACAGATTTGGTGTGTGTGTGTGAGTGTGCGTGTGAACTGTTCCTTTAAGATGTGTTGCTCAAAAAGTCAATATTACTACATTAAACCTTCTTCATGTTCTAATAATAAACTGCCATGTGTGTCAATGTTGACAAGTTTAATGTGTCAACACATTACGATTTAACGAACAGCAACATGGGGGACAGTATACATTCTAAACAGCATTATAGCAAATGTAAATGATTTCATTGAATTTGTACAGTAACATTTTTATTTTATCTAATTATTATTAGGAAAATATTAGACACTCACTTTTCCAAGGTATGCCTCTGCGATCTCCTTCATTTTTGTAAGCACCATGGAGGAAATCTCCTCCGGGTAAAAGGTTTTGGTCTCGCCTTTGTATTCAACTTGAACTTTGGGGCGGGAACTGTCATTGATAACAGTGAACGGCCAATGCTTCATGTCTGACTGCACAACAGTGTCATCAAACCTCCGACCAATTAATCTTTTGGCATCTATGAGAAAAATATAGCAAGAAATGCACCAGCCACATTATACCCATAGATGTGGAACTTAAATGTAACAAGGATAGTTGAAAATACACTGTTCTTATTTAAATAGTCACAACAAAATGACCTACCAAAGACTGTATTGGTAGGGTTCAGCGCCACTTGATTTTTGGCAGCATCCCCAATCAGCCTCTCTGTGTCTGTGAATGCCACATAACTTGGTGTGGTCCTGTTACCCTGGTCATTGGCAATGATTTCAACTTTGCCATGCTGAAAGACCCCCACACAGGAATAGGTGGTCCCCAGATCGATGCCAACTGCTGGTCCCTTTGACATGGTTTTGGCTGAATGCAAATGATACTAGTTAATATCCACGGGGGAAACTATAAATTTCATGCATCCAACCCTTTGCAAGTCAACAGTCCAAATAAGGATCATGTTTATTTGCATTGCATCCTATTTATAGTACTATTCCCTCATTGCATTTAACGAAAGCTCAACAAACAGCTACACAGCTGTCATCGTGTTTAAAGGACACTTCTTCAAACAGAGCCCTCGAGAAATACTTGTTCAGAACAGAAAAGGCAGCTGTAAAGCTTTATTTGAGTTTCATTCGTGTTTAATATCAAAGTTGCATGAAAAGAAAGTACTAAATGACCGGACAAAGTTGCTTGCTTGCTTCACAGTTATACAAGATGGGTTTCCGTAAACATTCCCGAATAACAACTGGGAGCGTCTCGTTCTGGAATCATCCATCCACTCCAGTCCTCGTCGAGCGCGCGCACGCTTACCCAAAATTCCCAGGACGTACAAGTTCTGACAGAAAATTTTATATTCAAACAAAGCCCATTAAAGATAATATCCTAAACTATTTTAAACTACGTGTAGGATCACGTGCATATACTTAAGTTTCTAAACAAGTGTGCATTTTGCACGACGCTATTCGTTTTTGTCAGTTGAATCAGGCGACATTGTTTTACCCACAGAGCCTAATAATAGACAACGGCAGCACTTGTGCAATGACAACAATCCAAGAAACACGCTATTTGACTTGGCATATTTAATAACTCTTACCACTTCCTCGCTGAGTCGCCCGTTATGTCGCAGCTTGGTGCGCAGAGACTGACTTCTGTTCTTCGGATGTGCTGCTGTGATGCGCTTTAACACTTCCTCGGAAGAACAGTCCAGAACGTGAACGAGCCCAACAGCCAATCACATCGCGCGGCCGCTGAGAATGCCAGCGGAATGCAGCCCAGTGAGCCCACTAAAGCTACAGATCATGGTCCAAGACCGAGGAACGTATCGATAAAAGAGCTCGTTCATTACAGTTTCACTTTTAAAGTGGACTGGATGATAAAATTAAAAGTCGCGTTTTATACAAAATGCTCAGATTTTATTACTAAAGAATGCGTGCACCTATGTTCGTAAGATGCGCATTGCGTACATACTTGTATAGCCTAGGCCTACACTTTCATTTCATAAATGCAAGCCCGTAGGCAGGGGGGTCCTGCCTGAGGTCCAAAATTTAAGTCGGTTTTTTATGTGATTATTGTCACATGCTTGTGACAAATTTCTGGGTTGCTGTTTCAAATTAATATGATTATTGTTGCTGGACGCGTGTGTGTGTGTGTGTGCGCGTGCGTGCGTGCGTGTGTGTGCGCGTGCATACAAAGAGAGTTCTCGCAATACACTTTTCAAAGCAACGGTGAAGAAGCATCGCCTCTGAATGATGGGAGGGAGGGGTTATACAGTCATGGCCAAAATTGTATTTCTCACAGAAAACTATTGCATTAACACATGTTTTGCTATACACATGTTTATACCCTTTGTGTGTATTGGAACAAAACCAAAAAAGGAGGGAAAAAAGCAAATTTGACATAATGTACCACAAAACTCCAAAAATGACCTGGACAAAACAGTTGGCACCCTTTCAAAATTGTGGATAAATAAGATTGTTTCATGCATGTGATGCTCCTTTAAACTCACCTGGGGCAAGTAACAGGTGTGGGCAATATAAAAATCACACCTGAAAGCAGATAAAAAGAAGAGAAGTTGACTTATTCTTTGCATTGTGTATCTGTGTGTGCCACACTAAGCATGGACAACAGAAAGAGGAGAAGAGAACTGTCTGAGGACTTGAGAACCAAAATTGTGGAAAAATATAAACAATCTCAAGGTTACAAGTCCATTTCCAGTGATCTAGATTTTCCTTTGTCCACTGTGCGCAACATTATCAAAAAGTTTGCAACCCATGGCACTGTAGCTAATCTCCCTGGACAACGACGGAAGAGAAACATTTATTAAAGGTTGCAACGCAGGATAGTCCGGATGGTACTATAAGCAGCCCCAAACAAATTCCAAAGAAATTCAAGCTGTCCTGCAGGCTCAGGGTGCATCAGTGTCAGCGCGAACTATCCTTCGACATTTAAATGAAATGAAACGTTATGGCAGGAGACCCAGGAGGACCCCACTGCTGACACGGAGACATAAAAAAGCAAGACTACAGTTTGCCAAAAGGTACTTGAGTAAGCCAAAATCCTTCTGGGAAAACGTCTTGTGGACAGATGAGACCAAAATAGAGCTTTTTGGTAAAGCGCAACATTCTACTGTTTACCGAAAACGGAATGAGGCCTACAAAGAAAAGAACACAGTACCTACAGTCAAATATGGTGGAGGTTCAAAGATGTTTTGGGGTTGTTTTGCTGCCTCTGGCACAGGGTGCCTTGACTGTGTGCAAGGCATAATGAAATCTGAGGATTACCAAAGGATTTTGGGTCGCAATGTAGGGCCCAGTGTCAGAAAGCTGGGTTGCGTCTGAGATCCAGCAGGACAATGGCCCCAAACATACTTCAAAAAGCACCCAGAAATGGATGCCAACAAAGCGCTGGAGAGTTCTGAAGTGGCCAGCAATGAGTCCAGATCTAAATTCCATTGAACAATTGTGGAGAGATCTTAAAATTGCTGTTGGGAAAAGGCGCCCTTCCAATATGAGAGACCTGGAGCAGTTTGCAAAGGAAGAGTGGTCCAAAATTCCGGGTGAGAGGTGTAAGAAGTTTATTGATTGTTATAGGAAGCGATTGATTTCAGTTATTTTTTCCAAAGTGTGTGCAACCAAATATTAAGTTAAGGGTGCCAATAATTTTGTCCAGGTCATTTTTGGAGTTTTTGTGACATAATGTCAAATAAGCTTTTTTCCCTCCTTGTTTTCATTTTGTTCCAATACACACAAAGGGAATAAACATGTGTATAGCAAAACATGTTAATGCAATACTTTTCTGTGAGAAATGTATTTCAGGGGTGCCAACAATTTTGGCCATGACTGTATATGTATATATATATATATTTTAATTAAAAGGATTTATCCACTCAATAGTCTACAATATAATAGCCATATAAACCTGGCGTAATTATATTACAGTTTTTCTCAAATGCTAAAACACATTTCACAAACGTTTCCTCCATGTTCCCCAATGTCTAAACACAACACCCTTTCCTAAAGCTACATAAACACAACCACACCTTCTCACTTCAAAACTCAAACTTTCACACCAAAAGAGCAGCTCGAAGCTTTCAAAAATGTAAACACTATACACATCATTACACACAACAGCAAAAAATTGAAAACACAATGCTCAATTTGTGAGAAGGTTCTTTGTTTCATAACTGCCAATGCATATTTTTAGAAACTTTACAGTAATGGATCTTCTTAGATCTCTGCAGAGCATTAGGCATTTAGATTTGTGAGTTTCATATGAAGAGTATAAATCTATAGTAAATTCTGCATGTACACTACTGTAACACAAATCAATCCAAAAACTGAATCTATTGCACACAACAGTACTCTTGAAAACATGATCAGGGTGTGAAGTTTTTTTATTTACTTTATTCACACCACACACACACCACAATCACTGTGCGGCATCATGTCGCTGAGCTGCATGGGGCCACATCCCCTCATCCACATCGCAGGCTATATTGTCTCTTGCCAGGCACTGCGGGAAAAACACCCTGGAATGGCGAATCCATCCATGGAGGGCCTCCACTGGGATGTCAACACAGGCCAGCTCCATTGCCCTTAGGAGGTTCTATCTAGTGTATGGTTGTCTGTCATAAACCTTCCATCTCCACGATGAGAAGAGCTCTATAGGATTCAGGAAAGCGGAGTATGGTGGCAGACAGACGTTTAAAAGGTGGTTACTGTACAAACCACTCTCTGATTTGGTTTGTTCTGTGGAAGCTTACATTGTCCCAAATGATCACATAAATGTGATGGGCGGTCCAGGAGGATGTCTTTTAGCTCCTCTAGGAAGGTGAGGAGACGTTGGATGTTGTAAGACCCAAAGGACAAATGCCGGTGGACAAGCCCCTCCAAACCCATGGCCGCACAAAGAGTGATATTACCCATGTTGGCCAGGAACCTCAGGTGATGGCTCTTTGGCCAATGATGTTGGCCAGGAACCTCAGGTGATGGCTCTTTGGCCAATGATGTTACGGCCTCCTTCGTTTCTGCAGGTTGAAGCCAGCCTCATCCAGGAAGAGGTACTCATGAGGTCTGGCCATCGCGTCCAACTGTAATATCCTCTGTGAAAATGTGAAAGTGCACAGGTGTTCAGAACAACAGTCAATCAGGTAGCACAGTATTGTCCAGAAGCAATGTAGGCCACTGAGTAACACAGTATGTCCACTAACTGTACTGTGAACATGGATGTATACTTACTTGCACATACTCGTAACGTAGGTCTTTGTGTCGCGCAGAGTTGCGCTCAAAGGGAACCCTATAGACCTGTTTCATCCGCATCTTTTGGCGCCGGAGAACTCGGTCTATTGTGGCCAAGCTGACATCAATGCTCTCAAAGTTGACATTATCGGCAGTGACTTTGTCTCTGATCTCCCGGAGTCTGATGAGGTTGTTCTCACGAACCATATCTAAAATGAGGGTTTCTTGTGCCGCTGTAAATATGGCAACCCTCCCACCTCGATGTGGCATTCTTTCAACTCTAAAGAAAGAAACATGTGTTGTCAATTGACATGTTTTACAAATACAGTAACAACTTATTTGAAACAAATAGACTACTTTCACAGGCTTGTAAATTGTATTGTGACAAAGAAAGCAATAGAGTACAATACCTGTTGTGTTGTCTGAATGCCCTGATAATGGTGGCCACGGTGAACCTACTCAGGTTTGGACGGACACTTAGTCCTGCTTCAGCCATTGTCATGCCATGGACAATGACATGGTCAATGACTGTTGCTCGCATCTTGTCTGTAATGATGGTGCGAGGTTGTCTTGCTCTCCCTCCTGGACCTTCTCCTCTCCCTTGTTGGCCTCCTCCTCTTCCTCCTGGACCTTCTCCTCTCCCTTGTTGGCCTCCTCCTCTTCTTCCATTGCCAGCTCTTCTCCCTCCTCTTACTCGAATCTTCAGCAAACTGTGCACTCTGAACTTGCTTTTATACATGTGGTCACAGCATTGGCAACAAGTGTCTTAAATTTTGAGTCGATGTGTGTAATGAATGGTGCCAGGTGTGTTCATTGTGTTCAAATATTGCTGACTGTGGCAAGCATTTTGCATCACATGAGCTTTCATCTGAGAATATGAGCAGAGTTATTTTGCAACTTGTGTTTTAACAAGGAAAAATGTGTTAAGATTTTTGAGAATGAAGGATTGTGTTTGTGAATTGTGTCTTCATGTGAAATGTGTTTATGATATTGGAAAATGATGGCTATATTTAGTAAATGTGTTTAGGCAACTGGACATTTGGTTTAGAGGATTGGCTTTTGAGTTTTAGCATTTGAGAAAAACTGTAATAAAACATAGAAAAGAGGCATTGATAGAGAGTCAAGAAATGATGAGAATAAGTATCATTAATATTTCAGTAAAGTTCATTAAATCTATTCTGTTGTTAGTGTGGTCTATAAACTTATGGACTGACAAAAGTGTTACATGAAGAAGCAAGTTGACAACAGAACAGTGCTGGTTAAGATACCAGCAGACAAGCTAATCCAGCACAAATAAGTGCATAAAAGGTCACCAAAATGAAGTATTTGAACCTCATAATTAAATACAAAAGAAGGAGAAAAAATGCAAAAAGGTCCACTTTTGAAAAACAGAACCTCCCCTTTCAACAGGCTGGCTACGGACCTGTAATGCCAATATGCACATGTGCACATGTTTCTTGTTCTTAAACTATTAGACTACATCTGTTTACTCCGTTTGTAGTTCGCATTGCTTTCAAGACATAATCATCGTATTGAAATGTTTAAGTTTGTTTCTTATTGGTTTGCTGCAGCTTCTCTGATTGGCTTTTAGAATCACGTCAGAGCAGTGAAGTGATGATGAGAGCATTATTTATTAATTGACTGACAATGTATTGAAAAATTGTGAGAGCTTACCCAATAAATACTTATTGCACAGTTAACAAACCCTCAAAGGCCGCATTTTATGCAGCATTGAACAAATATCTTTAATAGCTTTCCATGCCAGTGAACTCATAAAGTTCAAGTGCATTGAAGTAATTTACACCACGATAAAATATATATTTATTGGCTTTAAGGTGCCATTTGGCACATTAGGGCCGATTTTTCACCTCAAGAGAACGATGCATATGCATATAAACATTTGTCTACACATATCAGAATTGCAAACAGGAATTCATCATGACAAATTAGTCGGCAAACACTGAAACCAATCCATGGCTATAGAGCCTATAGTCTCATGAAAGGGATGGAGGTATTGTATAGAGGGTGTGATGAGTTTAGTGTAAAATAGAGGCAAAGCAGATGGACACACCCTTTAGGATACAGACAAAGACGATGAGTTCGTAATTTCAAATCCACTGGGATGTGACATTTTCAACAAAAGAGAGTTAATTCAGTTTTTTTGTTGTTGTATAGTATTATTCACAATACCTTTTGTACCTGACCTCGAAAAAGGTAAATAATAGACAAACGCACTGTTTAGCTTCAATAAAAAAGGTTTAAAAAACAAGCACTAAAGTCAATGCACTGAACGGTTGAATAATCACACAGGTTAACCACAAAGAGAGTTAGTTATCTGTTGCTTTTTCCTCTGACCTAGTGACACATTATTTATTATAAGCGTTTTATAAATATTGCACCAACTGTCCCCCGTCAACCCAAAACAACAACATTATATTACGCAGGTAAATCTCTAGTTCTTTGTTCTATGTACAAAAGGAATCCCCCTCTTTTGATTGTATATATATATATATTCCAAAAGCCCTTTAATCGGTCTTGACAAGGTGTTTGGTTTCATCAAGGGAACGTCCTGTACATGGTTGCTATTCTAATGAGAGCATTTAGTGTACTTTTGAACACATAAAAAAACATCTGCAAATTTCTTTGTGAAGTGACCAACACCTTTCTTTAACACACTTCCTGCACCCAACAATTATTTTCAATATTTTTTATAATTCTCAGGGGACCACATGTTTTCTTTATTCAGTAGTTGGAACAAAATGTTTCAAAATGAACACTAAAAGAGAATATGTGTCAAGTAGTAAAGTTACTTTAAATTTCTTATTTAATTAATTAAATTATTAAAATTAAATTATTGTATCCATATGCTGCTCAGAGAAGACAATAAATAGACCACTAAGGTTCTAGTATAATTCGCTTGTATTGAAAAGTTAAGATCTTAATGAGAAAACTCTATAGATAAAACCCTGAAACATTGAAATGTCAATGTGCTAGTTTCAGATGTTGCTCAGGGAATTATCTGTTTAATCAACAATATTTATGACACCACTGTTTTGTGAACTTAGTTCTGAAAAGCCATCAGTGCTGAAATCAGCCAAGGGTCTCGTGTTGCTCATGTCTTTGTGATGCTGTCTCTCACACCCATCTCTTCTGTATAAATACTGAATCTGAAAGACATCCACAGAAAAGCCAAGAGAAGTGACACATCAAGTTATAACTGAATCAACAAATTTATACACGGTAAGATATATTTTATTCTGTAGATTTTTCATGTTTGTCCAGTAATGATGGTTGCGATGAGGGCTCTTTTTATATTATGGTAATCTTTTATAGTAATATATATTTTAAATTGTCTTCTCAAATCCTTCGTGTGTTCTAATGCTTTGTCTTCATTAATTTGTCTCAAGATGATAAGGTTAGCCCACCTGGTGTGTTTTGCTGGCTTCTTTCTACTATGTGAAGCTCAGACTAATCTCTTAACATGTCTCACTCACCCTACCTACAGACCAGCAGGTCAGTATATTCTTCAAATTATAATTAAAATAATCTTCATTTACCTTTAATATTCTTGTCTTTCTTTCCAGTCAAAATGTCTAAACATCTTTAAAACAACACTGTACAAAAAAATAAATATTTTTAAAGTCAGTTCAATAAAAATGTAAGTTTAACTGACTCATAAAGCTAATTTGACTTAACTTACTGATTTAATGAAGCTTTTTAACTTGTATTTTGTACTTCATTCTGAAAATACGATCTTATATCTTATTATGTCGTTTTGATCTTATTTACTTATTGCAAAGAGTACAGATATTTTTACTGGAGAACAATACAAAAATATTTTTAAAAATGATTTATAAATTCTAAATGAACATATATTGATAATTTAATTAGAGAGATATGTTTTTAAACAGCGTAAACAAATCAATGCAGTGGCAACTTCAGTAACAGAATGTTTATACATATATATTTCAGAAAACTCCGATATCACAGTGACGTGTGGAACCAATTTTATGTATTTAAAAGTTCTGCTATGTCCAATGTACTTTGCGGGATACAATGAATCTCTCATGGCCCTCAATGCTAAGTTCAACCTCCCATCCTGCCTCGGAGTCGCAGACTGGACAGCCAATCCTCCTGTTTTAAATTTCAATTTCTCAATCTCTCAGGAGTCACTGACTCTCTGTGGCAACAGTTTGAATGTAAGAACTTGAAATCTACTTTTTATGTGAAGCAAGAATTTTCTACATATATTTCCAACATTCCATATTTGTGTTGTTGGTTAGATCACAAGTCAGTTGGGTTCTGGAGTATTCTCAGATTTCTCCCAAATCCAGTCCGTTAATATCTCTGGATTAATCAACTCCTGGGATCCCAGCATCGCCACTATCACTTACAGACAACAACTCATGTACCAGTTTTCTTGCATGTATCCACTGCAGTATGTAGTCAACAACACCCAGCTCAGCGTGTGAGTATAAAACCCAGGAAGACATTTTATCATGTTGACACAATTTACAGTTTTTAAATACTTATACTTTTATTTCTTCCTCACAGGTCAGGAGTGAGTGTTGCTATCAAGGACAACAATGGTACTTTTATCAGTACTTTAAGCATGGGTCTTTTCACTGTAAGGATGTTCTCCTTGTGTCTAAACATCATATATAATTTAAACAAAAAAGTTAAGTTACTCAATACAATTGTACTCATACTGTCATCTTTATTTTAAGAATGTCAACTACACTACTAAACTGCAGATACCATCAAATGGGCTGCAGTTGAAAACTCGCATATACGTTCAGGTCAAGGCAACAAATCTAACGAACAAGTAAGACTGTAACATAACTCACATTGCTAAGCTCTTATATACAGACTATTCAATTTTAATTCCCCGTTCATTTGGGTATTTCAAGGTTCAACGTGTTACTGGACCGCTGCTATGCCACAGTAAGCCCATATCCAACCAGCAGCACGTCCTATGATCTTTTTATCGGGTGAGTCATTCTTTTTTAAAGACAACAATTAAAAAGACACTTGAGTTCTGTGTAATCGGGTCTTTTGTTATCTATAGATGTACTCGTGATGCTCAGACAAAGGTTGATAAGAACGGGGTATCTCAGGAAGCTCTTTTCTCCTTTGAGGCCTTTCGCTTTGTGGAACATAAGAACCTGACTGTCTCCACTTTCTATCTGCATTGTATTACCCGTCTCTGTGAGAACTCCACTTGCGCCTCCTTGATTCCGGTAACTAATAATGCACAATAGTGCTTGAACTTTTTCACATTCTTAGAAATGAAAATGCTTAAAAGGTTCTTCACAACGATGCAATACAAGAACCATTATTGACCCCACAGAGGATAATTATGTTAAAGTTTCTCCTCTTTCACCTCTTTCTTAGTTTATTTATAATCTTTCCACAAAGAAACTTTTGTGAAACAGAAAAGTTCTTCAGATGTGAAAGGTTCTTTATGCAACCAAAAGGTTCTTCTGTGACATCGAAGAACCTTTTGAAGCACCTTTTCTTAAGAGTGTATAAAGTGGCAGAGAGCATTCAAGAGTTTTTAGAACTCATGTTTGTGATTGTGTGTGGATATCACCAGGCTTTTCTTCTTTTATAGAAATGCGTGAGAAAGAGAGAAATACAAGCTCCACTGAACGCCAGCGAAGTGGCCACCGTTTCCTCAGGACAAATCAAAACCAGAGTTGACAATGGTATAACATTGAGATGTATCACATTTTTTAAGCCTCTATCATTACTTACGGGTTTCAAAATGAACGTAAACATCTACCTTTTTTCTCCTATTCTATCTCAGGCCCAGTGACCTCTCAATGTAAGAAATCATCCATGCTGATACGCCACAAGACAAAACTTGGTTTCCACACAATTTTATAGCCAAATATTATACATTTGTGAGTTTATGTGGATTTATTTTTCTGTTTCTAGACAAATCAGGATCCATTCGCCATGAAATGACGTTTGTTGGCTTAGCCACTGGCCTGCTCAGCTTCTGTCTGCTGGATTGGTTGTCTCCATGGTAACCTGCATCAGGAAGTGGATGTTCCTTATACCACACAGCAAGATGTTTTGAGAATGTAACAAAAATGGTAGCGACTTATTAGCAATTACGTTTTTTCCAATGTGGTAGATAAGAAAGTTATTATTATATAATCTTATAGATAAAGAAACATGTTTACAATGTAGAAGGTAATGCACAAAGCAACTTTTGCAGCAATTCATTTAAAGGTTTATGATGCATGTAGTAATATTGTATTTTTGGGAAAATAGTTATAACTCAGAAACTTATAAAAATAAAATGGTTTAAAATAATAAATGTTGTCACAAACCGTCATTAAACCTGGGATTTTTTAACAAGTCCATTTTATAAACAGCCCGTTGGATTTGATTTATTTCCCAATAAAATACTAAAGGATGTAAAAAAAATATATGGGCTAATTAACAAAAATTCCATAATATCTTTATATTATTGCAACAATGCCTTCAAACAAAAGCTTTCAATGAAACATATGCATGTAGTATGTAATGTGTGAATAAATTACAAACATGACAATGCACAGAAAAAATGCATTATTGATAGAGGTGAAACATCTGTATTACTGTATACTTTGAATAAAAAAAAGATTTGAATAGGTTTGTCATGAATAATGCTGTCAATGTAATATGGATTACTAATCTGGCCTGAAACTCAAACTTAAGAGAAGTAGGCTTACTGTTATATACAGTATAGATACAGATAAGCACTGAACTGAGTCATTGAGAAAGAAAAGCTTTTGCAAAACGTGAAAATCAAAAAAGAGAGCTGTAAGGCAAAAAAATCACAGTGTATTTTTATGCCCTAACAGTCAGTTCACATACTTAAAAAATACTGAAAATACTTTAAAACACTCGCTTGAAATAAATAGTCATTTTTAGGAAACCACAGTATATGTGAAAGAAGCGAAAGAATATCAACAAGTGCACAATGAACATGTTATTAGTCATTTCGTGGGGGGGGGGGGTTGTCCTTCTCGGTGATCTGTAAATTTCCCAGCTCAGTATGAAATAACACAGTCTCCCATGGGTGCACATGTTCTTTGTAATCAATGAAAGCAAGAACCCGGATGTACCTCTGAATTCCTCGGAGACAGGGAAGGACGCTTGCCAGCTGCACTGTATATACACATTCAGATAGCTCTGCTCTTCTTTCTGTTTCTCCAGAAACCTTGTCTCACCTTCCTTTTGGTCACAGATTTAACCGTGATGTTAAATTGTAATTATTTGCATTGTCAGCTTTCTATTGTCATATGAAACAGTTCAGTTTTGCACTTTCTTTAAATGTTGTGTTGTCTGAATTACGTATTGTATTCAAAATGGGAAGGTTAGGCCTATGTGGAAATGTTTATTTAAATAGCAAATTATTTACAATAATAAGAAAGTGATGTCGTGGTTCATCTAAATAATTAGTTTTTGGACCTTTTGATAAATATTCAGTAAGGCCAACATGAATGACATATTAAAAATGAGATTGATTTGTTCCACTAGATGGGGCCATTGATCGACTCTTGTCCAGCTATATGTACTGCTCACACGGCATACTTTGTGAAGTGTATAGGTTGCCGCATATTAGCTACTGTATGTGTTGTATTAACTGTTGTACAGACACTGCTCAGATATTCTTTTGGACATAAAAACAGTGGTTTTAATACAATTCTGTGTAATATGGCAATCAAACTAAATATAGTGACATTTGTTACACTGGAAATGCACTGTATTTTACACAAAGTGCTCAGTCGTATACTTGACATTATACACAACATATATCGTATAATGCATACTTCAGTAGTAAAAGTTGTATAAGATGCTATTCAAACATACCCCACAGACCAAAGCCACATAAGTGACTGAATATTGCCATTGTCTTATTTCTTAAAAGGATTCTGACTCAAATGAAATAACCTGTTATAAATTACAGAAAATGCAAGCTATGAAATGTGCAGAAATATTAAAGTTGTACTTTGATAATGGTAATAGACTCTCACTGTATACACATTTTTCATGCTTTGTTGTCTGTTGTTAGCATCCTCAGTGGCAACACCCCTTCTACCCACTCACTGGGAGACTCCATCATTCTCCTCCATAAATCAATCTCCTCTGGTGTTGAGTCCATCCAGCTCACCTGTACTCCATAACTCTTACCTGTACAACAGAACTGAGTCATTAAAAAAAAAATTTGGACATATTCTCTCATTTAGAATAGTCGTGGTCATAACAACAGCAAAAAAATTATTAAACTTGTTTTAAAACAGTGATCATAAAAAGATCATTAATAATTAACAAGCCACAAATTTCGAGAAAAAAGATTGTGAATTATGACATTAACAATAGAATATGTGATCTTAGAGAAAGCATAAAAAAGCTCCACCTGTGCCCATGCCGAGTCTTAGGCCTCCGAGCAGGTGATTGGCTAGTCGATCACGGTCCCAAACTGTAAGCTCCACGCAGGCTTCTTTCAGGTCCTCTGCCCTAAAGCCATCATACACCATGGTGTGATTAAATATGGGGCTGGTGGTCTTCTTTAACACCCTAGTTTTCTGACGACTCGTTTTGCTGGTGTCAGGCAGTACAAAGCTGTGGGAGCATTAAACAAAAGCAAAATATATAGCAAAAGATAACTCAAGATCAATTTCAGTTTTTTGGATTTATTATTACCATTTTATAAATGGGTCAATAGATGGGCTTCTGATAAGCGGGAGATTCTTGCAGTCTTTGGCCCAGACGTGCACTTCACCTGTGCGTTTAGCTGGGTAAAAGAAGTAACACAAATCAATTCGTAATGAATTTGTGCTTTGAAACTGTCTGCAATCGCACAAAAATATATTAAAAAACGATTACGATTCTTGTTAAACCATTATTTTATGGATTGTTCAAACAAAATTAAACCTTTATCTGTGACACAAAATGTGTCCTGATATAAAAAGCAATCTTTGTAATCATAAATTGCAAAATGTAAATAATGAGAGGTCTTACACTGGGAGATCTGGGGCAGAAATCGCACAGCCAATCTCATTTGTCCTCTAAAATCTAAGGGCTGGAGACTGGTTGAGGACAGAAAGGAGTAATGCTGAAAGCAAAATAAATAGCTTAAACCACTGAAGCAATAACTGCAACATTATATAAGTGGTTCATCTAATGTTTGGCTGATAACACAATGAAATTCACATAAAATTGAAATAAATTCTGTCGACTATGCTTAAGTAATGATATTCAGTGTACACATATTAAAGAGGAAGTCCCGTCTCATGCCATTAGGTCAACCATTGTTTCGTGTGATGCTACATGTGCACTTTTTATAAAATAAACAATCTACAAACTGCTTACTTTCAGTTGTCTCTGTATATGACAAGTGGGAAAAATATTTTCACATGGACACAAATATTTAACGGCACATAAAATGTTATACTGTACCCTTGGTTTAAGAGGCAAAAACTTCCTCTCTGTATCATTCAAATCCCATAAGGAAAGGTCTAGCTCTGTCTCTCCCAGAAAGCTGTTACGGCCAAATGTGTCATTGTGCCACACCGAAAGGTTCAAAAGCTGAGACTTCAGGTACTCCATTCTGACTCTGTACTGTATTAAAAAAAACATTATAAGTAATTAAATTTGTTTTAAGTTTCTCAATAACAACATACTAGTATTCTACCAGTCATTTCCTTACTCTAAGAATCTCATTGTAAGTAGGATTTAAGGTTTTCTTCTTCACAGACGTTTTTCTCTTTCCCAGATTGATAGAATCAGGTATGAGGTAACTCTTGACATACCTAGAAAAGGCAGCATGAGTTGTCTATTGAGAAAAAATCTATTTTCAGAAAAAGGAGTGGGCGGTACTCATGCTGTAGTCTTACGGGTCAGTTCGATTCCTTTTCACATCCACTGCTGCCAGATTCTTGCACTGAACCACGAAGATGTGGAACTCCCGCAACTTCTGCACATAGTTCAGTGAAATCTGGATGGTACCTTGAACTTCAACACTGCCGTAGTCGCTGCTATACACACTCGCAACACTGCCGCTAATCTGCGGGGTCACAACCGTGCACGTTTAAACAATGTGAGGCGTACTGAATACACAATATAGATAACAACATATCAGGGTTTACGAATTACAATACACTGAACATAAAGAATGGCAATACCATGACACAGATATTAATATAATAGCATACTGTAACCATGCTGATACACTGATATACAGTATAGTAGTACATAATACAAGAACACACACATATATACTCATATTTCAACGTACAGACGACACAGAAGCAGAGCCGGAGTAACCGCTGAGGTTGGTGTATTGTCTGTTGTTTCTCTGTGGCAGGCCGCTGCGGGAGCTGCTCTCTGAGTCACTCTCTTCTCCATCACTCTAAAACAACATGACAGCACCAATAGCATCAGACTCAATCTCATGCGCCACATTTTTATCACCTGGCCTTTTATTGAGTTGTAACATTATAGAAGTGACACCTCTTTATGAAGAAAGGAGGGCACAGATTTGCTGAGTTGCTTCAGGTGCTCTGGGTCTGAGGTGGCAAAGGAAGTCTGAACATGTGTGCTGGGGACTAGAAAAGACAAGAATGAGATTTAAGACGTACAAATCCAACAGTCCTAAAAGGCGAACGTGAGCAAATATCATTAGGATAGACGTTCTACAAATTTGGCTTAAAAACCTTCATACTGTAAAGTTACTGTACTTTTAGCGTTAGTTATGACACACTGCCTATCATAGTTACCCTGCTCGTAGTCATCCGTTTGCTTGATATTTTGGCCTTGTCCTATGGGAAGAGATCACAATGACAAAACACAGAAAAGGTAGAACAGATTTTGTTGTCACCTGACCTCTTTATTTAGACTCACACAATGAAGTGCGTTTGTCTCCAGGCAACATTGTGCTACTATGATAATGTGTTTTATGACAGGACCATCCAAATATAGATGTTATAATACTTTCACCTGAAAAAACTGATGAATAATAATAATAATATTTTTTTCTCAACACTCAAGGTCACCTTACAAAATAAAAAATAAACACTCAATCCATTAA
This sequence comes from Barbatula barbatula, assembly GCF_947034865.1. NCBI lineage: Eukaryota > Metazoa > Chordata > Actinopteri > Cypriniformes > Nemacheilidae > Barbatula > Barbatula barbatula. The sequence goes on from NC_136782.1 coordinate 11,684,658, forward strand.
ACATTGAAGCTGAGAAAACAGGCAATATAATAACATAAAAATACTATTAAAAAGAACTGGCGAAAGAGTAGGGTCCTTACAGTCAAAACAAATAAAAAATGAACGAGAGTGAAGACTTTGTTAATACTGTTACTGGAAGACTGATGTAAATTGGCATGAAGCTTACCAGGCGAAGTGCTGAGATCATTCATGCTCTTATGGTACAAGGGTCTCGATGCAGCTCGTCTCAAGGCTTTCTGAACAGAACTCTCATTATCACCTGTAAGATGAATAAATACTAGTATAGGGATAGTTCACCCTGAAATGAGAAATAATTTTCTCACCCTCATTTTATATCAACCATGTATGACTTTTTCTTTAGCAGAACACAAACAAAGATATTTTGAAGAATGTTGGTAACAAAACAACACTGGAACCCATCGACTTGAGACATTTTTCAAAATATCTTAATTTGTGTTTCACAGAAAGATATATATGTTTTGAACCACATGAGGGTGAATAAATGAGGACAGAATTAACATATTTGGGTGAACTATCCCTTTAACAGCACTTAAAATGTTAAATGTTAAAAACATTGATTTATTGCTTTCTTTAAAACACTGCTCAGATGTACAGACAAACCAAAGTTAAAAGAATGTTGCTGGTCTGGTGTTTCACGAGCTATAATGTAATGTGAGAACTGAGATCTATTTGATTACTTGAAAGACAACCTGTGTGAAATTTTTGCACAAGATTGATTTCATTACACGTGTCTAATTTCAACCCAGCAGAAAAAAAACATAGAAACCCAAAAAAAACCATCTCAGGAATTCTTTTGGTTTCCATTAAAATACCATTATGAATGGTACACCTTTTTGTAGTGTGTTTTGGGCATTATTCCAGTAGGATTTAACATCCCACCAACAGAATCCATCACATACCAGTGGACACCATTACAATTTCCATTAAAGCCTTAAAAGTAAAACCATTAAAACAAACAATAACAACTTCTTTAATAGTTTCTATAGTTTCTTTCAGCAGGGAAGGGATTTGTAATGGCTTCTACTGGTATGCAAAGGATTGTATTGGTGGGATATTAAATCCTACTGGAATAATGCCTAAAACACACAACAAAAATGAATTTTGTAATTTAATGGAAAAAGCTATTGGGTTGTAAGGGTATTCTAATGGAAACCATAATAATAATTTTATAGTATAGCTCAGAAAACTTGTAAACATACGGTTCAGATTCCCCTTTGCATGGGACCATGTGTCTGCCGCACTGGTCTTCAAAGCATCATGACAGACATGTCCATCAAGTCCCAAGCGTCCTCCCCTTTGAAGGTCAGGAGATCCTTGTACAGGAGTGCTGGTACTTACAGGGGAACATTTACATCTGCTGCTGGTCTCTGGTGAGAGTGTAAATGAGGTGCAGAGAATGTCATCTATCTGGTCTGTAACTGGAGGAGGAGTGTACATTCTCCCTGTCTCTGTGATCCCCAGGTAGTGCTGGTAATCAGGTGGAATATATGACCTTGCAAGAGGTTGAAAGTCAGAATCTTCAGACGTATGGAACAGTTTTTTCTGAGAGCTCCTTTCTTTGTCTCGCCAAGAATTTTCAGAAGAGGTTTTTGGCAGGGTATGGTTTGATTCTATTGTTTTCCTGGATAGTGTGAGGTAACTTTTTGTTGCCTGTTCAAGATTGGGACTCTGGCTCTCTTTGGGTTGAGGATGCACACTCTGGCTCTGCTCCTCGCCTGCCGTGTTCACAGAAAACATGCTGGAGGCACGTCGCATTGCCTTTGCTTTTCCGTTCAGACTGCCTTTGCTGCTGCTTCGGCTCTGCTGAGGTCGTGATTCTTGGCCAATAGTAGGTGTATGTGGAATTATATCTTTTATAGAGGTCTGACTGGAGGCCAAATGCGACTGTTTGGTTTTTGATACAGATTCTTGTCTTTTAGTAGATTTCTTCTTTGAGGAAGAATGTGGTGTTTTCTCAGGCTTGGCTGGTGAGAAGTCAGCCAAAGATTGTTTGGCATTAGTTTGTCCCTCATTTACTATTGTTTTAACATTACTACTTTCTGACTGGACATCATACATTTTTTGATTTGTATTTCCATTTTTAAAAACCAGTGACTTTTGACCAGACTGCTTTGGAGGAGATCCACCCCAGAAGTCTCTGAGATTCTTGAACTGTGAATTGCTCATGCCATCGGTCACAGTTGACCTTTCTTTCCTTAGTGGATACATAGAGAAATTAGGAGACATTTTCTCTCTATCAGAAGTATCGTCATCTACATCATCATCAAACTCAGCGCCTATTGATCTGAGATCAAACTCAGACTTTGTAAATCTTTTGTTCAGCTTAGCAGAAGTTACTGAAGGTTTTCTGTTTTGAGTTGATGTTTTAGAATCCGATTTTTCTTTTTCCCAGAAGGACTTGAGTTGTTTGATCTTCTCCGCCATGATCTCCTGCTGTTGGGAATTCTGCTTAACAAGAGGCGCTGGATTTGGCCTTTGTGCCGTTTTGGACTTCGGCTCTGATTCTTTTGGTGAAGTGCAATCTCCGTTACTGCTTCCCATTCTTTCGATGTTTTGATCTGCTGACAAAGATCCACTATCAAGCAAAGCTGATGATTTTAAACGTGGAAGAGAAGTTTGCTTGTCAGAGGGAGAGCTTGCTAGTGTTTGGTCTTTCTTCTGGTTGGTATAGATCAATGATGAATTTTTTGACTCAGCAGTAACAACTGGTACTTGAGGCTTTTGAATCGTGTTAGCATTCTTAAGGTCTGAAACGTCCACAACACTGATTGTCTCTTTCATCTGATATTCTGGATACCCTAAGCTGTGTTCGGCTACCCTTTGCTCATTTTTACTCTCAACTGGCTCTGTGCAAACATCACTTGTGTTGAGGGATTCATTTTTAGCAGGTACATTAGATCTGCTGATCAAAATCTTTGGTCCAATGTTTTCCCTTTCCCAGAATGATCTCAAATTAGCAAGTTTTGGTCTTTGATTCCCTTCAACACCCATTCTTTCTTTTTGTTGATGAACCTTGAAATCAGTTTCAAGTTTAACTTTGGGTTCTTCTCTTGTGTCTCCCTTGGTTAAAGAGTACATTTTATCATTTTCATGAATGTTTTTAGATACACTGTCCTCTGGCTGAGAGACGATGTCAGTCGAAGCAACGTCAACTGAAGGCTTCATGATGAGATATTCCTTATAAGATGTGGATTCAGATTTTCTACGTTGTTTTGAAGTATTTTGAGGAGGTTCATCGACACACAGTTCCTTTCCCCAGTCTGTCTCTTCTGAAAATATGGAATTTACCTCCGATGATTTCTTTTCACTTTGGCGTGGTATGATCAAGTACACATTATCTCTTGGTTTGGGTGTTTGATTAGCTTCATCCTCAACGTCTATGTCAATGTCAATCTTAGCATCTTCCTCCATGTCATGATTACTCTCCACATCAAGCATATCGCTGCTGTCTGAGCTCCTGCTAAACCACTCGAGAACTTTGGTGATGGAATTGCCTTGTTCATCATTAGGTTTTGGAATGTGTGCATCTGTTGCGACAGCCGGTTTTGATTCTTGATTTATGTTATAAGTGTTTATATTGAATGCAGAGGGCCTGCTCTCAATCCCACAATCAGTAGATGTATTTGCCATGTTGGCGACACTAGGAAACTGTTGATCTGTAAGACAAAATATGTACAGCTGAATGACAAAGCAGAAACTAACAAATCAAACATCCAAACAAATAAATTGACATTATTTTTTATAAATCTTCATCATCATACAGTAGATCATACCAACAGCAGTCTGATTATGTTCTGCTCTTGTCGTTTCCACCTTTGGTGACATAGTCATTTGGTTCTCGACTGTCTCAGACTTTTGCTGTGTATGTTGAGGAGCAATGATCCCATCTAATGGTTTTATAGAGTTGGTGGTTAACGCAGACTTTGCATTCTCATGAGGAAAATAAAAAGTCTCATCTGATATCTTTCGGCCGTCTGGTTCTATGTTTGGTGACTGATCAAAACTTTTTTGTTTCATACGGTCTTCAACTTTATTGTCATTATCTTCTGTCGGGTTAGAGCTTAGACTTAAGCGTGTTTGCATCTTCGATTTCTCTTCTGTGTCTTGCAGAGGTTTCTTCATAAGCGAAGGGGCTCTTACTGGTAAACGTGACTTTGGAATCTTTGGTGGCTGTGTTTTGATGCCTGGTTCCTCTTTACTTTCCAAAATACGTTTACTCTTATCAAAATCCTTTTCTTGATCGCTGTTTTTGCGAACATAGCTTAATGGTACAACTGGTTGGGGCACTTGGCTTTTGAAAGCGGAGTCACCGGAACTGCAGCTGGAGGTGTACTTGAGGATTCCTCTTGGTGCAGGAGTTCGGGTTCCTGAGCTTTCAGTGGTGGACACGCTTTGACTAGATGCGCTCTGGGTGGACACAGAGCTGGTGCTGTCAGATAAAGATCTCTGGGGTTTAAACATTTTCGTCCTCTTCTTTGGCACAGGTTTTTGTCGAGGAACCTCACTGATATCTTCAGTGTGACTTGGTTCCTGATATTTTCCTGATGTGGAAATGCAAAACATTAGGTTTTTATAAATCTAAGCACATGTATACACACTGCCCGAAACTTTCATATCAACCTTGTGAATCAAAGCCCCTGTCAGCAGATGATCTCCTGAGTCCAGATCCTGATGTTTCAGGTGTCTCCTCGAGGTTCAGCTCCTTTGGAATACTGTTGAATGGGTTGTGCCTTGTCTGGAACCAGGAAGGAAAGCAAAAGTTACTGTTGCCAAAAATGTATGCCATCAAATCTTATAGGTTGTCACATCTCATCAGCATGCTGCCACGAAACTTGTCTGCTTACAAGATCTCTATACATTGTGTTAACATAGAACGTTACATAACCATTGCTAAATAAGCTTAAAATACCAGTGAATTGTCTCTATATAGAAATGTAAAATCATGCATTTTTTTTTAAAAGTAATTAAGATAGATTCGGCTGTAGTGTTGAACACTTACATACCTTAGATGGTGATCTCACGACTCTGTTCAGTCTTTCCTGCAGGGTCTCTGATGTGCCACTGTTTTCTCTGCTTTTCACAGAACAGAATATATAAAATATATCCAAGACACTTCATAAGCAATGTTTCTATTGTTAAGAGATCTGCTTGCATTGACGACATAAGACATCCAGACGATTTTGACTAGAGTTCAACCAGACATCCTATGATAACCTGGACTGAAACCTTCCCATGACGTTTCTTGAGAAATACATTGTGCAAACTCTTTTGTTTATCCTTGTCGAGTCATAAAGATCTTTAAGTCATGTGGTACCCACACCTGTTAAATACACAAGGACAAACAGGGAGAGGTGGAGGTTGCACACGCAGTGCAAACCAAAGGATTCTGGCAAGCATGAGCAGTTATTAATATTGTTTAAGATAAGTTGATAAATACAAGGCTAGTATGAGATAGATAAGTCACAAGGTACACCAGGGGCTACGGTACATGTACTTCATAATCCTTAAGTATACTTGACAGACCACAGGAGATAATACAGTGTGGGATTATGGCAACAGAAGAGGATTAAGTATAGTTTCTGTGCTTATGTACATGAACATGTACAGCTTTACCTCTCCGTTGGCTGCTCTGAGATGCCATCACTGTTCTTTATATTGAATCTTCTTGATCTTTCGCTCCATGACCTTGTTAAATAGTCTGGAAGACAGTGTATTGTTACTGTAGATAAACATCAGTGTTCACTATGAATTGTGATTAGACTATGGTCATATATGTCACCATCAAGCATGGGGTTCCTTTGCTTCATTGACGCCATGATGATGTCAGAACCGTGAATTCTGTCCTGGTGTCTCTGTGACTTCACCTCATAGAACCATTCACCCGTCATGTTCTTGCGTCTGTCTTCCTCTGGTACAACTTTCTGCAGATGCCTGGGATTCAAATCAGGGTGGAGAAAAATGAAAAGCATTATTAACAATTCTTGGGGTATGAAACAGGGGAGGTTCTAGAGACTTCTTCAAGATCTTACATATAACCTTTAATATAGTTTCATTCAAATGTCAACCTTACCGTGAAATAAACATTTTCTAGCGATACTAAATATCCGCACCATACCGACTATTCAGATTATTATGACTCTACCGATACGGATTCTGAAGATTTAATTAATATTTCTTAAATTTCTGAATGTTATTAATTCATATAATGACTATTAATATTGGAAATCAAACTGGTGATGCTTTTCCTACATTTTCTATATGCAGAGCACAAATTCTTTGCATTTTCCTACTTTTGATTGACATGATATATCGGCCCTGATCATCGGCTGTTTTTGAACTATTAGCCAATTGCCGATATTGTTAAAAAATACTTTATTAGCTTCTAAATCTATAACATTCCTCATGTCCAGGAAAAAATGTCCTTCACTTAAATGTAGTAGGCTAATGTTCCCAGCTGTAGGCCTACTCTATTGGGTTATTTTTAAACTACAGGGGAAAAAGCTGCATGAGATTTCTCAATCACTTCTAAGAAAACAACATTACAGGTAAACTGTCTAAACAACTGTGAGAAACAACATTTGCAGCGAATGAAAATAATTGAATTAAAATCATGTGTTTGGAAACAGCCAGTGGAACACATCTTCATTTAACAAAAAAGGAAACTATGCTGGTCATGTGAAAAGGCAAGACAATTATTCCACAAGGGTGGACTTAATCCTTTTATACACGGTTGTGTAAGGCTGTGGCTGAACACAAGGAAATCACCCAGACATGACCAGATTTAACAGTCTTGATTTCCTTGTTTTGAATGTACTCAGACTTCAAGTCTCCACTCAAAAACTTTGTACAAAATATTTTAGCAACATTGCCTCAACCAGTGATGTCACATTGGGGCGGCAATATTTGTATGGCCAACGAATAGTAGACGAGAGGGTGTTTTGGAAACGCGTTCAAATTATAATCATTATCATTTTTGCTAATCCCCGATGCTCACGGCGTAGAAATGACACTTTATATATCTTAAGTAGAATAAAGATCCTACTTGATTCGATCCTCCTCTGATTTCTTCAGCTCAGAATCCCTCTTTAAAACCGCCATGATCATTTCCTGCTCTTCTTCAGACAGGTAGCTGAGGTCGATCATTATGAGGCTGTTTTTACAGTATGGCACGGAATGAACTTCAAGTCACTCTTCTGTTGCTCTGGAATCTACTGTTTCTTCTGAATCACCCTCATTTCACAATGATAACTGCAACACCTGTAAATGATACATAAACCCTTCTGAGAACCCCCAATGTTCTACCACACAAGGAGTTCTCAGTATAAAAACAAGAAAACAGGATATTATTCAGACATTTATTAAATGTTGAAAAGGGCATCGGCGTAATTCAATTCGTAGGCTGAATTGGCTGTAATTTGGAAAAAAATATGTTCGCCATGAAGTTGAGTGCAGAGGGTCTGTTTAGAGAGCTTAGATTAGACTGAACATGTGATAGTGCCGTCAGCTGACCGTAAGAAGAAATGGATGTGTAGCACATTTACAAGGAATGATGTTTTCAATTAACATAAATGTCATAAGGCTCCTTCTTAGGAAACATTTCAGATAAAATATGCCTTAATAAAGCTATTTTAGATTTGAAGATGTTTTAACGCATTGAAAAACAAAAACGCCCACATCCAACAGTCAAAGAAAGTCTCTCTTAGTACATGACCATATGATCATATTTAATGCCTAAGACAGCTGTGTTGCAAACTGTGCAAATATTTGCCAACAGCTCACTAAGACAATGTTGACTCTGGGTTCCAACTTGATCAAAAACAAGCTCAAGGAATTTACAAAAACCAGCCTAATGCAGAACGTTGCACTTTAAATAAAAAAGGGAAAAAATAACACACAAAACAATAAGATGCTCGTAAGATATTACATTGGTGTGATAACGAATAAGGAGAGTGTATGGAACGATATATTTACAATCAGTCTTCATTGTTATGAGAACTTATAACACAAAATAAAACCAAGGTATCAAGAACATTGGATATTTAAACTAAAATTAGATCAAGTGAAGCTCTTGCTGGCAAATTAACTAAAATAAAGTTCTTCTTATATGAAAAAGAAAATCATTATATGACATGTTAAAGAAATAATTAAGGTTTTATATGCAACATGTCCACTACACTAAGCTCTTAAAGCTTTAAACGTTCCTCTGTTGGCTACATATACAGTATTTACGGCTACAGGAAAATGTGATTAATTTCTGTCTAAAATGCAACAAAATCCTAACACATCTCTTGGTCTCCTTTTTCCTACATTCTACACGTTTTGACAATAACAACGAACTCGTTGGATTATGCAGAGTAAGGTATTCTCTGTAGGAATGAAACCAGATTGTCCCTGTGATTCATTTGAGCGCGCGCTGCACCTGTGCAGTACTCAACTCACCGGCAGACACAGTCATAATCAACTACGTTAGCACTGTTAAAAATACAGCGTAATGGTCCAGCACTAGTTATTTTAACGTAACGTTAGCCTATTTTCGCTTTACTTTAGATCGCCATGTCATTTTTTACATTACAGTACATTACAGTCTTTGAAAACAGTTAATAAATCAAAACCATAACCACAAGTTTGTGTTTCTATACAGAGTTTTATGTTTACCTTGTTACCGCAGCAGAAGTTCAGTATCAGAAGTTCACGAGCGTCTCAAAAGAAAACGCCACATCAACACTGTAATCGACGCTCGAGCAGGTTGGAGGAAAGGATCCGTAACGTCAACATCCGGTAGACCAATCACAAACGTTACGTGAGCGTCGAGCCGCAACATGCTGTACGCGTTTGTCGCATCCCTAGGCATCTAAACGGGGTGCGAAGCCCCGCTCTAGCACAATTGAATAAAGGTTTAATAGTAACAGCGTTTCCCATCAAAATAAAGCTAAACAAAATACACATTTTTGTTTAAATTAGAAAAATAAATCCACATGCATTGTGATGATGCCTACACTGGGACTTTCAGAAAAAGTCAAATGTTCTAACTCGATCAAGTTTGTGTTAAAACAAGTTTAACTTGGTTTATGTTTAACAAGTAGGAGTGATGCGTGATATCAGTAGATAAGCCTAACACAAACAGAATCATCTCAAATCTAACTTTATAAATAATAATAACTTGCTTTCTTTTTCACCTTGATTATGTTTCACTCATAATTCTAAAAAAACAATTTGAAACAATTTGTAGCCCGTAGTAATCTGCTATTTCTGGTTATATGATTTTTAAACTGCAGTAATATCATGTTTTATTGACTTGAAGGAACTAAAACTTGACATAAATGCCAGATTATGAAACAAACACTGACAGGATCTGTGGAAGCTGCATTTTATTTGAAAAGTGAGTTCACTAACTTCTTACATCTTTTAAATACATAAACAAAAAAAAATGATCCGTGAGGACGACACAGAAATTCTTCAGTAAAACGTTGGTAAATTCAGATTCGATTGAATTGCTTTCATATTTCAAACCATTCTCAGCCAACCCCTGGACAAACTGCCTACGCGATACACGTTTATATACATAAAAGCACCGATCAACAGTGCTCAAACCTTCTCCCAATCAACAACTCTTTTATTTTACATTACAAATTTACAGTGATATCAATAACCCCGTCCATCACCAATATCTAAAGGAGCAGCCGGCTTGCATTCAGTATTCCTGGTCTTTGGAGAGCAGGGCGTTTATTTGACAAGAAGTCTGAAACATGAGGGCAACTCTCAACATTCAGATCGGGGCAGCCATATCGAATGGTCTGTGTGACAATGATGGCATGCCATGCATAATGCAGAACACATCCCTTTCCAAGTGCAACACTTCACAGTCACAGATGAAGTGCTTTTTTACCCCAACAAATATCTCATTGCAAAACCCCTAAGCACAGTATATATAGAAAACCCATTCACTAATGATCACCCTCCCAATAGCTTGGGCTGCACACATTTCATCTACGGGAAGTTGTTCTAGACATTAAACTTAGAGAATAGTTAGTGCTCTATAATTTAGCTTACAGGTGTATTTTTTCACATAATAGCTATTGTAAAATTCTAACCTTCATTATACAATCCACTCCATGTTGAGTTATTGATGTTTTTTTCCCAAATCTAATTCATAAACTCTCCCGTTGAATTTTTTTTAGGCATTAATCATAAATAAATACGAAAGACACGCAAGAAATGTCTACTGGTAAATACAATTAAAGTCAAAACGAAAAGGTCAAATATAAAACAAACTTACTGTTACTATATAATAACACATACTATATCAGATGCAGAGTTATACTCTGATTTAGGTAAACGTTCACCACGTTATCTCTCGCCAGACGCTCACGGTTAAAGAAAACAGATTCTAGCCGGGAAATCAAACTACCGCATCTTAAAACACAAAATATCAAAATGTCTCAATGCCCTCACCTATCTTAACGGATTATAAAATGCATGAGGAATCCCTTTATGGGTTGAACAGCAGCATCACTTGACATCTTAAACAAATTACGAAATGATTGCAGAATGCTCCCAGTCTTTCAACACACTTGATTTACATCTTTGACGTGGAGTATGTTGTGGGATTGGTCCTCTGAAGAGCATCCCGGCACAGAGGACAGAGCTTAATGGGTTGACATCGGGGAGCAACTTTATTTTGTTACATAAACTGCATCTGGGGGGAAAAAGATTAAAAGAAAGAAAAATTTACGGTTTTCACTCTTAGTGTTTTATAGAATAGCATGAAAATAAACAGGAATTGTTTTCCTTGTACTTCTGCGATGTAAAGTATAGGCTATTAGAGAAACAGGACATTCAAAAATAGTAAAAAGGAAAAGAAAAACAGAAGGGCTTGGTGATGACAACAGGAAAAGAAAAACAGAAGGGCTTGGTGATGACAACAGGAAAAGAAAGTTGTTTCAGAGGCGGGGCAAGTTTGAATAAAAGATTGCAACTACAATATTGCAATTATTTTCCTCAAAAAACAGGGAAAATTGTTTACCCAGTGTCCTATGTTGTGTGATGCGATGCAATAACAGCAATAAGCATATCCGAGCGAACATTGAAACCAAGATTTCAGTAGGTAGGGCTATAAAAGACTTAATTATTGTCATTGCTTGGGTTACTCAAATCAATTGTTGCTTTATTGTGTTGACCATGGTAAGGAAACCATGTAAAACCAACCTTGAAACATTTCTTAGACACGCTCTTCGCCGACCATCACCAAACTTTACACATATGGTCTATGTCTTCCACAAGCCGAAGGTTAAAACGAAGTACACGAGTCATGCAAATGCATGCAAGACCGTCCACGAGCACAAACGCATGCGGTACCTAGACAAAAGACGAAGCTCTACAAGAAATCCTTGAGAGAGAGCTGTGCAAAGGGGTCTTGTCCTGGGGCTCTGAGAGGGCTCTGACTGGAAGGGCTAGAGGCAGCAGATGGCTAATTCAGAGAGAACAACATAGAGAGAAAGGAAAGAGCTTGGAATGACAGGGAAAAGCACACAGAGAGGAGAACAGGAACGATCTGCACTTTGGGAAGGAGATCTCTGTCCCATGGCCCATCATAACACAATGGACCATGATTTTGGAAGTGTGTTAATAAAAAGCTAGGTTCGTCACAAGAAACACGTAACGTTTGTTAGTATTTCACGTGTCATGCAGGGCGTTACCTGTGCACTGGACATTGATCCGAAAGGGTTGGATGGCCTCATGACTGGTTGTGTGTACATCATGGTGGGCTGGGTCATCATAGTCATGGAGGGCAGCTGTGGAGGCTACATAAACACACAGATTTATAAAACATGCAATTTTTACTTTGTCTTGACATCAAGATGTTCTAACAGTTCCCAGGTATTACTAACCATGCCATATCCCATCATTCCTGTAGGTGTTGTAGCAGGGAAAGCCATGATAGATGGTGGCTACAAAACAGAGGAGAACTAATGAGAACAAGAAAACTGAATTAAGTTTTCTGTTGCATCAAGGTACATTTTTACCATAGAAACAGGGTTCCACGTGGTAGACGGAGCCGTTTTGGGTTGCCAGTTCATTCCGCCAGTTAATCTTTTCTCACCCGGTTGGTTCCAGTGGATATCGCTTTGAGAAACGCAGGTGACGAAAATGAAAACAAAACCAGAGTTTAAGAAGGTGGTTTAATCTGTACAAATTAGAATATCAAAGATCAAGACTTACTTTTTAGTGGTACCATTTCCAATACCCAGATCTGTAAAATAATTTTATAGAGGTAAGTTTAACACAGTGAGACATAACAGAGTAACAACACAGTACATCTAGATTTGATTAAAACGCTATTAAAACCACAGATCTGAAAAGCTTTGAATAATTCAAACTTACTTCCAACAAGGTTGGCCAGGGAAGAATCCAGATCATCTGATACCAGTTTCTCTGGATGCTGATTGGAGGAGTGACATGAGCCGGCCACAGAGGGCTTCAGAATCCCTGCTGTGATGAAGACAGACAATGCAAGCGTGTGTTTTTTGCACATTTCATAAACACGGCCATTCAACGTGCTTTACATAGACATGATGATGATGAAAAGGTATTCTAAAAATACATATAAATATCAAGCAATAAATATTTAGGGAATATATTTTACATTACATTATATTATAATATTTTTTACATAATAAACAGCCTTAGACAAGTTTCAAGTACTTCTTAAGTGATGATAGTGGCTAAATTGTCTTTACCATCTGTATCCAGGCTATTGGATGAAGCAGCTTTAGTACCAAAAACAGACTCAAAGTCAACATGTAGCTCCCCTGAGCTTTGTAGAGGAGGCATCTGATGAGCTCCATACCCTTTGAAAGACAATTTTGTTTTTAAACTTATAGATACAGTCCCATTACACAAGTTACAACAATAGAGAATGACAGCAGATGTTAATGTCATGTTGTGCCAATAAATTGACCAATGTCAATAGTCACACGATCAAAGCAGTAGAAAGTAAACTGTAGATATGCACATGGTTTACCTCATAGTCACCAATGGGGACTTGTTTATAATTTGCAGGCAGATTATTCTTTTATTTTTTGTGTAAAGATCTGTATACAGCTGCAACAAACCCTTTCCTGTAGCTCAACCGGTTAAGTATGGTGCTACCAGGCTAGCAATGTCAAGCTAAAAGATTTAATTGAAAAGGTGCACATACATACTGACAACACTTTGAGAGATTTGTTGCAACCAGCTGCTGTTTTTCAATATTGCACACGATCGGACAGTATTAGAGAGGGAGTTACAGAATAGAAAAACACTGATCACAATGAGGGGTCAGAGCCACGCAAGGCAAATCTCTAGCCACAGGCTCCCTACCTCTGAATAGGCCTGCTACAGTGGAGGGCTCAGACAGGAAGGGAGAGGGGTTTGGGAGATGCTGGACCATAGACGGTTGACGGAACGAGTCTGACAGGCAGGCAGGAAAACGAGAAACACAGCGAGCATTACAATATTAAACACACATATAAAAGGCACAAAGACAGAGAGATTAGTAGAAAGCATATTAAACAGCAATATTGAGACTATACAAAAGGCATGAGACGGGGCAAACATCATCCAATCGGGACACTCAGTTAGTCATGTGCTCTCTCTGTACACTGCATCAGTGTCGCTATGTTTCTTGAGAGACAGGAAACATAGGTGGGATGGTTTTCCATCATGGTACAGGTACCTGTGATTAAGTGCTCTATCCGCACAGTGCGTTTGTAATTGGTTGATACAGATGAACTTGAATCAATAAAGGGATTGTACTGATCTATGGTAAAAAAGGAAAGACAATCATTCACTTGCAGCTTCACAAATTCTTTTAAGCATTTATCACTTTATTTCGGTTGGAACTGCAATTAAAAGGTTTTGAATGTAAAATCAGGATTTATGAAGGGTTTTAAAGTCCCCCTGTATATGAAAACTTTGAACGATACTTTGATAATCAAAACTAAAGCTTAAAGTTTGAAAAACAATGACACGTTTTTCATCATGTGACGCAGTTGATTTGGCTACTCTCCTGTTTGATAGCATTAATGACAGTTCATGCATACTTTTGATTGCATTTAAGGATACTGCATATTTAATTACAGGCAGTAATTGTTTCAATTTGCAGCTTTATAGTCTTGTGTCAAGACATCTCCAAGTTACCTCATTGTCCATCTATTTAAAAAAAAAATCTTTGGTCCACATTGGTTTGACATAATAATGCAGAAAGTAAATAAACATTTAGTGTGGATGGGCAGCGTTTGGAGAACTCTTGAAAACACATGTGTGGACGACCAGCGTTTGAAAAAGAAAACTCTTGAAAACGCACTAGTGTAGACAGAGTCTCAGTACACAGTCATGACTAAGCAAATAAGTCTCTGCCTCAGTCAACTGTGTGACGTGACACATTTCATGTTTGATGTAGAAAACGGGGCGAAGTTCCTTAGCAATAAGTGTTGACAGATACATTTGCAAGTGGTTTGTCATTGAGCATAAAATCAACATAAACCACATTAAGATGTAATATTCACGACAGGAGGACTTTATAGCATAAATTTTGAATGGCACACTATAGTAATATAAACTACATTTTTTGTAAATAATGTTATACTATATACTATTGTATAACATACTGTGCTTTCTTTAACAGTAACTTACTGGTTTGTTTCCATGATATATGAACTTATTTTCAATGATAGACATTTGGTAATCTATAACATACAGGAACAGGACGCTATATCATTTTCCCTGCATCCCAAATCGCTTACTAATATACTACTAAAATCAAACAGTACTTGAAAATACCCATATAGTCTTCAGCTTCCAGTATGCATCAGATTGATACTATTCTACCCTTCGAGAACCCAAATTTTAAATAAATTAAAAACACGGGAAAATTGTGTTATAGGTACCAAGAAACATTGTCCTTATGGTTAAACTGTACTTGTTTAACAACAACTGAGTACATTGTTTTTGCAGCTGCTCACATCACGTGACAATGAAAAAAATTGCAAATATTGTACGTCCGAAAAATACTGCATACACACATACTATACATAACTGTATCAAGTGGTCAATAAGATAGTACCTATTCCAATTCAGTCTTTACAATAGCAGTACACGATTTCGCACGCATATAACCGACAAACCTGCATTCCCAGTTCCTCTTGTCTAATGTACCTAATTCTACTTAATTTAAGTTTTCAATATAGAAAACCTGCAATTACTGGAACAGCCCCTTTAAACACAGGGAACACAAATCTTATTATTAACACAGACATTACTGCAGTTGCATCTACTGTATAGTCCACCAATTTAGTCCAATTACAGCCTGCATTTTTACTTAAGGGTCGACCTAAACCCATGCCTGCGTATAAACAGACTTTGTGAAAAAAACAATGTGACAATGTAAACACAGGATACCTGATTCGACACAACACAAAACATGTAAAACAACGAGGGACTTTTATCGACTCCAACTACTAAAAAAACACTTTCGATGGGTGGAAGAAAGAAACTTAAAGAGTGTTTACCACCGAAAACCTCATGACCCGATGTCCTAGAAGAGAAACTAACACCATCTGATGACATAACAGGTAGATGAGCACCATCAACGACAAGTTTGGTTAGGAAAGGGTTAAGGTTTGGAATGGAGTCATCGACAGCTTCAGAAGAAGAGAAAGGATCTGAGCAGGCATAAGGAGAAAGAGTCGAACAGGAGGACGTTAGAAAGAGACTCGAGTTAACACAGAATCTAGCAGGCAAAGGGCACGTGTGAAAGATCTCACCTCCCCAAGCAGTAGCCACCGAGGGTCCGGGGTGCACGCCCGGCTGAAAGTTAGTCTGCAGGTCAAAGAGGTCGCTCTCCATCTTCAACGCGCTGAGGATCGAAAATAAAACAAGTGCGAGTTGCTGTGTTATATCTCTAAAACCACAGATGAACACGTCAGAAACAACTGATTGGCTAACCCATTGGAGCAGCTGGGTGTGGAGAAGAGATCTATGGCAGGAGCAGTGCTGATGCTCGCCGCTGTGGTGGAGACCGGAGAAGTGTCAGTAGTAGCGAACGAAGGTCGCTTCGAGAGCTCCTTCAACCTTTGTTCCTGTCACAATAGACAAATAAATCATGTTTGAATTACACATACATATTCATTTCCTAAAACAAGAACTAAAGAAAACGTCTCACACCTTAAGAGCCTTTAAACGCGCCTGCTCCTCCTCCAATGCTGCTTGCTTTTCTCTTTCATCGACTTTGGTGAAAGACATGCCAGTGTTGGCCAGAGATGACACGGCATTGGAGAGTGTGCTCGCCCTACAAAAGCCACAGGCATAAACTGGGTTTCCCTCAGAAAATCATACCTCCAGTCGACTGAGACACACAGCTCAAATAGGATTAAATCCTCTGCATATGTTACAGTTACATTAATTTGTATTGAGCGTGGAGCGAGACATATGATTGGCCCACCTGCTGGCGGCAGTGGAGTCCTTCACCTTTTTCCCTTCTAATGAAGCCAAATGTTGCTCGAGGGCCTCCAGAAGACTGCTTGGGGCCTGAGGGGATGCAAAAACATTCACTCAGAAATGATGACCTAACTGCATAAACACCAATGAGAGGAGAGTAAGCGATTTCGACTGAAAATAAGAATTAAGCAGTGCAGAGGAGTGCAGAAGAGAGGAGTACTTACACATACTGTAAACTGAAGGTGGACAGAAGGTGGAAAGATAAAGGGAAAATACAGAATATAAAGGTGGTCTTGGTCAGAAAAGTAATTGCATGAGTTTCAAAACAGCTGTTTGTTTATATAATGCATATAGCTAGGATTTTGTCCATGTTCAACATTGCTAGCTTGATCTTTCATGTTATTGTGTGTAAATCCGTTGAATGTGAAAGATCTCTGTACGTCACTTTGCAGACACCTAATGTGATTTCTTTAATCCCAAGAAACATTTTGTGCCAATACAAGTTGTTTTTAAAGGAACAGTTCCCCCAAAAAAATTGTATTCTGTCATAATTGACTCAACCTCAAGTTACCCCAAACCTGTGTAAATTTAGTTGTTTTGTTGAACACTAAGAAAGATATTTAGAAGAATTTTTGTTCTTTAAGTGAGCCAACTTTTCTCAAAGCACATTTTGAGTCAATACACTCATAACTGTGTTGTCAATAAATATCCATCTTCAATAATCCCAACGTTTCTTTGAGCCCACAAGTAACACCTTTATTTGCTGTAGACAGGGAAACGTTCAGATAAAGAAAGTGAGAAACCATTGGTGACATGCACATCCTATAAACCTGCATGCCATGCAGCTATCAGTTGAGAATAGTGCATTTGTAGAAGGAACCAGAAAAGTCTTGAAAAACAGGACAGTTGCTAATGCTAAAAGACTAAAAGAGGGCAGGATCAAAAGTGTCAGCATACCTGGGACAAGTCCGGTATATCTCCACGGTCTATTCCCACTTGCTGTGAGATGAGAACAACAAATATGTCACACAGCGTTGGCTAATGAAACATCTTCATTAACTACAGCAACAGATGAGAATCTCACCTCTGCCACTTTGAGGAACTCCGAAATCCGAGTCATTCGGGTGAGGAATTTCTTGTAGATATCTAGACCCTCTTTGCACTGTACTTTCTTCATATCAAAGTACTTTTCTGTGAAGGACGACAAGCAACAATTAGCATTTCCAATTAGTACTGAGAAGATTTCCGCATTTTCCATCAGTTTAATTTGCATCTACTGCATGTAACACCATGAACTGTAAAGTTTTAAATAGAGACGACATTTGCAGAACGCACTTCCATTTTTATTAGTAAAGAAACTGGGTGTCATTAGACTATAAGCATTGTGAAGTATTAATTTATCATAAAACAAAATAATCAATCTGGACTCTCAAAACAACAATGAATTACAAAAAGTGCATGTGCACTCCTGTGCACAGCCCTGAAGCTCACTTCAACACATTTTGAGGTTTAATCTTTACTTGAATTTGCAGTATTTGTCCAAGAACTATAGGCATAAAGAGTTTATAAGTTTATTGATAATGCTAATTCAGAAGAAACTATTGTGAAACACCCCCACCCAGAAACTTACCCAGTAAATTAATAATCCCCTCATTGTAAGCAGCAAAAAGTCGGATGGAGTCTTTGAAGAGAAGCATAAATGCAGCATTGATAACCCCATTGGTGAGCTCATTGGCATTGACCTGGGCACACACACATAAATTTAATTTTTAAACATTGAATAGAAAGTAAAATCTACCCAAGAGCTAAAGAGTATACATTCATTCTTATTTAGAAAGTGCATATCAAACAATAAGCATTCAAAGGCATGTACAGTATATGTAAGCTCTAACTTACATTGAAGTCAAGAAGCGCATCCATCTGGTTCTGTATAATGGGGATGGTTTTAAGGAGCTTCTCTGTGTTCATGGTTCTCATCACTCCATCCACACTGAAGAAAAAATTATTTATTTTAAAATGGGTCGAAGGACATTGGGGGGGATCAGCACATAAAGGTTCAGTGCATGATCCCCAGGAATCACTTCAAGCAATTTAAAACCAGTCCTGCGTAAATCCCTACCACCTGAAAACCTGCAATGTATCAAGTGAATAATTTACTGCACAAATGAATCACTGTTGGAGTTACATAATGCACTTAATGTAACGGTAATACACCAAAGGAAGCAAATCACCATTCTAGCTACCCGTTTCCAGGTTTTAAAAGACATTTTATAAAGAACGATTCAATCAAACTTACCCACGCTTTACTTTCGTAAAGTCAAATGCCACCTGTCGATACGAAACTGCTTTTTCATTCAGGTACCGACTGTACCTCCTGATGAATGTTGACATATCGTAACCTGGGGGAACACATAAAACTGAGCTCTGTTAGTATATAGTAATTACACTATTTATTTACCTACAAATTGCAAATTTCTGCATATTAAGCTAAAGTAAGAGAAAGTTTTTAACACTGAAACATTACACACTCCACCATTAGGGAATAGTTACATGTATTATAGTGAAACACAGTCTAATCATTAAAAGGAAAAAGGTCACGAGAAACTTTCAATGACGTCTGTATATAAATGAGGACAGCACTTCACCTTGCAGGCCACTTTTGTCCAGGAAATTACTAAGGTTGAATAATGTGTTCCTGGAAGCCAAGTACTGAATAAATCGCTGTAACGAAAATTTAAAATTATTTTTAATTCAAATAGTTATCAGGTCTTTGCTTTTTTTGAATACAAGTGGACAGGTCTGTGACGGCCACGCACCTCATTCCCGTACACCATGAGGTGATGTGTTGTGATCAGGGACTTGAAGACCACCACCCAGCTGGTGTTGGTGGTCCTCTCGAACAAAGAGTCTGCCAGCTGAGGAATGTTCACATTCATCTCATTGGTACAATGTATCAAATCTACAAGAGAAACAGAAGTTTCCATTAACTACAGGTAAAAAGAGCTAAACTCAATCAATAAAGCAGATTTTTATCAAGGGGGAGGGGTACAAAGTATAAAGCAAAAATACTAATCTGTGGAGAGAGCACATATAAAGTACTCAATAATCTTTTATAGATATATAAAGAGCTTTATTCTGTATTATGTAAGAGTACAGAAATTGCACAGCCCGCTGCTATTTCAATACTGCAAATATCCTTTATGGAGGCGCATTCATAAAAAACACAACTGAAATAGACCATAAATAAGTCAAAGTCGCATACAAACCCTTAATGCAAATAATGAAATGAAACTAACCATATGCACAGTTAAAATAATAACATAAAAAGAAACACTTTTGTTAATCATCCTAATGGGTATGTTATCGGTTGATGACCTGACTGATTAAGCGGTCTCATCACACTCACAAACATACAAATCCAAGAACTTCTTTAAAGAGATTAATGCTCCAGATATTCATAGTATGGTGAGCACTGCTTCAGAGGGAAATAGCCAAACTTTAAGACATTTAAATACGCTTAAAGGACCGAAAACTACATTTCTGAATGATCAAATTCAGATGAGCTTCTTCAAAATATTTCTGAATATCGTCAACATCTTTCCGAAGCCTCTGAAGTCCAAATTCGCTGTTTCTCAGAAATAAAAAGAGAAAAAAAAAGTACATTTAAAGTAAAATAAACACTGTGTTGTAAAAGTCGACAAGCAAAATATTTGCAGGAGCCAGTGCCAAACATAGATGGTGAAAATAAGAATGACTTTGGGCAAAAAGTTTCAGAAGGACATGAGATATTGAAGGTTGAGATTCATGGTGTGTGTTTTCGGCCAGTCAGTTATCGGCTGCCTGCAAAACACTCCCAACTTTATACAATACAATTATTTTACCTCAACTGCTAATGAAAAAGCCCTTAAAAGATGACATCAGAAACATTCACACGGTCCAATACAACTACGTCTACATGACTAAAGCCGTTTATGTTTGGCTGGAGGAAAGAATCATCAGAAACATATGATGGAGCTATGGAAGTTATCACAGAGCACGAGGGGCATGCAAAAGGCAATATTTTATGTATATATTAGATAAAAACGTGGATTCCCCTTACAGACCTGAAAGGTCAACATATTACCTCCTATAGCTTGTGTAGAAAAGCAAAGACAAGATTTTGCCTTCCTGAGACAGAGATAAACAGAGATCTATTCTCAAACACAGACTTACTAGACTGGCAGTCTCCCAGAACCTCTCTAAGAAGATGCAAACAGTTCACTGACATCACCTGCAAGCTTGTGCTGAGATGCTGCCATATGGATATTGTGCAACACAGATAAGAATGAAATGCAAGTGAAAATCTGATTTTTGTACAAAACACTTTCCATAACATAACCTGGGCTCAATGGCATAAGAGACACTAATGTATAAACGTGATCATCTTCCCAATAATCAATAATGATAATAAACAAACATTATAAACTAGATTGGAGCACTACAAAACATACAAATCATCAGGTTCATGTGATCAGACTTAATGACAAACCTCTCACAAAACACTTGATATTGGTTAGACACACATACAATGGACTGCAAAGAACTGTTCCGGTCCAGAAGTACCGTCAACGCATGCGAGTATTTTCAATGAATGGCTTGTGTTTCCAATAATACAAGCGAAAGCTTCTGCCTGTGCACGTTAGCTTAGCACAGCCAGGGCCTGCCCATTGTACAACAGCCTTAAATCACAACAGTCAAATGAACAGCTGTTAGAAGACGCATCATCGCACATTCACAGCGCTGAATATGAGCTACACAAAAGATTATACTCACAATCCAAGTGTTTCTTTTTCGGGCCCATGATTTCGTGTGTTGTGGCTTTGCATACTGTTTTGGACACAGCTGATCCTGTAACGCTGTGCTGAGCGGCAGTTATCCTGTCTGTAATGCTCTGCCCAGACATCTTCAAAGCTTTCCAGCGATCAGCGATCAAATAATATTTCTGTGTGTTTCAATTCACAATGCTACTAAATTGCGTTCACAGTTCCTGGTCGACCTCCAAACCTAAAATGCGAGACAACGATCGGTCGGAAGCAGATGCTGAGATACAGTTATCCGCGGATCGAGACGATGGTGAATCCAGAAACGATGTTACTAAATATCTCCCGCGAAATCGTTACATTGTTGTTATAATTGTTATATGGCGGGTTGTGTGACTCGTCTCTCATCCCCGTCTCGACACTAATCCCGCCGTTTAACCTCCGTCTGTCTTATTTCTGTAAACAGGATTGGAAAGCGGCGAAGGCATTCAGTGAAATGGCGGGCCTGTGCCGTTCCATGAGAGCTGGATGAATATAGGACACTGGCCGCTGATGCTGCTGATCCAGGATCAGACAGTGGTACAGTCACCCACACCTTTTTCGTTATTAATGCACTTCTGCGTGTAAAAAGCGTTTCTTTTATTCTTAATTTTGTATCATATGAATTACTTTAGTTTTTTTCTTGAATTTTGATTTATTGTTTCCAAAACTCCATTTATTTGTTTCCAAAACTCCATTTAAAAAGAATATTCAAAAATCGTGGTTTTTATAAGGTGATCATGTTTTATATTAGTTAGCTGTATTTTTGGTTATTATGGCTTAAATAAAAACAAACGAACTGCAGTTTGATTTATATTCATTGGAATGCACAATAAAAAAACATTAAACAAGTTATCCCATTTTGGAAATAAACTCTTCATAGTCCCTAGTTCTTAAACCTTTATGTTGACTCTTGAACCGAGCTTGCGAATCATCTTTACACATTTTTAGCAAGTTTTATTATGCACTTTTCAAAGAGAAATGTGTTTCTGATTTTCTTGATTTTACTAAAAATATCCCTCGCGAGACTAAAATATAATATAGCTTAATATCACGTAAAAAAGGAGACGTGAAATGCATGTAGACTGCATGCCAGTGTTCTGCTTAAGTTACGTTAAATCACGGCCGTGCAGTTTCTCACGTCACCTGACATAAACACAAGGGGGCGATAGAGAAGCATAATGTTGATGGTATTGAAGTGGCCTATGATGCTCTGTTTATGAGGAAACAAATTTGTGTCTAATGAATTTTTTCAATCAAAATGACCAAATCAAGACATTTAAATTGAATTGCAAAAGGAACTAAAATATTTTTAGGTTTTCTCTGTGATTCCTTTCTAGTTGTTTCACTGTTAATATGGTTTATATACTTTTTATTTGTTTAACATTATAAGTAATGCATTAGTTAACCATAAATATCAATGACCAATATAGTTTTGGAGGATTTATCAATCCTAATGTGTGCAAATGTCGAATTGATTCATGTTGGTTTATTGTGCACTCTAAAAAAGATGACTTTTAAACTGTTGATTTTATAAATGTATTACTAAATGCTGAAATTAACATGAACGATTTATAAAAAAGTGTGGACGTATTGTTTATTGTTTGTTCATGTTAGCTAATGCATTATTGTTGACAACAAGTAAACCTCTTAAACTGATCACACTATGATTAGACTCTTACTAGCAGCTTTAAAAAATCCCAAAATACAGTATTTTAAAATACTTAATAACACTTTATTTAAGACAATTAAAACTTAAGCAAAAATGTATATTGATATAGGGGGAGCAAATTTTCTTTTGTGAATTTGTTGATGACATTTTCTGAAATGTTAGCTGACATTTCTTGACCTCTTTTGTAACGGTCACATTTCAAGGTTTTATTATTCAGACATAAAAAAACTGGAGAAAACACCTGTTTACACCCTCATTATTAGTTCTTTTGGATCATTTTCAGGGTGGGGCATTTATTTTTGGTGTATACATGCCTTTGGAAAAAAGGTGACCTTATTTGCTGTAGAGCTATAAAATAATTTATATAAAGATACAAATTACAATGATTTATTCTCTTGATTTAATGCACTGGTAAACCAAAAGTGTGAGTCAGATCGGACTGTATTAAATTAATCTGCAGAAGATGTAAAGGACTCACTATAGCTTCTATAGTCACTATAGTTTGACTTCCCTATAAAAACACAATACTAAAGGTGAAGTTGTTAAAAACAAAATACAAAATATTTTTTTTAAACGGGCAAGGTGAGAATAAAATCCTCATAAATCATTCAAAATAATGGATTGTCATGTGATCTTTTAGGACAAATTAGCACACATGCCTGACTGTATCTGGGTCATTTCATGGGTGGGTATTATAAAATGCAGTAGCCTAGATGGTTTCAGTACTGTATTTATTCTGTATTCTTTTCAGGTGAGTATAGGGCTCCAATGTAAGATGAGTTCAACATATTTGATTTCATTACAGCCTATTAAGTGCATGATGTTTCATGAAGAACCCACTCATCCCAGTTTTGTGTCTTGGCCACTTAATATTATTCAATATTATTATGTGCCAAAATGGTAAATTAGAGATATTTTACCAAACTAGCATCGTGTTTGAGGTCACAAAAACCCAAAGGATCTAATCAGAGAGAAGAAAAAGTGATGGAAATCTATAGGGTTGTGGATCATGTGCACCGTTTTCAAAAACTGCACACTTTAAAATTAAACTTACTTATGTTTTGGATTTTTTAATACTAAGAGCACTATGAACACCATCAAGAACACTATTATGATAAATGCACTGATTGAATTAGTATAGATAATGTACCAATAATCTATACACTAAAAATATGCGCTTCAGGCTGTTTCAAATGAACTGTTCCTAAATAAAATTTTTAATTAATGTGAATAGTTAGTCTGACTACACAAGGTTATGCCAACAAAAGTAGATTTTAAATGTTAGATCAAGGTCCTTATGTTACTGCATGTAACACATTTTACAGTTTGCATCTATTTACATTATATCCAAAAAATGTACTAAAATGGGCAAAATGTGATTGCATCTTCCCATATACCCACCAGTGTAAAGATGCTTGATACTCCCTGTCAGGAGAACGTCCCCTCGACAACGGTCCTGTGTAGTGAATCAGCGAGCATTTATGGTTGAACTAAATGTGAGGAGCCAGGAGGCCACGTTTACAATAGCAGCCACACACTCACCATCAACCCCGATGGACTGAAAAAAGAATAGATCCTTTAGTCACTTCAGCCACCGTTGAAAGCATAATTTCCAGCCTTCAGTCCCACACTGAGCTCAAACATTACTGAGCGATGATAGAGACAGATCAAACCACAAGAAGACGAGTGGGAAATGGTAAAAGCTGCTCATGTTTCTGGCTCCATAAAAAAGATTTGTTCAGCGCTTTGAGATTCTGATGGATTTTCCCATGTTGTCCTGGACAGCTCTTTTTGTTGAAGACGTCTGATAATGGCTCATTGTTTTGGACTCAGTAGGGCCCCGTGGTGCAGGCGACCCTATGGAGTTGCCAGACTGCCCATTCACTTACCGGCAGCAGGTGGAGACGCATGGAGCGCACCTCAGTTGTGGGCATCAGGGGACCGAGGTAAGATACGGTACTCGACACTTTAACATCACCACCATTAGACTAGTATATATCATGCAGGGCAAAAGAAAATCTGAAATTCCACAAATGTCTGCACCTTCCTTTCCAGGTGTTGAAATGGAGTGGATATGTGTTTATCTTCTTCTCTTTGGTGGAATGCCTTCAGCTTTAACGCAGTTCAATGGATTCAACTGTGATCCGAACTACCACAGCAGATTTCCCAGTAAGAATATTTGACATCCAAAAGTGATGTCGCACAATATAAACACTGACATGCGATATTCATTTGGAGGTTTCTATTGCTTTTAATTCTGTCTGTTGTTTTTTAAGGCGACAGAGATATCAGTGTATACTGCGGCGTTCAAACAATCACGCTAAAGATTAACCTTTGCCCTGTGCTGTACTCTGGATACACTGATGTTGACCTGGCGATGAATGGTCGCCATGGAGACATCCAATGCAGAGGTTTCATAAACAACAACACCTTCCCAACAGCCATGCTCTTCAGCATCAGTCTGAGCACTCTGGAGTCCTGTGGGAACACGCTGGTGGTGAGAGATACACTCCTCTTAATAAATACCATGGTATTGTTCTAGGCATGGAAAGAATCACTGTACTGTTGTATTGTCAAAGTACTTCGTTATAATCTTCCACGAGAGCTTCTCCGAAGAGATCCGACACAAACCATTGTTTTATGATTTCAAGAATCGATTTTATGTTCTTTGCATTATGTTGTTGCATCAGTATTTTCTTTTTGTGTTGGTACTGTAATACATAACATTGCACTGACTGTGTTTATGTGATTTTGAAATTGTAAAAAGAAAGTAAAATAAGCAAATGAGAGCTTCTTTATATCTTTTCATATGTGTGGGCAGGTTTCTACATCTCACGGCTACAGTGCTTATGGAAACAACTCCATGGTGCAGATGGGGAACATATCGGGCTACATTGACACCCCGGACCCTCCAACTGTCATCAGCTACTTGCCAGGTCTGCTGTTTAAATTCAGCTGTAGTTATCCTCTGGAGTACCTGCTCAACAACAGCCAGCTGGCATCGTAAGTCTTTTCCTGGCATCTGTGAGGAGTAACACCCTCATTCGTCATGCTACAATTCTAGTACCACCTTTCCACAAGTATTACTGTATGCCTTAAAGGGATAGTTCACCCAAAAATTAACATTCTGTGGTTATTTACTTACCATGTTTTTCTAAACCCATTACATTTTTCTTGCTCTAGTTGTGTTTTAGGAAGCAAGAGGACAATGTAAAGCAGATATCAGTGACTAACAGCCTCAGTCACCATATACTTTAATTGCATAAAGCCTTTTCCTTAAGTGAAAGTAAATTGTGACTGAAGAAAAAAGTAATGGGTTTGAAACAACATTCATTTTCATTTTTCGGGTGAACTTAATGTATGCTTTTTATACTGTCTGCTGTGTAGAGACTATGCTGATGCAGTTTTCTGTGCTCCTTTCCCAGTTCATCCGCTGTAATATCAGTAAAAGACAACAATGGTACCTTCCAGAGCACTCTTAGTTTAATTCTATACAATGTAAGTGACATTTATATACTATGTGCAGTATAGATGTGTGCTAAAGTATATACAGCTACAGAAATAAACATAAAATCATCCAACAGCTATTTGAAAGGCTGACAACATGACAAGACACAAAACTGTGCTGAAAATCAAGGTTAATTTACCTAAATGTACAATCGTTGTATTGCTTACATGTGAACATGAGCCTGTTTTCTTTGCAGTATTTGTGGTCTGAAAAAATACAGAGCATCTTTTCTGTTATTTTCACTTGTTTCTCTAGTTATCATTTTCTGCTACTAAATGCAAACAGAAACAATATTTGTTTTTGGTATTTGAAATTTAGGAGAAACATTGTTTGAAGTTTACAGAATTAAACAAAATTATAATTTTACCCAAACACAGAAAAATTCAGAAAAACTGAAAATTATTTTGAAATGGTCTCATATTGTTTTCCGCAGCTATATGTATACTTAGTATGTTTTTGTATTCTTATGTGAAATTTGTGGATATGAAGAAATTGTAATCATATAGATTAAAGTTCAGTGTTTGTAAGTTCGGAATTCAATTCAATTCAACTTTATTTATATAGCGCTTTTCACAATTTGCATTGTTCCAAAGCAGCTTTACAGGGGAAGAATAAAACCCCCCAAAAAGGGTAAAACACGCTACATGGTGTTTTATATAGTAAATTAAATTATTCTAGTAAATAATTATGTTGTTAGCTTTCTCAATGTAATATTTTTACAGGACTCAACCTTCAGTCCGCTGATCTCTATACCTATGGCCGGCCTGCCTTTAAAGACCCGGGTGTTTGCTGCGGTTAAAGCTACTAATCTGGACAGGAGGTATACCGCCGTATAAAACAGAAAATACTGTATATATTTTTCTTTGGTGTGCAGCATATCATGAGCATGTTGAGCAAGGCCAATGGGTTCAATTCCCAGTAAACACAAAGAATGATTAAATGTGTACCTTAAATGCACAATTCCTTTGGATAAAAATGCATACATGTACATGCAAAAAGTGTGTAGAAATGCTTGATAAGGTAAAATTGTGAGAAATTCAGATTTCTGTCTGATTTCTTAAAGAAAAATGTAGTGTTTGAGCTCCCAAGCCTCAATTAGATTTTCACTTACAAAAGGGCCCCATTGTCTGTTTCTATTTGGTTGCAACCGAGATTTGAGATTAGAATCCCATTAACGGCAGAAATGACTTTTCCTCACAGGTGGAATGTTCTGATGGACCACTGTTACTCCACTCCCTCAGGGAACCCTAATGATGAAATACGCTATGACCTTTTCTTTGGGTAATCTTCTTTGTATCTTATGTGCACATTAACCCAGTAAGTACCTGCTAAACTGTCTGTTAAACAGTGCACAAAGATGAAATCTGTGTGCGACTGAAGTTTCAAGAGGGCCTTTACGCTATTTGTTTTTCTGGGTATTTAAATAGGTGTTACAAAGATCCACAGACGACTGTTTTTGAAAATGGAAAAAGTCAAATGGGCCGCTTTGCGTTCGAAGTCTTCCGTTTTGTGAAACATAAAAACCAGAAGATGTCCACTGTGTTCCTTCACTGTATTACAAAGCTGTGTCGAGCAGATGACTGCCCAATGCTAATGCCGGTATATAACCTTACTCATTGATGTTCTTCTTTTGTTCCATTCTGTGAATTATATGATTTATATGTTTTTAACAAAGTTAAACAGTATCTACCTGTAATATTATTCTGTGGCAGATCTGTGGAAAGCGCAGGAGGAGAGACACACTAGAGAATCATGTAGTATCAGGTTCAGCCTCTGGGGACGCAGTCATAACCGCAGGCCCTATAATCACCAGAAGCGGTGAGAGCCTGTTTTTATCGGCTTTATCATCTGAATCCATGTGCACAAAGTGTTTAAATGTTTTGTGTTCATCTTGTGCTGTATTGTAGATGAAACGCCATCCAACAATTCACATCTCGGTAAGATGTTGCTTATTAAGAAAACAAGTGGCTAAACACCACAACCTCAACAACGTCTTCTGAAACTTTTCACATGTTCTACACATATATTTTTTTAATAAGCACCATGACAACAGTAAATAGTTACAGAACACAGCCTGTATTTCTCTGCTTCTTCAGTGAACAGTTCCTCTCAGAAGTGGGACGCTGTGAACAGCAGCTTGATGTCGGGTGTGGTTGTGTTGGGAGTGATGAGTCTGGGTCTCTTCATCCTATCCCTCAGGCTGCTAAGGAAACCAAACCCTTCTAGTCTAACAGGGGTCTCAAGCTTCAGATGATCTTCAGACTTTGACCATGGCTGAACTAGATTTTTGATGAAAATATTTTTTTAAGGATTTTTTGGCTTTTTTCTATAGGGACATTTTTAATTCCTAATGGGTTTATTTGCTAGCTTTTCCTTGCACAAAACGCAGGTCAGCTAGTTTGCATAAGCAAGGCCAAATAGATCAATGTCATTTGCGGTATCATATTTGATCGTTTGTGGCTTAATGTAAATTATATAGGTGACACTACATATTTCTGGAGAAAAAAGACTACTATTTCCAACATACTCTTCATTCTTCGATGCCAAAGAAGAATCTTTTGGTTCCATAAAGAACCTTTAATGTCTGTAAAACCTTTCTGTTTCACAAAAGGTTCTTTGTGGTGAAAAAAAAAGGTTCTTCATATTATAAAAAGATAAGAAACAGATGGTTCTTTAAAG
Source organism: Barbatula barbatula (assembly GCF_947034865.1). Classification (NCBI taxonomy): domain Eukaryota; kingdom Metazoa; phylum Chordata; class Actinopteri; order Cypriniformes; family Nemacheilidae; genus Barbatula; species Barbatula barbatula. Next base: position 11,713,852 of record NC_136782.1, read on the forward strand.
AACTTTTGACTGAATGTTTTTTTTCTTAACAAAAATGGTTCTTCTATGGCATCGCTGTGAAGAACCTTTCAAGCACCTTTATTTTTAAGAGTGTACTTCACCATGACCGACATCTGGCACAACAGCGTTTTTTTTCTGTTCATTACTATGATTGCATTCTTAGACTTCATATGGTCTGCCCTTTTAAAATATTGACCTGCCTTGTAAATATTGGCGCTTTCTGTTTGACTGTTTCCCATTTAAAATACCTCAGTTTGATGCTATCCTGTTCAGGGTCAGTGATCCTTTGTCTTGAAGTGCAGATGTGATAATATTCACACATTTTCACATGTTCTTGTTGATTTTTTGAGTGTATACATGTGCTTGAAATGAACAAGATGAGTTGCGAGGGCAAACAGAGAGATAAAAAGGAGTACAGATGGATTAAAGGGATAGTTCATCCAAAAGTGAAAAACCTTTCAGCATTTACTCACCCTGTGAACTCGGGACAAATCTGTATAAATTTCTTTGTTCCAATGAACACAGAGAAAGATATTTGGAAGAATGTTAGCAATTTACCGTTATGGGACATCCTCCATTTTTGTTCTGTTGAACACATAATTAAATATTTGGAAGAATTTAGGAAAACAAAGAGTTCTCAGGAACCTTTGATAACCATTTCATTCTTCCTACTTTGGTAGTCAATGATGTCCTGAACTGAAAATTACTAATATTCTTCCAAATATCTTTCTCTGTGTTCATCAGAACAAAGTTATTTTTACAGGTATAACATGTCATAAGGGTGAGTAATGATGACAGAATTTTCATTTTGGGATGAACTATCCCTTTAAAGTTAAGATCAATGTTTTTCTATAGACTTTCACTTTAGGCAAATTCACAGTACCACAGTAAAGTAACTGCGATTTGTCCTATCATGGCACGGATACTTAACCCCAGAATATTTTTTTTTTTTGTGAAATACGGTTAAACATAAGGTATCCTTTTATGTGTTTTTCACATATAGTTTAATATTCCTATTAATATTAGGACTGCTATCCTTCTGAAACCTTGTATCTCCATATTTTGTGATTTGTTTTGTAAATATTATTATTAGTCACCCTTTGTGTTTTCATTCACTGGGTTTGCAAATATATCTAACCTATAAAAAGTATTAAATCATATTTGTTTTGTCGATAACACCGTATGCTATCATTTAAAAAGTACAGTTTTGTTTCTTTTCCCAAAAAACTGCAAATTTGGACATCCGAGATTTTGGAAGGACAGCAACAATAGCTACACTAGGGACATTGTGGGAATGTAACTAATTTAGTTTTGTTTCCAGTGATTTGTTATTATCATATGAGCAAAAGGTGTTCTGCAACATAACATAAGTTTATCTGAAATATTGAATTTATTTTTTGATTCTTTTTTATTTAAGCCACAAATTGTTTTTTTGAAAATTACAATATGCTGTACATATTCATCTCAACGTGATCCTGTATATCTTCACAATCTGCAGTCACTATGGCAAACTCAGCAGTAAATCAAAACAATTATCTTTCTGATTATATCTAATTCTGTATTAACGCAGGCTACGGTAGGCTTATTAATTTTTAGATGATGTAAACAATGCTATGGACCAACTGATAGCCTACTTCTGTGTACAGATAATAGTAAAGATCTCAGCTGTATACTTCATGCCTAGCATTGTTTATTTTTAGGTCTATAACAATTTCCATGGTTTTGTATCCTTTACAATAGAGGAAGGGAAACACCCAATACACCATACTCTGATTTGACCCTAATTAGAAAAAAAATGGTCCTTCCCAGGTAGCTCAGCTGACAGGTTCATGTTACAATTCCACAGATGATGAATATGTAGCCTATACCATATTTTAACACCAACAAAATAAAATACCATCATTCACCGATTTTATCTTATGAGCAGGTAATGTGCTATAGAAAATACATTTTACAAGTGGTGATTACAAAATCGTTTATAAAAAAATAATAAAACCATTTTTGTCTCAGTTCGATTTGCTGAAATCTGTCGTTTTGGAATTACGAAAGAAAGAAAAACTTGAAAACATGTTTAATTATAGGCAATGTCCAATATGGTTTTGAGATAACAAACATCAATGTTCAGAGGTCATATTTTTAGACACATACACTTAGATCCAAAAAGATGAAGGGACATATTGCGTGCATCCTCAATATTCACAATATTCATATTACATGTTAATATGTTACCGAATGTTCGAGAGCTAGAAAATAACAAAGACAGTGGTCAAAGACAACTTTGAAGGTGATGTGTAAGGTTTCATCATTTGCCTCAAGGTAAGTACCATGGTACCTTATCCACAAAAGTGAATTGTTCTCCAAGAACTCAAGCAACCACACTAAATGGCAAATGACCCTGTTTTGGTCCAACCCTGCGGATGTGTTTTAACCAACTTTTCTTACACATACAGACTATATAAAGAACAGGCATCAGTCAGATTTAATCCACTAGAAACGTTGAGGATCTTACTATAGAAACAGCAGGGATACTTTCAAAGGCTCTCCAGGCATTAGGGGCTCTCTGGTCTTCAGTTAGGGGCTTAGCTTGTTTGATCATTATTTTTGGTTAGGTTGGACGTTGATGAAGGACAGATAACTGGCATGGCTCTATTCAACCTCTTCATTTTGGCTACCCTTATACAAGGCCACCTGACACTTTCTATTAATGACTGTGGATCTCAATACAGACGCCCAGGTACAGGCCTTGTGCATCCTTTACTTTTTCTTTTACTATGAAATTACTATATATTAAAAGTAAAATAATGCGTTATAATTTTGATGCAAAATGATTGCAATTTATATTACTCCGGTTAAACTACAAATACCATGGTTCAATACTCAATTTGTGGATGCTTATTTGACCACAAATAGTCTAACGTTGTATTTACTACTGGTTTAGTTAAACCGTTGTACATTTTTGAAAAGAAAGCAACTCAATGATCGAGAGCTATTTAGATGTCCTCGTGGTCTAATAAAGATGTTCTTACTTTGACAGAGTACACCGACATCGCAGTGTCTTGCGGGACCCAGTCTATTAATTTGGCCATCCAGGTTTGCCCGGTCATTTACACAGGATATAATGAGAGCTTGTTGATTTTGAACCAAATGATAAGTGACCCGCTGTGTCGAGGAACCCTGGATGCGACTGTCAGCCCTCCAGTGGTGCGCTTCAGTTTCCCAGTCAGGCAAGCGGACGCTTGTGGCAGCGTCTTCCTAGTGAGTATATCACACTCTAATGATTCGATCTTACCGACAGGGGGCAGTGTTAACACGCTTACATCCGTGTTGTTGAATAAATAAGTCTGTTTTAATTTGTGTGAGATGATAAAAGAGTCGACTACTTCTCGTGCTAATTATCTTTCTTTCTGTTTTTAGACCACCAGCGCCCCAGGCACCGGTGCATTCTCGGACTTCTCTAATATCCAGACGGTGAACATCAGCGGGGTGGTCCGATCTTTCGACCCCACATTGGGAACCGTGACTTACAATGCTGAGCTGAAATATTTTTACTCGTGTGCATATCCACTCGAATACCTGATCAACAATACTCAAGTGGATGTGTAAGTTTTCAAACATTTATCTTAAATAAATGCCACTGTATTTCAGTACAGTACTCTTTCACTAGGTGGGTTCGAGTCCCGAGTTCGCAAAGTGGGTTCGAGTCCCGACGAGCACGTCCTAAAAATGTGTTTCTTGAATGTACTGTAGTCGTTTCAAATAAAGCGTCTGCCAAATCTATAAATGTGAGTGTTATTGTGTTTGATGAAAGTTTTTATAACTATATATTTTTTTTAGTCAGCCCACGGGTTATACAATCTTTCGAATATGCATATGAGTCTTAAAACATCTGAATATACTTAATTGCTTTGGAAGTATAAGCTTTACTTTTATGGGATCCAAGGAAAACCAGGGTAAGATGCGCGATGCGGCGCTAAAATCGAATCTTTAATTCCCTCTACAGGTCGTCGTCCTCCATTGCAGTAAAGGATAACAACGGTAGCTTTATTAGCACTTTAAGCATGCAGCTCTTCAGAGTATGTACAATCATATTTTTGTTTTACAAAAAAACATACATCATTACATAATCATCACTTTATTCATTAATTGTTATTTTAATTCTCTCTTTCTAGGATGAGAACTACACTTCTCCGCTTGTTTTGACATCTCTGGGTATTGAGCTCAGAACTAGAGTCTATGTGCAAGTTATTGCAGCGAACCTGACTTCACAGTCAGTAACATTTACATATTTATCTTCTTCTATATTCTTTTTTTTTGTGTGAAAAAAGTTGACTGAGGCTGTCTGCACTTCCTCCACAGGTATCACGTTCTACTAGATCGATGCTATGCCTCCATTTCAGCCCTGCCCTCCAATTCAACCTATTTCAATCTCTTTGTCCCGTAAGTCCATAAAAAGACAAAAACATACGTTTAAATACAGTGGCCTGTATTAAGTGATGAACTCTGTTCCAGGTGCTCGAAGGATCAGATGACCACCTTGCTGGAGAACGGTGACAGCCAGAAAGCTCGCTTCAGCTTTCCGGCCTTCCGTTTTATTGAGCAGCAGAACCAGACCATCTCCACCTACTACCTGCACTGCATCACCAGACTGTGTGAACGTGCCACCTGCACCCAGTTCAAGGTATAACTGCTCTTTAAACTGTGAGGCAGGATTATGTTTTTAGTAGATTGAGAAAATGTTCAACTGAGAGAAATTTCTTATGCGGTTTTGCTTAACCTTTATGTCATTTTTCTATGAGCAGCAATGCAGGAGGAGACGAGACACACAAACCACGACAATAAAAGATGGAGTTTCAGATACCACCCTCATCACCTCAGGACCTATAAGGACTCGAGCGGAAACCCGTATGTTTATGTCTCGATTATCACATTATTCATGTCAAATTATTTCAATGCACATAACTGCAACTGGATAATAACTCAATTGTTTTTTTTTCTTGTAGCGCTTACCACGAATGAAGGTAAGTGTGCTTTATCACAATAATCAGTACATTTATTAAACAAGTCATTTTGGTCAATTCTGTTGTAATAACATGTTGTCTATCTCTGTACAGCCCAGGCCAGTACTCAAAAGGACAATGGAAATGGCGCCTCGGTAGGACTGGGTGTTGCTCTGGCTGTTTTGGTCATTGTGGGCACTGTTGCTGCCCTCATGGCCGTGTCATTTTATCGCAAACTCAGGATGCTACGCTAAATGCCAAGAGTCCCAGGGCTCTTTTATATAGTCTAAAACAGTGCTGGTGGAGGTGGGAACACATGCTATTGCCATGTCTGACTTTCAACGACAAACGTTTTTCAGAGAACAATATTGAAAGGTTAAAACTGCTTTATATAAGAAAAAAGTAGCAGTCGAGTCCTATGCTGTAGTTATGGATGAAAAAAATATATTGTACTGGGTTGATAGAGAATATTTTAATGAAAAATGCTTTTATTTACAATTAAATATATACTGTTGTCCTTCATACTGTTTTCATTTTATATAGTCTGTCAACAGAGCTACATTTAAATAAAACACATGTAGTATGAAGGGTTTTGGGCAATAAAGGGGATTTAAATATCAATGCTTATATATTTTAGAGTGCAAACAAAGGCATTTTAAAGTGGCAAGTGACCTGTTCTAAGTTTTCTAACAGTACTGATACTCAGGGTTTAAGGATTGACAGCGTTAAAAAAATGAATTAAGAGGAAATACGTTTCGTAAAGTTATTGTATGTGCTGCATGAAGAGCCATGCTTTGATTTAGTACACTTGTATCTATTAATATGGAGGGAAAGTGCAATTTTGCAATGGGGATTGTAGGCATGCTTTCGGATGCTTCGGCAAATGTAACATTCAAGAATAAAATCTTGCAATTGGTGATTTGTTCATTTTGGTGATTTTGTCCTTGTTGCATGCAGCGAAGTCGTAAATGAAGGCTGTAGGATTGTGATGGTGACTTGTTATGCTAGCACCGAACACCACTAGGGGGAGCCTCATCTCTTTATTGGGACAACGAGAATTGGTTAGAAATTTTACAAAGAGAAAAAAAGATTTGCTAAACAATTAATACAGACTAAAAACACAAACCAAAAACGTTGTTTTAATAGGAATTTCTTTACAGTCATACTATAGGCCTATAATAAACATACTATGATAGAATAACATCAGTTGCATTGCAGTCTGTGTATGCACAAACACATTTTTACATTTTTATCACTGACCGTAGACAACTTTAAATTAACTCAAATTAGTATTTTGTAAAGTAAGATATATTCACGTGTTATTAAGGAACGAGATTACTTGCTCTGTCAAATTAAAAATGTATGTGTTGCTAAGTAGGTCATGATAAATTCACCCAAAAAATGACTTTCATCATATGATGAGGAGGAAGTTAATACATGAGAATAATGTATGAGGAGAAGCAGCAGGGTATAAGAAGATGCCAGTTCTTTGGGTGAATCCCTCCATTCAATAGTTATGGGCAGAAATATAGGCCTACCTGGTTTTAAAATGTTAATGTCTATAGGTCAAAGCCAAGCTATAACATAATAATGTTTTTATAAGAAACTGCTGGTGTGTCTTCATGAAAGAATTTCAATTAAAGATGCAATGGTTAGTAATAAAAAGTAATGTGTGAGGGATGATTTATTGTTTCGTAATGGAAATCTCTATGCTGTGATTTCACGTGATGTTAAATTACATGGCAGGGTAAAGCTAATTAATAGAGTAGATGTATCGAAAGCAGACATGTGATGTCATTTCGGAAGATGGACTACACTAGAAATTACCGGAAAAGAAAGGGATCATAAATCATTAATGCACTGTATCATATCCAGACAGATGGGTCTGCCTTTGTCCATCTCAGAAGATTTTGATACAATAATTGCATTGCACATATGCACTTTATGTAGTCTGTTTATGTATGTCTTAACAGCACCTTGGTCCTCGGGGAACGTTGTGTGGTTTCACTGTAGGTATACTGCTCTGTATATTGTTGAAATGACAATAAAAGCCACTTGAAGCTATTTGAACTTGAAATGTAATATTCTGTCATCTATAACATTTTAGTCATAAAACAATTTATTATGGTTCAGAAACATGGGTTGTGCCAAAGCAACACATTATGGGGTCATCTCAAACGTTCACAAGTTCTAAGTCACTTACAGACAAAAACAGGGTGTTTTCTCCTATTGGATTTGCAGTGGCAGGGCTTCAGACTGCTACAAATATTAATAGCGAGTAAAATTGCGCCGCTCTTTAAAACAATCCAGTGTACCAAATGCCAACCGGAGAGAGAGAGAGAGAGAGAGAGAGAGAGAGAGAGAGAGAGAGAGAGACTCACTTCTCTACCCCAAGAGGTGCTCTAGCGACAGACACTAGAAGCTGCGGTCTCGTAGCAGGAGCGGTGCGACCGGTTACACCAGCAGCTGGGCTTTTTTCCGCATGCTCAGCACTCTGCTCTCCATTTTTACGCGCCCGTATTTGTTTATTAGTTGAGACACCACGGGATCATTTAAAATCGGCGAGAACAAACGACATGCGAGAATTCTCGTGTTAAGTTTTATTTGAAGTTCTCTTTACATTATGTTGTGAAGATGCGGACATTTTTTTACAAACTAAAATCAACATGAAAACGTATTAACACAACCCCTTATTTTTTGCTTCAAACTCTGTAAACAATAAAATGTTTACTCTTTCTTACAGTATACAGTGCCCCCCACTATTATTGGCACCCTATGAGTAAAGGTGGCTGCAAAAGACAATCTGCATTGTTCGTCGTTTTGAGCTTTTATGTACAAAATCTACAAAATTCCAACATTTCATTGAAGGAAAACAATTTGAAGTAGGGAGAACATTGTAAATAAAAAATCTTCCCTTATTTAATAGTCTCCTCAACCTCAATTTATAAGAAAATGTGTTTTCTTTTCAGTTTGATGAGGTTTGAGAATGCATTGAGAGTCATCCGAGTCCATTTCTCCATAGAGAATTTCTTTAGATCCTTTTAATGTTGGTGCTCCCTCTTCTTCAGTTCATCCCACTCATCAGGTTCAGGTAATGGGATGGCTATGGATCTTGATTTTGTGTTCAGTGACCCTTCTGATTTGGATGTTTGTTTTGAACCAATGTGCTGATGGAAGATCTAACCACGACCCATTATAATATTTCTATAAGACCAAGTCAGGGTTTGATTTTTATATCTGTTGGTATTTGATATAGCAGATTTGCAACATCTCCAGTCCATTAAAACGTAATATTGCCCTGATGTTGGAATTGGGAATTTTTATTGTTTCAACCATTTCCTTTCAAATACACTTTCTATTTTGTGTAGCTCAACAATATTTTTCTGCACATCAGAACTATATTATTTGGTTTTACCCATTGTGATGAATGATTGAGGGGGTTTGGGATTTGTGTACTTAATATTATTCTCCTGTGAAACAAGAAGTCATGGCTAGACAACATCATTGTTGACCATTGATACTATTCCACATAATTTTGCAGTTTTTTCCCCAACTTTTAGTGCAGGATTAACATGAAAAGTATGCTGATTCTGGCCAGTTTATGAGGAAAAACAACTTGGAAAAACAACTTTATGTGAGCAACAGAGGAAAGATCTACATACAGGATAACAAAAGTACATCATTTAAAAATGTAAGTTCATGTTATGTGGCTCTTAAAGAAATCATTTTTTGTCTGGAGCCCTGAGTAATATATTTCTCTGTACCTTATAGCTTTTTGTGATGTTAAAATACAATTCCAAAGCTTTACATTAAAAATTATTTTGAAAAATATTGTTTTATTTGTTAAGTTTGTTAAGTGCTTGATGTCTATTGGGGTTTTTATTCATACACTCTAAACATTCATGAGAGAAGCTGCATTTAGACCTGAAAGTCACTCAAACACTATTTTTAATATTTTTAAGCATACAAAATGCACCACATAACATGTAAATTGAACATTACGAATTATTATGATAGTTGCAAATGCAAAATGTTTTGGAAAACATTGCATTCACATTCTGTAAAAAATGTGAATGTGGTCAGTAACTTAACTATTTGTTTCCTTGATGTTTTTGATAACTTTGATTTAAGACTGAATCATACTCTTACAAGGAAATATTGCACCAGAGGAATGTAATACTCATGTGTGCCCTCTGACCTAGATGTAACAGAGAGTCCTGGTCTGAGGCGCCAGACCGTGCCAGCAGTTGGGGATGGGATGCTTGACTGCACCCCACAGCAGACCCCCTGCCGAGTGAAGACCAGCTCGAGCCACACGTCTCTCAATCTGCTCCAGCTGCTCAGGAGATACTCAACTTTCATAATTTATTATGGGCCCCAGACACAATGCATGCTGCCTGTGTTGCATTATACATAGGATACAATATGGTCACAGACTCAAAGGTCTGGCATGTGAATCATTGAGTGGTTGGTATGGAGGGCAAGTGTCAATTTGTATTGCGGTGACCCGAATGACTTGTGAAAATGCTTGTCACTTAACCGTACTGGCTCAGCACGCAAACTGTCACCGTGCATGAGGATATGGAACAAAGATCGTCGTATTTAGTTGTTGTGCAGAGCTGGAGATAACCACAGTGCCATCACTGGTGCATATAGAAATTATTTTCTAATAAAAAATCTGAGTTATTATAGTTTTTTAGTTAACTAATTTTAGTTAAAGTTTTAGCAATTTTGCTATATGCTTTTGTCATTTTATAATTTTTTGTTTTATGTTGCTATATAACATTCATTTTAGTTTGGTTTAAGTTTGTTTATTATTAGTGCTTTAACGTATTTCAGTTTATTTTTGAGGCAACATTTCAAATTTTCCTTTAGTTGAGTTTTTCCCGATAACTTTTAAGTCAATATTTTTATTTCAATGAACAGAAATGTTTTCAAAGTTTTAAAATAGCCTTGTTAAACACACAAATAAACAAAAAGGAAATATGAAAAATACGTTTAGAAGTCTTGTTTGAACATGTATGGGGCAGATACATTTGATCGAATGACTATCCAAAAACTATCTGTTTTATTTATATGTAAATGTTACAATGTTACATAGGGACATCTCCACAATTATTAACATTAACACAGTGCTCAAACTGTGACATAATATTGAGCAGCAGCTCAGCTTGAAGTCAATATGAGTCATTCAAAACAAGTCTTACTGGCTCACAGTTTCTTTTAAAAGGGATTAGAAGTGAGAGAAGTCCAAGACAACCACTCTATCAAAGATGTATAGCCTAAGGAAATCCAAAAACCTTCCACTTTAGAGCACAACCATCCTGCTCTATAGAAGTATATGTCCTGCGTATAACAGACTATGTCATTTTTCAAATACCAAACATTACAGAAAAAACCTGTACAACTGAAATAGTTTAACTTGAAAGGAAATCATCTGTCTATTCACAGATTTATAAAAGCTATACTGCAATAATGATCATGTTTGTAAGCGGAACCCTTTGAAGAAGTGAATACATGTACAGAGACAGAGCAAAAGACAGAGAGGTATTTGGTGAATGACAAGTAACAATTGTGATGATGTTTGGGTAGATTTTTGAAGGCAGATGTGTTGGGCTTTGGAAATGTGTACCGGATGGTTGACCCCACTTGGAATGCGGACAAAATTTGAATAGCGCAAAGAGCATTTCTGTGTGAAAAGCCGGAGGGCTTATACAATTCAGTGAATGAAATGACAGTATCTCAAAAAGACCTTGGTTTCACAACAGAGACCTACAAAGAATCCAATAAATACGCTTAAATGAAATGCAGCCGAATTGAGCTATCAACATGTGTATCTGCTGATGATTTTAGAAATATTTTCATACTATTTTCCTGCAGAATTTTGTTATATGGCCTTAAAACACTGACCACGTTGTTTTCCAGTTGCTTGTTCCTCACTTTAACATTCCTTTTATAACATTTACATACATGTACAGGTAAATTGTCTATGTATTTCCTCATATTCTCCACAATCTTTTCCCCCTTATCTAGTTTCAGAGTCATGAATCTTTGTTATAATTATTGTAAATCTTTCCTCCTCTTTTAACTTGCTATCTCACTAATGGAATGAGAGGAAATAATAAATCTTTCCATTGATTCTTTTTAGCCTCCCGTAATAAAATTAATTTGTGTGAATTGTGAACTCGGAGACGTGTATCCAACAGTCTCCTTGACACAACATTTACATTCAGTCATTTAGCAGACGCTTTTATCCAAAGCGGCATACAGAGTTTAGGGGTAATAAGCGATATGTCATACAGGAGCAATAATATATAGGTGCCAATACAAAGTTACTGGTTTCAACAAAAGCTAGACCTACCTGCTGAGAGAAAGAGAGGGTTAATTTTTTCTCTCATTTGCCTGTCAAGTATTCACAGAAGAGATGGGTTTTAAGTAGTTTTTTGAATGTTGTGAGAGATGTGGTTGACCGGACCGAGTTAGGAAGAATGTTCCACCAGGAAGGAGTTGTGAATGAGCGGGAAAGCGACATACTGCCCTTACACAACTGCCTCTTTCATTGAATCTTTGATTTGACCGAAGCTACTTTATGCCAAAACATGAATCCCTGACACCAAAGCCTTTTCATACCATGTTTCAGTCCACTTCTGATCCTAAGTGCCTTGATTCTTCACCCTCCACTGTTAAGTTCTTGGCAGACAGTCAATCTAAAACAATCTCAAGCAGAAAAAGCACAAATTCTTTTTTATTTGATTAGTTTTACTAGTGTAGACACACCCTGCTAATGACTCACAAGTGATTCCTCATGCAGAGCTCTATTTACTGATCACTTGAGTCTTCATGTCTAGACCTTTGTGATCGCTGTGTTTTGTTTCTCTTGTGTAGATCTTGGTTTCTGTCTGAAGAGGTGGTTCCCATCAAAGGAAAACAACAACAACCATCCACCAGATACCACTTTACGTGGTTCTTTATTTGGGCCTGGGTCTGTTTTCTGTCTGATATCTTGATCTCAGTTTCAGATATCGGGTCTTTATCTGGACGCCTGCTCTTCGTTTGACAGACTCCAGAATTTTACTTATCAGGATGCCAGAGCATCTGACATGTATGTGTGCTTTGATGCCCAATGAATGTGATAAACATTATCTGAGGTAAATATGTGATCATCTGCATTTATGAATTAAAAAGTGGATGATTCTGGTGGCTATGGAGGATATTATGAAATTGACATGCAATATGGGTTAATGTGCTTTCCAAGCCTTAATTCAGCATTGATATATATTAGAGACAAAACCCAACAGGTTCATGTACTGTGTTTTACCTTTTTTGTGTTTTTCTAATTTGCCCCTGTAAAGCTGCTTTGGAACAATGTAAATTGTGAAAAGCGTTATATAAATAAAATTGGTAAACTCAACCTGTAACTCTTTATAGAATTTTTGGTCTATTTTTAAACAAAATACTTTTTTATGTAAATGACAAATATTAACCAAATGTAAATCAAACAGTTATATTGGATGCACCTGGCCCAAAATTTCGGTCTGTGTTCGGTCTGATTTATATTCATGTTGATTTATATTAATCTTTTATTGTACATAATTGGTATTAAATTAAAAAGGCTCAACAATTATATTGTTTGCGGAGGTCTACCGGAAGTTAATTTTGGGCCACATGAAGTATTTTTACTATATGCTGTCAATATGCTGCTTTTATTTGGGATAAACAAGGGTTAATTTAAGTCACCACCCATAAAGGCTTCATAAATATAGAATATAGGGTAACAAAAAAAGGTTGTAAGCACTTAGAGAAAAAAAACATGCAAACACTTTGATTCCACACTGCAGGTAGTAATCATCTTGACGCTGAGTGATGTGTGAATAAAATACAGTAAATCTTCTGCACTGTAAAGTAATGTTATAACTAAGACAAAATTATACATCAATGACCTGATGGGGGTGATCTCCTTTTGAACATCAACGAAATGAAAGGTTTGGCTCACTCTGCATGTGGGCTTCCTTTCAGGTCCTTTTAGAAGTTATTAAATATTTACTTGCCCGCATAATCCCCTCATAAAAGGTTCTTCTATTTTACCCTTGCACAAAAACACAATAAAACTGTGATTCTGTTCACGTAAGCATTTTACAAATTAAGTGCAAGCTTTTATTTCACATTCTATTCTTTTGTAAATGCTAAATAAATGACGGAAAGTGAAAAGACCTCGGGACAATTGAAGTGTAAGAGAAGGTGCAATAAAATTTAATTCTCCATCGGAAACGTTATAATGGCACAGTTTGATATGACACAATAAGAAAAGAAAGGGAAAAAGACTCCTGGGTAAAATAGGGCTGTAAACTCATATAAAAGATATAGAGATGTGTGTGTGGGTGGGGGGGTTCTCAGTTGTTAATGGAAGGCTAGCATTTGTCAGGTCATGGGGAAGCTCTCTCTTTAAAAGGCTTATGTTATGAGATGGTCTGCAACCATTACAGACCACAAACTGATGGATTCCGGTAAGCATTAAGAAACTTAAATTACTGAAGTTACTGAAAAGGGCAAACATACCATTATGGCAGGTCTGTGAAACAATTAGTGGCCCTCCCTCACCTTCCTTTCAAGATTTATGGCCAATAACGTATATTTCGCATACTGAATCGGGTTTCACTCCCTTTTAAACGGTTCACTCAAATGAACGGATTGGTTTGCCATTGTTTTCAAATAGCTTGTGCAGTAAAGGGGACATTTTAGTTATTCCAGTTTTTTGTAGAATATTTCTCATTAACATGCTGACATGTTTATTTGCAAACTGAAAAAGCCAATGCGTGCAGGAGACACCACACTGTAAAGAATTTCTTCAGAAGCAGTTTGCCAGTAACTTACCGTAGACTTACATTTATGTTATTTACTGGCAACCGTTTGTTCCAAGATAAATGATCATTAAACACTAACAAGTCTTTATCCTTACAGAAAAAAAGTATAAATAGCAGCCTCATGCAAAGCATTCTGGGAACCAAAACGAGAAAAAAACTGTTTTCATAAACAGAAACTGGAATATCTTTCAATATCGCCCCAAGGCCAGAGACACTAATCTCTGAGCTAATTCAAAGCCTCATCTGAACCAGCTCTCATGGTGGATCTAGGCTCCCTTAGGGCTCACAGCACAATTTACCAGTACAATTTAACAGCTAATCTGCCCGAGAAACTAATTATATGAAACTCTATGCACTGTGTAATTTTTTCTTTTTTTATAATATCATGTTAAGCCACAGATCACTTGGGGAATCTGCATGCAGAAAGTCTGAAAGTGCCTCTATTTTGCAATATTATGCATACATTTATTATCTTTATAAAAAAAAATGTTGCAAATTGAATTTGTTATAGTTGCATAGTTACAAACCTTTCTTACAACTTTAACGTCTTAATATTTCTGTTGGACATTTTTAAACTCCTAAAACCTTCAGACCCCATGCAGCACTGTTTATTTATCAAGGCAGATTATAAAAATCTTCTCATTTTACATAACAATATTTTTTAAATGTTACGAATGTGTAATATGTACACATTCATAAGTACATAAATGGAGTATTACAGATAGGACCAAGCCGGAATTTGGTTCCTAATGACTGAAACTCTACATTTTGCCCATGGACTTGGGAATGGACATGCAAAAAATAAGATCTTTTGACGTTTAATGTCCCCGGCAACGGAGCAACCTGTAAGCGACTGCCGTTTTAAAGAAACTGTAGACAATCACCAGCGGGTTGTAACTGGTGTACTTTATATCATCAAAATATTTAGAGCTTTTGTTAACCACAGATCTTATTTTAGGCATTTAACCAAAAACCCATTCAAAAACCCATTGACTTTGGGGAGGTGGAACCAGAAGTGCTAAAATGCAAAAAAGTTTCTGTGTTTTGCTTACAAAAATAAGTCATCTCTGTGATACTCGATAAAGCTAATATGAATCTCTGCTTCTCGATGCAGTGTTTTTTTTGTTTTAAAAAGATACAAATAAAGGAGGACTCACTATAAAGCACAGTCAGATTAAATAAAGAAGCATTTGTGCGTTTCGAGTTTGGCCATTGACTTGCACTGGTATCAACACCTCCCACAGACCTGTAGTAGATTACTTCAGGGTCATGCTATCACCCTCCACTCTCTTCTACACACTATTGCCTTGAATGAGGCCCTGCTGCTTGTAGAGACTTTCATTTACACTCTTTGAAACGGCTTACTTCATTACATTTCTTTCTTGCGGAAGGAGAATGTCCTGCTTTTACTCTTTCCGAAATCCCAGATTGAACGGCTTGGCTCATTTGCTTCTCTCGTCTGACAGGCAAATCTTCATCTGGTGGAGACCATGGTCACTATAATTATATAAGCTCATATGCTTCTTCTATATAAGCAAACTTCTATTGTTAACCTCATTTGTAAGTCGCTTTGGATAAAAGTGTCTGCTAAATGTAAACTCATGACTTGAATTTTATATAAATGTAGTCAATAAACATGGAATTGCACTTGCAAATTGGGTAATACACAATGAACAACACCACAGTATCTATCTAAATTATTTTCTCATTTCAGCATTTACTAATGCATTTTAAAATCAAATATTGTAGCCGTTAACATTAGTTAATGCACAGTGAACTTACATGAATAATTGTATTGATATTAACTAACATTAACTAGAATTAGCCTAATACATGCTGAAAAACATTATAGCTTATTGTTAGTTAATGGTAAGCAATGCATTTGTTAATGTTAACAAGTGATCACTGTACCAATTAAAACACATATAGGTGCATTTAGACATACTGTGCCCTTATGAACTCTTTGTGAACCGCAGTGGTCTCATCTTTATACTCCTCAGAATGGTCATGGTTTGCTTTTGTTCTTTGTGCATTTACTCTCGTATCTATCAGGCCGGTCATTAGGAGGTGTGAGGAAGTACAATGTGAACAGAATGGGCTGAGGGAACACCCCACCCTATGTGCCCACCTGCCACAGAGATGTGTGTGAAGGGGGATTTCAACTAATATTGGGGCAATAAAATGCAAAGGAGGAGGTAAAAAGAGGTTTGGCTAACAGGGAGAAGGGGGTGATAATGGCCCTAGAGAGCAAGAAAGAAATGCAAATGGTGTAATACGCCTCTTAATTCGCCCGGTTGAGATCAGGCTTTGAAGGAGACTCTAGAAAGAATCCAGCTCAACCTGTTTTACAGCCAGTGGATGCTACCATCATTTGATTTAATTTTTCAGAAGATTGTCGTTTGATCCAACGTGTTTTTCTTTGATCTGATAAATGCAATCCGTATTGTTAATATTATTGGTTACATTGTTTTATTCACCGGCAAACATTACTGTGAGAAAAATGTATGCCAAGGCAGGTGTAAACATTACTGGAAAATGTTTTTGTGCTTGTTCCTTTGTGTGAAAAGCCAACAAGAGTCTGCACATAAATTATGTACTGTTTAAACAAATTAAACATTAAAGAGATGTATGTGTACGAGAAGCCGTGAAGAGATGGCTGAAATTTAAAATGGACCAGTGTTTCCATGCAGTGCTTTTATGTTTGTCTCTCGCCACACCCTGATTTGATGATACCTGGTCAAGCTTTAAAAAACGAAACTGTACGAGAACAGTAGATCACAGACAAGATAATGCATGTGTCTAGCAGTTTAAATAAATGTCTATTTTCTTACAGGCAGAGGGGAGGAGCTTCAGGACACAGCTATAACCGCCCATCACCGCTTGAGCAGAGTATAGCAGGAGTTACATGTGGCACGTGGACAAAAATCCCGAAGTTTGAATTTAGTGACGCATGCGGTGTGTTTTGTTTAAGACACAGCATTATTCAGCAAAAACACAAGGATATTATTTCTCAAGACTTAAAGCGTAAGAACACACTTCCTGACTGCTAAAAGATGCATTGGGCTGCCCTGTTAACGTGTATTCTCACCGTGTCGCTCCTGAATCAAGGTAAAGTTACTTTTGTTCACTGATACATTGTTATTTGAGTCGAGAACGTGCGTTTGCGTAGTCTTTGATATTTACATTGAAATAAAGTAACATTTACAGTGTAATAGAAGAAATTGTAATTACTTTTCAGATTAAGTTGTAACCGTAGAAACGTAACACGCAGCTGCTGTGAATCTATACGACGTTACATAAGTTATAAAGTAAACGATTGTGCCGCGCGGCTAAAGAAAACGTGCCGATGTTTGGAGATCGTTTTCCTAAGCGCGCGCCAGTTTTTGTTTCAGAAAGTTGAATAGAATATGTTCTGTTTAAGGAACACTGCATTCATTTACTATGTATATTTAACGAAAATGCTTTATTACAGTAAATATTTTAATAACCCCCCTTTCCACATCTGCTTGCACCTGTTCGACTGCACACGGACACATGAAACAATGCATTGGGTGGATGAGCACAAAGCAAACCTCGATGCGTTTATCGCTGTTAAACCGATGACGAATAATTTTAGCGAGTCTTTTATATATGTACCTCTTTTCAGTCACTGCGTTGGTTTACGTGGCGACTGCGATACGGGGCGTTCGTTTTGCAGGATTATTATTAGTAAATCAGTAGCATAAACAGGTAAAAATAGCCTACAAGCCTCTGCGTTTTGCCCCTTCCAGTTAACATCTGTTATTATGAGGCACCGTGAGCCACAGCTCGTCTGTCAATACAACTTTAAAGCCTTTTGGGCAGGAAGGAGGACATAATGATAGGGTCCCGTGTGTTGAAGGATCGTTGGGCTGCAACGCAAACTTAAGCGCGTTTGTGGCGGTTCTGTGCTCACAGATGCATATCTGTGTACACGTGCAGAATGCGTCTGAACTAATGCAGAATGTTGTGGTATAACGAATCTTCAGTTACCGACACCTGTTAGGTACCTATTTAATACAACAACAAAAAATGATATGCGTATTTAATTGCGTCCATGTCTATTTCTGTCGGGGTTAGTACACGGAACGTTCTTTTCTGTGAGTCGTTGACTGTGTTTCGGATAAAACCCGAGAGCCGAAACGAATTTCCAACAAATTGTTACTGTAGCATCTGTTTTTTGTTCTAACAGAGCTCTCTTCTTCACCCCTCCCCCCACCACACCCGACCCCCCTCAACACGCACCATGTGCTATGTCACACCCGTAATGCCATTTCAGCTGTGGGGTTTCTGTTCTTTTTATCCCTCCTGTCCTAAACGAAGAACTTCCCTTTAGTGCCTTTTTAGCAAACATTGAAAACACATATTGTGGTTGATGTGGGATTAAGTTCCATTTTAATTTTAATTGCTAGACTTTTTATTGTAGTGAGAATTGTCGAAAGCATTATCCTCAGGCGACTTTGCATTTGCAAAGTTTGTTGATTGATTGTTTTTTTTATTGTGGAACTTGTTTGAATATTCCTATCGTGTTTCACTCATTTGTTTCCCGGCTGAGAAGGATCTCTGTATAGCAGTGAACATATGTAGCTTGAAAGTTCATGTTAACACACCAGGTAAACTAATAGTATTCCGGTACATTCCAGTAAATTGAGATGAAAAGATGTATAAAAGGGAAGGATTTGAATAGTTTTATTTATATTGTAAAACGAGACATCCTTTAGGCTTTCCCCCCAGTTTCCGCCATACCGCACCATCCAAACAAATCCATTTGTGTGTGATGTTTAAAAAAAGAGAGCAAATAAAGGTGCATTTGCTTAGTTCAGAAGAACCAACTGCAATTCATCCGCACAAACAATTTTTAATAAGTTTCCCTCGGCGAACGTACTATTATAGTGGAAAAACTATTGTTTTCCCCTGTCTTCTGTTCTCCTAGCAGAGTAGAATTTGGTTCTTCATAAGAACCGGTTTATCTGTCATCAAGCAAGACAAGAGATCAATTGTCTCAGGTTAAAAGAGAGAAGCCACATTGTTTTACAACAGGATAGTCATGTGTGTGCTTAGCAGCGACTCCTCTTGCCCTGTAGAAATGCTTCCATTGAGATGCATGATATCCCCCATGGCTCGCTGTAACCTTCAGTGCACTTGTTTGGATCCACCCAGCATTTCCAACAAAAAGACAGGTTGTTTCTCTCTTGTTATTCGCTTTCTACTGGACCGCCTCTTGACCCCTGCTGACTATATTGTCCGGCAGGTTTTCTTTAACTAATGCGTGTACGATTGCGACATCTCCCGCCGACTCATCACCATTTGTAATCAAATTCAACTGTATGCTCCCCACCGAGAGCCATTATCTACCCCAACCCCTTCACTCCTCTTGAAAAAGATGTCGGGTTACCATATGAATTACTGCAGCTCATACCTCTCTTCCCATCATGCATTTCAAAAGCGCCACTAAAATTTGGAACTGCATGAAATGTAAGAGAGAAAAATGAGTTGAGGAGGCAGCTTTCTTTGCATCTCTGTGCAATTCACTCCCTCAATTTTACTTCCTAAAAACCTAGAAGTTTCTTTACAGTGTGACCTGTTACATCTAATAGAAAGGACTTGTACTGCATATGTATGTACAGTTGAAAGCTCTTAATCCCACGCTGTGTGTGCGCTGGGATTCAGGAAATGAAACCAGCTATTAAAATAAAAGCCCCTCCAACCCCCGGAAACAGCCTTCTGTCTCTGCATTTTCTCCTCATTCCCTCTTTCAAGCAACATGAGACCCTTAAATCAATTTTGGGCCGGCCCCTTCAGATCTTTTATGTGACATATTTCCTTCTACAGAGTCCCCTTTAGGCATCTAAAAACATTTATACAATTTTATTTCAATTACCCATTACACAGTGTTGAGTAGACACATTTCATAGTGGTTTAAAACCACATATTCCTTGTTGTACAAAGGTCATGTGTTTAGTAAAGACAAAGTAACTGACAGTGTTAATAACTGATTGTACGTTGTGACGTTCAGGGCACCATGCTGAGCAGCAACAGATCGCAGGCGGAAACAGACGTTATTAAACCAACCACTGATAACCTTTCGCCTTGTATAAATAGGTTTATGCTTAGCCACACATTGGGTGTTATTTTCACCTGTATAGCTGAATGTTTTAAACAGTAGCCCTCTCATCCACCCTGCCTTGATCTCAAAGTTTGTATCTCATGCACATCCCTTTTGCATTGATCATCACATGTGAATAAGAGTAATAAACTGTAACGTGTTGTCATCTGTCTGAAGAGTGATACAAACAGTGAGACGTTGTAGTGCTGTTATGGTCAATATCACTAAAAACAAACTTTCTTTCTGTCTTTTCTTGTCACCTCCACAATTTTCTTTGCACAATTCTGTTTTTATCTCTCATATCTGTCTGCCCCTGTAAAACAATCCCACATGCTGAAACAGGACTGCTCTGTAAGTTTTTTTTCTTTGGAAAGACAAACTCCTAGCCTAACCTTTGACATTTACCCTTTGAAGTCAGCTTCAGAAAACATATAAGCTTGTCTTTAGCTTTCTTTCTATTGTGGGAACTTTGATGTCGCCTGCTTTGAGCTGGCAAGACTGCACAGGCCATAGTGAGCCACAGCCGCACCTGTGCCAGGTGTCTCTGAAATCTGGAAACTTCCTGGTGGATTTCCAAAGTAGCACAGATTTCTTGTGATGAAGAGTTTAAGAACAGATCTTATTAACGGTCAAAGGGCATTGGACTGTAATTGGGGTATTTATTATAGAACATTCTGTATATGATGTAGGTCAACAGTTAAGGTTATACATTTACAAAATCATAAACCAGGTTAATTTGTGGTGAGAATGTTTAAGACATAGTTCACCCCAAAATAGAAATTCTGTCTTCATTTACTTAACATCATGTTTTTCCAAATCAGAATACATTTCTTTGTTTCAATGAACACAGATAAATATATATGAAAGAATGCTTGTAAGCAAACAGTTCTTGGCCACCATCGATTGCCATTTGCCAAAATTGCTTTTGTTCTGTTGAACACAGAAGAAGATTTTTTGAAGAATGTAAGTAGGGCTGTCACGATTATGAAATTTGGCTGATGATTAATTGTCTAATAAAGTCTGTTTGTGTGCTTTGAAGATTATGACGCTTTGTCTGTTTTAGAGCTTTGACATTTGATTCTCATACATTTTTTATTCAGCTTTGAAACAACCATATTGTTCTGAATATAAGACTATGTTTTTTTTCTTGGAAATACATCGGAAAAATTGGGTCATCATATATTTAAGGTTTAGGCTTTCACCTGTCAATAATACAACTGCCAAATACTTGTAAATTAAGTAAATTGATCAGGAGTGAATTGAAGCCAACGTTAAAATGCTATCAGTCATAGCAAAGTCTGTTTGCAAGACAAACATAAAAGTTTACTTTTATTTTAATAAAATGTTGCTAGACTATGGAGGACTAAAAATGACAGAAGGAAAAATAAATAAATAAATAAATGCATAAATAATAGTGAAAATAAATACATTTCGGTAATATAAATGGCTATTTCTGTATTTTTGCATGTATTTATTTATTTATTTATGCTTTTCTATATGTATTTATTTATGTATTTATGCATTTATTTATATATTTATGTATTTATTTATTTATATATATATTTATTTCTACATTTATTTATGTCTACATTTATTTATTTCTGTATTTCCACATTTCTACATTTATTTATTTCTGAATTTCCACATTTCTACATTTATTTTTCCCTGCGCCTGTATGCTAATTGAGTGGGGGGTGCCAACATCAGTCTGAGGAAGGATTGGTTAGAGCGATGTGATCGAATCGAATCTGAGACAGAACCATAGAGAATGTGAAGTTGGCGGAGGATTTCTTGAAGACTCTCTAGGACTGCTACCTCAACTTCGACATCCATTTCAGCACTGATCTGAACTAAATCCTCCATTACTCTGCACAAACGAAACTGGAGATAGTCATTGGACGCATTGTTCTCACAATCCTGCTCTAATGATCTTAAATTGTCAGCAATTGCTTGAACAAAAGTCTCCATCCAGGCTACATACTCAAGCAGCATTACCGAGTAGGCTTGCTTGTACCAGCGAAACAGGGCAGCGAAATCAAGATTCGATCACATCGCTCTAACCAATCCTTCCTCAGACTGATGTTGGCCCCCCACTCAATTAGCATACAGGCGCAGGGAAAAATAAATGTAGAAATGTGGAAATACAGAAATAAATAAATGTAGAAATGTGGAAATACAGAAGTAAATAAATGCATAAATAAATAAATGTATAAATAAAAAAAATATATAAATAAATAAATATATAAATAAATGCATAAATACATAAATAAATACATATAGAAAAGCATAAATAAATAAATAAATACATGCAAAAATACAGAAATAGCCATTTATATTACCGAAATGTATTTATTTTCACTATTATTTATGCATTTATTTATTTATTTATTTTTCCTTCTGTCATTTTTAGTCCTCCATACTAGACTGGTTTTTACACTGAAATTAAAGTGATAAATTGTGTTTGGTGGTACATTTGACTAGTATTACCATGCGTTAGTTACAATATATACACTAAAATATACAGGCACTACAGCTCCCCTAGTGTCTTCTATAGAGATGTGCAATAATTGCGATGATCTGAGGTCAAACAATCGCGATGAGACAATTATTTATAAATGATTCATATTGATTTGATAATGATTAAAATGATTTAATAATGACAGCCCTAAATGGAAGAAAGCAAACAGGTCTGGGGCACTATTTCCTACCTTTTTTCCTATTATGGTAGTCAGTGTTGGCCAAGAATTGTTTAGTTACAAGCATTCTTCCAATTATCTATCTCTGTACATCAGAACAAAGACATTTAGATTTGGAGGGTGAGTAAATGATGACAGAAGCTCCATTGAACTGTCCCTTTTAACAGAATAGCTTCTCCGTAGTCAGCCAGTAAATAAAGTGCATTCAGTCTGTTTTAGGTGGCTTGCTGCAGATGTTGAGCCCCAGGCAACTGGGATCATGAAGCAGAAGACGGTTAAGAATCCTCATGACCTCTTTTACGAACCTGGCCAAACCCTAAACTACACAGGAATGTGAAACAGATCCGTTTTCATATATCACATCATAGCACTGAAAAAAGTTTTTTTACATTCGAGAGTTTTAAAGATAATTTATTTTACTTGGATAGCAAAGGCCTTGAGGTAGCACACCTTCACTGCTACTTTTGTTGTTCTTCCCCCTGAACGTAGAGAAGCTAGCTACTGCACACATCAACTGTGCATTTTGAAATCAACGTTTACCCTTATTTTGTTTGCAAAGATATAATGATGGTCAGTATACGCCGGGCCCTCACACGATGTGGGAGGCAACCATTCGAGAGCTAGAAAGGCTAAAGAATGAGCTTATTTAACTTTCAATAGAAGCTAGCTGACCTCTGTGTTTTGGCACCAAATTTGATTGGTATCTCAATGCCTGCAAGCAAACGCCGATGTTATGAACACAAGGGGCCCTGTGGAATGCAAATGCGTAGAGCCCAGAGGCATTCGGGAGCAGGGAGATTGGTTTTAGGAAGAGATAAAGCCACGGTTTCTGTCTATGCAAAAATACTCGACACCTTGCTGTTTAAAAAAGGGCTTTTGAATATATGTTCAATGGGACTTTGATGTTTGGAAGGTTGTTAATAAAAGACCACATGAATCCTCTTAGACGTCTAATTGGTCGCCAATAAATTGTGAAGTTTGAAGTCTGTGCTCTTAAGTTTTAGATACAAGTATCTGTTAATTTTAGGGTTGTGCACATGTGCAGGTTGAGTAGACTGTGGGTTGCATGAACGACTAGACGGTTTTAAAGGAACAGTTCACCCAAAAATAAACACGCAGTCATCATTTACCCACCCTCACATTGTTCCAAATCTGTATAAATGGCTTTATTCTAATGAACACAGAGAGATATTAAGCTTGGTAAATAATTTGAAGAATGTAGGAATTGAAAGCAAACGGCTCTGGAGCACGTTTGACTACCACTTTTTATTTTTAATGTGACGGTGCCCAAGAACTGTTTGCTTACAAGCATTCTTCCAAATTTCTTTCTGTGTGTTCATCAGAACAAAGACATTTATACAGATTTGGAACAACTCGAGGGAGAGTAAATGATGACGTATTTTTTCTTTTTGTGTTTTTTGGGGGGCGAAGACTATTACTGCTAAAAATAAAACTATAAAAAATGTATAGATTAACTACCCATTTCTAGTAAATTTTACACAATACATTGTAGAAGACACATAACAAAATGATTTGGGTAAGGACTGACTTGAACTTGTTCTGACCTAATTTTGTTAGATGTTACCAGGTTCTGACTCATAATTTAGATGATGTAATGGCAGTTTCTGGAGGGGTAGCAGAATGAACAGCCACTCATAACCCTGAACTAGTAAATTGCTTTTGTGGTTAATGGAGCTCAGAGGAAGCC
This sequence comes from Barbatula barbatula, assembly GCF_947034865.1. Taxonomy (NCBI): domain Eukaryota; kingdom Metazoa; phylum Chordata; class Actinopteri; order Cypriniformes; family Nemacheilidae; genus Barbatula; species Barbatula barbatula. The sequence continues at coordinate 11,738,237 of NC_136782.1, forward strand.
GCATGTCTGTATTTTGTTAATAGTTCTCTATTTAGTTTAATAGCCGCTCATGAACTGGGGGCCGCCGATGAATCCTCCGGGTCAGAATTGAATCAGCTGTGATGTGCCCATCAGACATTCTTTACGGTCCCCGGGGGGCCCTGCAATCAAATACATAATTTATAACGTAATGGATGTGATTTCTGAGTGCACTTATCACTTATTAGTACAACCTGCTTGATGAGTTTTGTTGGAGAGGAATTTCAGATCCATCTTGGGTTTAATTTATAGCATGTTCAAGGCAGCCTAATGGCTCATGCATGTTAAAGCGAGGACATTTGGTGTAATAAGGCAGGTTCGAAATCAATTTCAGGGTTGTCTTAGTCTCTTGGAGATCCACTATGGTGGCAGTCTGTAAATCCTTAAACCACTCCCTGCGTGTCTACAACGCATGCACACATAAGCACTTAACTGACTCACCTTAGGTTAATGGTTAGCGAACATGTCATTTTGAACCTATTCACATTTGTTTGAGCAGTCTGTGAGATTCAGAATGTAAATGGATAGTTGACAAATAATCTGCACGTGTCCTATGTGTGACAGCAGAAATTTAGGAAAAAAAACTAAAAGGAAGATACATCTCTCTTATTACATTTTACATTATACATATAAATAGAAATAATATAAATGAATATTCTACAAAAAGTTTGTTTTCGAATTTTTTTGCAGTCACACCACATGGTACGGTTTATTTGACAACTACCCATGTACATATTTTAGGGGTTTAACAATGCACTCGGTTCAAGGTTTAATAAACCACCTGTGTGTAAATTAATACAAATGTGATTGTATTGTCACAAAAAAAAAATAAAAAGGAATTAAATTTGTTAGTTGTCATTTTTTAAAGGCTCTATTGGCAGAAATGCAATATAACATTCATAACTATGTCTTCAGAGGCATATAAAGCTTTTCACCTTGCATGAAATTTACCATGTTTCATCAGTAGCCCTAAATAAACAAACTGCTCTACAGAACGAGTTTCGTAAATATGTTATGTCCTTCGGCAAAGAAGCGAAAACATGACGTCATCTTAGTTCTGTGTCAACCACCGTAGTGCTTCAAAATGGAGGGGTGGAGGAGCCGTTGGTTGCCATTCGCAACCTCACCACTACATGCCTAGACTTCATATACCGGACCTTTAACAAAGCAAAACAATAAACAACATAATATCATTTGTTGTTGCTCTCAGTCATGTGTTGGCAACTCAATCAACAAGATCGTTTATTTATATCATGATAGATATATTAGAGATATTAACTAATATAACAGTGTTAAAACAGGTGTACGATGAAGCTACTCGAGTAGAGCACCTGTTTTCCAGACAAAGAGCATCGGGATGGGGGGAGGTGGGGTAGAGCAGTGTCATTTGTTTACTTCACCTGCTGGTGGTTTTGTCTGAGCTCTGATGTCACTCGTGCACACACCTCTTTCTCTTGTAGTGTGTCCGCCAGTGTCCATTTACTTTTCTACTAATAGTAAGAAAATCCATCAGGTTTAATGAGTAATCGGGGTGATAAATTTACAGTAAAGTATTGCTGTATGATTAAAGCATGTTACTAATATACTGTATTTTGTAATAATCTATGATCATCAATATGATAGCAGTCTTCAGTTTGGATGAATTTCCAGTTAAGGGCTGGTGTTGATGCAGGGATGATTGGAGGGAACCAATGTTGTTTTTACTTCCTTTGACTCTTTTGTGTCTCAAATATTTGTAAAGAAAACATAGCCAGGAGCTGAATTCTGTTTTATGATGGGTCTTTACATTTAAAAAAAAGCGCTCTCAGCAGGATACAACTTCACTGAGCAATGAGTCAAAACTTTGGCTTTGCATAGCAATGACCAAATACTTGTGTGGATTCAGGGCGGCCTCATTCTCTAGAGCTCATATAACCCTGACTGAACATTACACTAAACAATTTTCAAAAAAGAGAAAACACGTGTACTTGATTTTTACTGCGGAACATTATGGAATGTTATATTAAGTTATGGTATATATGATATCACAGCATTCCACTAGGGAAGTGTTATTGGATCTCACACATCTATGTCTTTTGACAGTAAACATTTTGCTTACCGTCACTGGTTGGATCTAAATTTCGAAATCCCAAATCGCTCTTTAAATGGCAGGTTCAGTCATGCAAATGTCATAAACAGGATTTGCAGGAATGTGTCATAGGTCTAGCTACGGAATTCACAATCTTGCAATCTCAGACGTTTAGCAGTTTTGTGTCTGCAGTTGTCAACCGTCAAGGCCCCCTCCCAGAATATTAGTTGTGTGTAGTTGCGACAAACTACAACCAGTTAACCAGAGATTGCAACCTTGTTTTACTATTTGCATATTAGCTTTTAAACAAAAACATGTAGGCAGTGAAGCTTATGTGAAGCACAATTTTGCACAAATACACATGCACATTTCTCAGCATGCTAGTCAGCTTTAGCATCTGAAAACTAATGCTTCTTCATACCTATTATAGTTGTAATGAACAGAGATTTTGTCAAAAATAATTTATTAATTTGACTTTCAGTTTTATAAAATGACCTTTGTGTGATTTAATTTATTACAGTACACATTAGAAATGTATTTTAGTATAGAGAAGTTGACTTTAGAGAATGTTTCAGAGAAGTACAGACAGTACTCGAACAAATGTGTCTTTTTCTATTTGAATAGTCAAATTTTTTGCCTGCTTTGCCTGGTTCGAGGCAAAATTATTTTAATTCAAATAAAATTAAAATCTTCCTGGTAAAAAAAAACCTGAGGCTGAGCCTTCGTTTCACGAAAGGCGTAGTGATACACCGAAATGAAACTTCGGGACCGAAACCGAAAGTTACTTTATTACTATATTTTTTATTTAACAGTATTAATTATACGCAAGTATTTAGACAATACAAAGTCTTGGTTGCTGATACTGACGGAATCAATCAGCTTCACAGTGTATGAAATTATTGGTACGATTGGTTTGGATTGGGGCTGTTCAATCTACAGTTTCATGCCAGAACCTACTCTGTCATTTGTAGAATTATTTTATTCATAACAGTAGTCAAGTTATTGTCAAACTCAGAAGCTCCTGCTAATACAAGAAGTTTATATATGGTGCACAATCATTTTAATGAAAACAACAGGCAAAATGCTTCATTGATATCAGCACCTGACAGTCCACATGATCTATATCATCACTTACTGACAGATCGTTCCACTGATCGTTCACAATGAAGAGTCAGTTGCGCTTACAGTTCGGATTTAAAACATGCATGTGATCTTCGACAATAAAGAAACATAAAGTCGTTCTTCACACAGTCATTTTCTGTCCGTTGATTTTTAGCTTTTCTTGTTATATAAACCTTTGTTTATGGCGCCCTTACATGGTTGTCTTTTTATAACAGCTGGAGTGAGCACGAACACTGAAGGGATTCTGCTTTCATTTCGGCTTATTTCTTTATTTCAGCCGAAACCGATAATGCCATTTTGGTGCGTCACTAATATTAACCTGTACGAATATTTCAATGTTCACTTTATTGCTTTGTCTGACACATATTCACGGCCAGTGCTCTGCTCTTTCTTGTGTATTGTAGTGAGTAGTTTGGAGTGCAATTATGGAGAGACCGTAACAATCCCATGCAACAAAGGTCTTGTCAAAGCAGAGGAAGTCTCGATTACCCAATGGAAATATGTAAGTACTTCTATTATGTTTGCTAAATAACTCATCAATTCCCATCTAAACAGTTCATTACAAACTCATACCATTGGTCAAATTCCACGTGTCTGACTGCATACAAACAGTATGTTGTTTTGAAAACATTACAGAGGTCAACCTGTAAATGGCACATTTGTGGTTGTCATGAAACTGCTCTGTTTTACATGGCTGTTTTTATTAGGACAAAGGGAACATACTGGTGAAGCGTGCGGGTCAGAATGCCACCATTTCAGATGACGTGAACTACAAGACCAGAGTCAGTTTGAAAGATGACTTCAGTCTCGTCATCACAAAATTGACTATGGATGATCAGAGAACCTTCACCTGCATGTTCGTCGAGTCTCTTGGCATTCAGGAATTCCCTGTTCAACTGGCCATTTATAGTAAGTGTTGGACACCATAGCAAAACCTAGAAATTCTTGTGAATAATGATAACTCACAAATGAGTAAAAGTCTTTCTGGCAGCACTTATGGATTATACCAGCAACAAACAATATATGTTCTCTCTTCAGAGGCTCCGTCGCCACCTCAGATCACAAAACAAGCAACTGTGATGGAGATCGGCAAACTAGCTACAGTAAGTTCAGTCCAATATAGTCAGTGGATACAATATAGAGTTCCGATACAAACCCCTCTTAGAGACGTTTTAAAATGTTTTTCTGAATTTAGCGATTCTTTTCATGCTCCTTTGTTTAGGTTCAGTCATTTCACTTAAATGGCAATGAATATGTCCTCTTTGCCATTAAAGTAAAATAACTTTGATTTTAAACACCCAAGCCTGATAAAAATATAAAGTAAGAGGCGATCACATCTGAACTCTCAATATAGACATTTATACTAAGTGCTTTTGTCTCATCAGGTTGCAGAGTGCCGTACTGAAGGTGCCAACCCAGCTGCCAACATCACATGGTTTAAGAACAAAGCTCCACTAGCTTCTGACGGAACAGGTAGAGTGAGACGTGGCAATATGACAATAATTGGATGCTCAAACTGACTACAGCTGATCCCCATTGAATGTTTTGTTATTAACCAATATTTTCCATTTATTACAGCGATTAAAATCAGCCAAGCTGTGGATGTTGATAGCGTGACCAAACTTTCTGCCACAACTTCTAAGCTTGAATACGCAGCGGTGAAGGAAGATGCTAATACCAAATTCACCTGTCGGGTTCAACATGCCCGATCAGCCGACATTGAGTCTTCACCTCTTAACTTCACAGTAAACTGTGAGTTTTCAGAAATTTGAGAAGTTTATTTGTATTTGTTTCATGTTATTTGGGTTGGCAGTTTGTGCTGTCGTCCTAGTGTTTTATTACTTCCTGTTATAATTATGCATCCTTAGTTCTTTGTAAATTAATCTGTTGAAAACATAAGTGGGTAATGGCATAATGTTTGGGATAATTCTCAGCATGGTTTAGAATGACCAATTTGAAGTACCAATGAAAAAAAGCCTTCAGAATCAAATGGCTCTTTTAATTTTGTCCAATAAGATCTGTAATTTGGCCTCTCGGGAACACGGCTATTGGATGGTAAATGAGGCTTTGCCGTTATTGTGAAGGAACTAGAACGGCACTACTCAGACTAACTCTCGAAAGCATTTCCCACCACAAAAGAGCCTCAACTCTTGCGCTGAAGGGCCTCTTCTGGCTCATCAGGAGGTTTTGTGAAGTGCTCGTATCTGCACGGGCTCTATCAGGGCTTAATTGCCCCTCTCTGTCCGGCCCACTTTGATTCATACATGTCCTCACTCTACAGACCCGACCGAGAAGGTCAGCCTCCAGGTGGTGTCCCAGGGCCCTTTCAAGGAAGGAGACAATGTGACCCTCAAATGCACGGCAGACGGGAACCCTCCTCCCTCAAGCTACAATTTTTACATCAAGGTACGTCTGCTAATGGAAACTTAAGCTCCTTTTCTACAGAAGGCTGATGTGAGGTTTTTAAAGCGTGTCTTGTTTTTCTCCGTAGGGTGATAAAAAGACAGTGGAAAACTCTAACACGTACACCTTGAGGAATATCACGCGGGCCGACACTGGAGAATACACATGCTCACTGGTGGACAGGGAGGACATGATGGATTCGGCACAAATCACCGTTGATTGTAAAGGACACTTTGTTTTCTTTTCTCGATTCTTGACAGATAGATTTATGACTGTTTTTCAAAGTTAACAGTAATGCATAATTTTTTGTCTTAAAGATCTTGAGGTGCTCCTCAGCAGCACCGGTAAAATTAACAAAAAAGTCGGCGAGAACTTTGAGATCACTCTGGATATTAACGGCTCAGGAACAATGCAAACATCTTGGAGAAAGGTAGAAAATAAACGTCTCTTTTACAATTCAAATGAATAATAACTAGACTTCTCATTGTAATTAGATGATCACTCAAGCAATAAGAATTCAATTTATGTAAATTGTGCGATTTTATGTTTTCGCGCAACAAAAATTATAATGTTTTATAAAATTATGACAACTTGGTGATTTCCATGTTCCTAAACTCTTACTTATCATGCTGAAACTCTAACTTTCAGGGCAATTCCAAGCTGGAGAAGGAGCCTAAGTTTGACAATCTGAAGTATTCTGATTCTGGAGTTTATGAGTGTGTTGTTTCCATGGGTGCCCTAAAGAGAACAAAAGCATTTGAATTAATAGTTGAAGGTGAGTGCTATTTATTTTAAGTGTTTTCAAAGGAGAGATTTTTTTCTACTTTTACACAAATGTATTATATACCATAAGGGTCCACAGAATGTGTCTGTGAAGTTTCAGCTTAAAATACACCACAGATTGTTTAGTATACCATGCTCTAGATGCCCAGTTTAGTATGTGAGGAGAAACGCACTGTTTTTGGTTTGTCTCTTTAAGTACAAATGAGCTACTAGTCTCCGCCACTTTTTCAGCCGAAAACGCAGCCAGGGCTGTGGAGCCTGTGCTTCCAACGACAACACAGGAACGAAGGGTTACATAAAGCGAATGAGTAACGCTGTGTCTCGTCTTTACACACCATACACATTGTTTTCCTTAAGCAAACAGACTCCTAACAAAGGCGTCACGTTTTCTATATGCAAAAGCACACATGACAAACCGATTGCATATTTACAAAACCATAAACACTGCCTTCTATAAGTGAAAGTAGCCGCACAGTTACCCAAGAAAGAAGGGTCAAAGTGAATGAGAAACGCTGTGTCTCGTCATTAAACACCAAACACAATGGCCCTCATTTATGAAATGATCGTACGGCAGAAAACTGCGGGCACGTTTGCTCCCAAGCTAAACTTGGCATTCATTAATATGGATGTGAGCGGTTGCTAAAATCAAATCTCATGACTGGTCTCAGCTCTTGTACGCAAGTTGTGAGATAAGGTGAAGGTCAGTGTTCGCTTTACCCTTTTGATAACTGAAAAGGAATAATGACAAATAAAAAAAAATGTTTAGTGTATAAAATATTAAAATAGATTCCAAAGCTATTTATTAAGTGGCCTATTTTCATTTCTAAATTAATTATATGAACATTTAATTGTTTGAAATTACAAGAAATTACAAGGTTAACGGGTGCTTTGGTGTAAAAAAACTTAATAAGAAGATTTTAGGCTAGCCTACTTCTAAGATAAAAATACACAATTCAAAGTAAAGAAGTAGTAGAACAGTGTTCTGTGCTGGTATGTGCAGCCAACAACAAAACAGTTAGCATGCTTTGCTCTGCTTTACTTTTTTGCCATTGTATCGGAACTAATTCACGTATGTCACTTGTGAAGAAAAAAATGGCAGCAGCGCCCATGGGGGGACACGTTCGGTAATATTTTAATAAGGACGGCTACCTACGTCATAAAGGGAGCGAATTCTGAACGGCTCGTTTTCTTATAGTCTTGCAGAGATAGGCTCACAAAAACAGTTACTGGGTTGTCATTTTTGACGTTTTCTGAGTTGCCAGATGCACCAGAGACCGATTATAGCACTTAAACATGGGAAAAGTCTGATTTTCATGAAATGGCCCCTTGAATGCAGTCTTAAGTGTACTATTGTATACTTAACTATTTTCTCATTTTTTTGGATTTGAGAGTATCTTATGTATTGTTTTGATGACTAATGATAAGTCTTTTTACAGGTGCCCCAGTGATCAAGAGCCTGATCAAGAAGAAAGGTGTTGGAACCATGAACAAGGTCTTGATTTGTGTGGGAGAAGGCTCTCCAAAACCCATCGTACAATGGAGCATCAACGGCACAAATGTAAGCCTGAACTAAATTATTTTACACAAGTCACCACAGAACTTGACCTTAGTTGACCTTATAAGAGATCTCATTATATTAGAGAAAAGCTTTGGAAATTAACAACTTTAAAAGGAGAACATTGTTTCAGTGTCTTTTCATCTTTTAGATTGGACAAGCCACTTAGACATTCTAATCAAAAGCTGTCACCGAGTATGCGCTTATGACCTCGATAACATTGTCAACGAATGCAAGCTGTGGGTTGTCACGTACAGTAGTTTGTTAGACAAAGCACCTATAGTACCTGTATCAGGAAGCTCTCGGATGAGCTCAATATTCAAACAAACCAGACCGCTAAAGTGACCGATTGGGTGTGTACAGAGAAAGCAATTAAAGTCAGGAGACTTGCTCACTTCCTGTGTAATGTGCGTTTGTAATGGTTTAAACATGCAATCAATACAACTAAACTCTAGAGAAGTGCATTATCTGAGTCCATATGTGTATGGCAGTAGAAAGGGAATGTCGTAACACATATGGACAAACTTAAGTACAATAGCGCCATCATGTGGCGCATATAGTCGTTAACAAAAGCAGCTGTCTTTAATAATATTGCTCAGGTGTACTTGTTACCATATCATTGTTTTACAGTTCTGTAATATATGAAAGACAAAAAATGGTGATGTTTTGAAATAATGATTTAATGTGCTGTAATTTCAGGTTGATGAGACTGCTTATGTGGATGGCAAAATCACATATAGCATGACACTTGTTCCAAAGGTTAATCTGACTGTGTCCTGCACTGTCTCTAATGATTTGGGATCTGACATTAAAAGCATTAATGTCTCAACATGTAAGTTTTGCCTCTCCCCACTTTTTGCATTATTTTTCTTTATGATTGAAGCTGCTCATTGGTTAATTTAAACAAAACTGTTATTGGAAAAATACAATATTTGAAAAACACAAGACTAAGACAATATATTTGTTCACAACAACATCACACAACTATATTTATTGTGTTTTTTATTGTTAATAACAGGTTTGTCAAAATAATTTTGTTATCAATCACAGTAAATTATCTACATTAAGAGGTGCATTTCAACAAAGCAATATTAAAGACAAGATAATCATAATATTAATATTATATTAACATCTTCAAGGTAAACTTAACAAACTATTTGGTTCTCTATATATTTATCAAAATTTATTTGAAGCAATCCAGCATTTTACAGTGTGTTAAATTATCAAATCAGTCTCTGCATTTAGAATATGCATAGAATAATTTGCCATTACATATTTTTTCAATTTAAGATAATTTTAGAAACAAATAATATCGGCAGTGCTTTGCTATTTGTATACAGACGTATTCAAACATGTATATTATTTTATATCTGATTACAGTTGCTGATGACGTGACAATGGACAAACAAGGTAAGATAGATCTTAAGCTGAATTTATGTGAGTTTGTAGGCTTTTGTTTAGTTATTGTCACCACTTATTTATGCCAACCTGTAACCCCTATATATCTTAAGCAGATATGAAACAGGAGCAAAGTGAGCAGACTACAATGGTTGTTGGCATTGTTGTTGGACTGTTGGTGGCTGCTCTTGCTGTAGGCCTGGCCTACTGGCTTTATTTGAAAAAATCCAGGTACTGTCTTCTTATTAAATAACAATGCCATTCATAACATTTTGTGCATTTGCATTTCTTGTGTTATGTGAAATACTTATAATAGTTTAAAGTGGAAAACTGCTTAATCTTCAATCTCTATGTACTTGTAGGACAGGCACATGGAAAACTGGAGAAAAGGAGGATGGGTCAGCAGAGGAGAGCAAGAAGCTGGAAGAGAATCAGAGCCAGAAAGCAGATGTGTAATGTTGAAAGAGCCGTTCAGGGTAAGGGACAAAGTATTTCTCACTTTAGAGCAAATTAAAGTTGGTCTAGGCTTTCAATCAACATTCAGAAAGAAATAATACTTACATTTAGATCCATGTTTAACAAGCCTTTTAAAAAATATATTCTTTGTTTTCCATATCTTGCTTTTTTAACCCAAGTGCCAGATAATGCAAAAATTGTGTAAATTGAGAAACATTAACTTTGCCACATTGGAAAGTTGAATTATTTAATTTGGCAGAAGCTTTTATCCAAAGATTGAACCCATGAATGTGGCATTGCTCTTCCAGATGAGCTACAGGAACATGTTTGTTATGAATCTACCATAAGATGTTATTATAACATATTTTTACTCCACAGGATTTATTGCAAACTGTCCCTTCTATCCACTGGAGGAGAGGTGTGCGTCAAGAGGAAATCTGTGAAAAAATAAAAACAACTGTCATGGAGGGTCTGAGTGGCTGGGCCAGTTACTTTTCCACTACGGGGCAGTTAATAAATAATGTGTGTTGTAAAGTATGTGAATTATTTGCTTTGAAGATCAAGGCCATTAAGAAAACTGTTTGTAAAAAGTGTTCATTTAGGCTGTTTGGGGTGCTTTTCTTTTGCCCTCTGAAGTAAAAGTCTTTTTTTTCTGTGCCCCAAACTTTTAGTACATGCATTTTGCAGTTTCACTTGATGTGTAATAACACAGAGGCCTTCATTTTTCTAGACCTTGTATGGGATGTGTGCGAACCATACCACATTAACGCAGAGTATGTCCTTTGTTTCATAATTGTATATATTACAAAATCTGTGGCATGATGCGAGGCATGATTTTCGCAGTTGTACTCAGCACTTGGGTTTTAGTTTTCAGGTCTTAACAACTCAGCGAGGAGACAAATTGTCTACCCACACATTCTAATCATGTAACCTTTAGGATTGGAAGACTTTGTGATGTTGAAAATGAGCAAATATAATGTAGGGACCAGTTTTTTTTTTTGAAAACAATACCCTGTGCTTGGATTGATAAGAATTGTGCCTTGTTTACCATACAGTTTTTAAGGACTAAATTACAGCCATGTTACCATATTTGTTTCATTTGCTCTGACTAATGTACATTTTCACTATTCCCAATATTCACTTTTTCTTCTTTCTGTGTGTTCTAATGTATCATCGTCTTGCGACAGAATTGTATGTGATCCATTTGAAGCATTACTTGTAAATATGGTAAACTTTTTTGTTGTTTTTGTTCTATTTATATTGATAAGGTTTAGCTAAATGCCAGTGTTTTACCATCATGTTAGTAGTAGTAATGTTTTTCTGAAAATGTACCTCCATTGTTGTTGAATTGTACAGTACAATTGATGGTATTTACTTGCAGGCTTTAGAATTGTGAAATAGAATCATCCAGCTTTCCATTTTGCATAGTGGTGTTACTGCATTTTCACAGTTCAGTGCTCATTTAGTGTGTTTAAACCACCATCTAGACCAAAGAGGTTGAATGTGGCCATGTGAGTATTGTACATACTGACCATTGTTTTGTACTTTTAGTTCAAATAAAATTGTACATTTTAGGAAAGTGTTTCTGTTATCCGGATTTCTTGCTGTTTTGTCAGCATAAATGTAGAAAGTTATATGAGGCAACTTGTACACCACTTTACTTACTTTACATTAAGGTTGTGTGTTTAACATTAGTAAATCCATTAGGTACTGTGAACTAACAATGAACAACACGACAACAATTTGTAAATCGTACAAATACAATTTTAAAGTCAATAGTTTTGATGATGTATTTTAATAATGCACAAATAAACAATGTAACTTTTGTATTGACATTAACATTAAGGAATATTAATAAATGACAAATATGATATTAGTTCATGCTCATGTTGTAAAGCATGCATCGAAATGAAAATTCTTGGCCGAAGCTAAATAAAAATGATCGTAATTTTATTTGGCCGATTTTGTCACTATTGCATAAACTGAATGGTCAAAATGCTTTTTTATATTTTGTCTTGCTTTTCAATTAAATATAATATAACTTAAAATAAAATTGAGCAAAAAAAGTTAAATTAAAACAATTAAAAAGTGTCATTCAACAATAAACTTAAATTAAGAATAAACGAAAAACGTTGGATCATTATTGGCTACATTGTTACATGATTTAAAGAAAAAAAACATCCATGCAAGTCCTGATTGACAACCATTTCAGTTCACGCCTCTCATCCAAACTTCGCCCACAAAAGCACACTGTCCTCTCAGAAGGTGCACTCGTGGCCGGGATGCACAGAACATACTTGTTGTTTAGTACAGAGAATTGTGTAACCGCAGCCACTGATGTCAAAGGACGTCACGAGCGGCGGGGCTACTGCTAAACCGACCGCAGTCTGAAGTAAGTTACCGACCGGTAAAGACGCCTTCATTTAGAAATGTACGGCGCAGCAAGTTCTGTGTTGTGTGTTTCTCTGACACTTTAAAATTCTCCACACACTGCCGACAAAAATAAATCTCTCTCTCTCTCTGCGCTGGGTGCAGCTTGATCATATCAATTTACGCTTTTTTTGCCGAATATTTTCCGAATATTATATCCCTATTGAAGTGTTAAAAATGTTTATATATGCTGAATAGAAAATGGAGTAAAGAAAGGCTATTCTTATAAATTCATTATGAGAATTCAAAAGGTAACTACTTTTAAAGCATTGAACCAAGTTTTATATTAGTCATTGCAGCATTTGTTGCTGTCCATGGTGCTGGAATGAGATGCTGGAAGTACTCACATAATGCAAAATGTGATATGTAGCTACCTTCAACAGAAACCAAATAATCTTTAAAAAATGATCTTTACCTCAGATGACAAAGGCCAATGCTTCTCATTTCAATTAATTGATCAGTGTGCAGGAAGATGAATTGCATAAACAAACAAGAAAACATGTGTTATTTACTTTACACTGTGGTATACTGTTTTCTTGCACTTATGCTTTTTATTGTCCATATGTTGTTCAAATTGCTTCCATAGTTTATCTCATTTTGGATTTAATAGTTTTGGATAAAAGCTTCTGCTAAATGACTAAATGTAATGTAAATGTATATATATATATATTTAATTCAATTTACACCAGTCAGACACTAAAACATGAATATCAAGGGCACCAGGCAATTTACTAAAGGTTGTATTGGCCCTACTGAAAAAGCATCTAAAAGTGAGTCAGCTGGTCTTCCAGCCTGACCAGATAAAAAAGTTAAATGTTCTACCAGATTAACCAGCTAAAACCAGTATGGGAGACTGAAACCATCAAACAGTCTAGGCTGGTTTTCGTACGGGTGTATAAAATATTTGTTTTATTTCACAATAATTTGTTGTTATTTAACATATGCAGCATGTTTTACCGTACATATTTGGTGTTTATTAGACATAGGCCTCTTTCACAACAGTCAGAAACTACGTCAACGCCAGGTAAAGCAATTTACCTCCATTGTAGAGTGCGCTTGTGTCATTTAAAGCTTCCTAGCTTGACTTTTTTTGCGACTTTAATATATAATAAACATGAAAATTAATAACTGTGCATTTATCTGTTTTGTGCACTCAGGCTTCTAATATTAATTTAAGTGTATTGAGTTTATACACCCTTGCTCGCGTGTTATTCAAACGTGATCGCGGCACTGTAGCCTATTATAAGAAATTAATTCAAAATACTGGTACACATAGAGTGTAACTTAACATGTGTTAGGAAATAAGATATAATAAACTACTTAGGTAAGGTTTCTTTTTTATTGCAATTAAAATACGATTTTTTTGTTCATTCATAATACCAAATGTAAAATGTTAAAACTTTAAAATTAACCAAGGTTAAGAAATACAAAGTATTACATTGTGCTGTAACTATGACCTTATTAAAAAATGCTTACCATAAACAGCTATATTGTCCTTCGACGTCTTTTAATGTGTCACTTCTAATACTGCAGATACATTTCTAATGTTCATGAATAATCATGGTAATCACAGTAACACGGAGCAGACACACTTAAACAAGCATCCATAATGCGTGGCAAATGGCAATTATCCAATGCAACCGCGAGTAAAAACGTCGGATATTATATATTTTACATTATTAAAATATTTTTGATAATGTCAGAAGCGAGAACAGACAAGAGTAGCCTATCTTTTTTTTGTTATTTTCTGAAAAAGAAAGTGTGATGCGAGTCTGACGGGAGAGATTGTGTGGTGTTTTTCAGGCACAACGCGTTGCATTTGCTGTAACGTTTATTTTAACCCTGGATTTATTATGTGCAGTTAAAATCAGCAAGTACCTGGGTCAACCGTACTAGAACCCCCTTTTAGCCTCGGTGTGTTTTTAAATAAAGATCTTAACTTTAAACAGGCGGTAATAAGTTATTAAGCTCGTTTATATTATTTATACGAAGATATTAAATCCAGACACTCTGTAACCGGAAAATCGTTTACCCTGCGTCGATGTGACGCGGAAGTCACAAACCCGGAAGAGTGAACGACAGTGCCTCTTTGGGCATTCGTTTCACAAAATACGTTTGCCAACTCTCAACTGTTTAAATAAACAATCAAAGTTTAAAATATCCACCGATTATTGAAAAAATTGTTTAGCATTCTTCTAATGTTGTGAACAGTACATACCGTGCGAAAACCTGGTATTATAAAGTTTTTGGTCAACATGTTGATTGACACTTTCCGCGAAGCAATCCTATCACCTCTTTCAAATCGTCATGGGAACATCCGGGCACTCGAGCGCTTGATTGACAGTTGCTATAGCAACAGCCTAGGCTGTCGCCATTTTGTCAGGGGCTTTTTAATCTTTCAAATGTTTTCGCTTCCCGCCGGAATAATGCATTCACCCGCCTGTAACAGCGGCAGTTTTGGAAAGGATTCATCAACGGCGACGGACTGATAACAACACCAGGACGAATAAGCGGAATGTTAGGAATATATTTAGTTGGATAGGAGTCCGTGTCTCGGGTCCATCGGGCCGGTCCGCTGCGCAGGTTTGGAACGCGCGCCATTTTGTGAAAACTGACAGAAAACCTTAACGGAAAAGTGATGTCTTTTATGTAACGTTAGATGTTTTATAACATCTGCATACCGTTCGTTTTTCACCAACAATTTTGCTTTTGAAAATAATTAATATCCGACCCTAGCGGTCCAGAAAGCGGGTAATCTTTAATGCGCCTTTCTGAGCGCTAACGCTAGCTGGTTAGCTGCGTTCGTAAAAGTCACTGAGCAAGAACGCGCTAACTAACCGCTAGCATTAATTTCAGCAGTTATTAACAATGATTTATGCACGTACAAGGTATGTCTCGGACAAAACTGGACTGGAAAGCCGTTGTTTTACCTGTCAGTTGAAATAGGAAACCATTTGGCCCTGTCTGGCTCGTTACATTAGGGGTGTCTCGTTGGAAGCAGCGTAGAGAAACTGGATAAGTCGTCTCTCTCTGCTGGATTTGGGACTTTAAATGAAGATCACACCATCAAAGGTGAGTCTTGAGTCTTTGCCTTGACACATGAACAAAAACGTAGAGCTCTAAATGAAAGATAACAACCATAGCTGTGTTTACAAACTGCTTGTTTGATAAGAATGTCGGTTTGTTAGAAGCTAGACGCTAGTTTGATATGGCCTAGAAGGCTAACGTTAAGGTATTCTTAAACGAGTAAGCTATACATGTTGATGCGTTACTTGGTGTTGCACTCCGGAAACTAGTGTAGTGAGCAGGTTTCGTAGTTTAATAAAACATAAAGGTCTAGTTGTCGTTTAATATGTAACATCTTGTAGCTGCGCTAGGTCAGACTGTCCGAGCAAATGTATGTCATTGGCTTAGCGCGACGCCTTTAGATACCAGCAGAAAGTCAGCCAGATGGTGTTTAGAGAAGTGTATCTTGATAAAAGTGTTTGGCTGGTAACGCTGGTGATGATAAAGCCCCATGACTAGCGTGTTGTCAGTTAGCCATCAGGCTGGTTTCCTGTCGGGGGAGGGGGGGTGGGCTGGCTGACATTAGCCAGCGATGTGATGCCTCCACTCGGGCTCTAACCATAGTTATCCAGCAAACGTTGCTCAGTCATGTAGTACGGGTTTAGACTTTAGCGTGATGTTGAAGGCGTTAAGCGAATCTAATCGAGCTCGATGAATGGCTGTGCTAGCTAGAGAGGTAAGGTCCGCTTCTACCTGTCACTATCACTGAGTTTAACTCTCGTTAGTTTGCTTGGCGTTCTCAGTTTACAATTATTTATATCAAGTTATTTACAATTGAAACGAAATAATTGGTGGAACGCTCCTCCGATTGGCATCTAAGATTTATTTCGCATGTCAAGAGGATGCTTTTATGTTAGCCGTTGGAATCATGATCAAACTGTTGTCTGGGCAGGTGTATAGGGGGAATATTGTTAAAAGGAGTAAACTGGCACCTGAGATTTCACTTAAGTCACATGCTACTGCGATTTACTCGTTTATTTGCTATACTGGCTCTAATAAAACTAATATAGGCACGAATGAAATGTACACGCAGTAATGTCACTTGGACATAAACAGATCGCTGTCTTAAATAAGGTCAGGACTCAGGATTAGGTAAACTTCTCAAAGTTCCTGGGTAGAACCATGCTAGATGCCACCTTTTTGTCAGTCAATTGATGCCTAATGACAGTGCCCTTAGTTTAACAGTCTTGGTTTAGGGTGAATTTTGTTCATTCTTTTGCACAATTTAAACCCATCTAAAAAATAATTTGCATTTAGCATGATATGAATAAAGAGGCCTAACACTTGCAGGAAGAGGCAAAAACAGTATGGCTACATGCAGCATCATATATGCCTTCACTTTACATTGCATGAAAGTTTTAAGGGTCCTTTCCACTGTTGACAGGAATTCTTGTTTTGATCAGAAATTAAGACAAAACCGATTTAAGATTTAGAATAGATCAAGTAACATTTGTTAAGTTGTTGTGTAGTTGTAGAAACTTTTACGTATCTCTCTTAATTTAATATTAACAAACTTCTAAACAAGTAAACAAGCATATAACAGAGCACATGTCAAATAAGTTTATAAATGTTACTGAAAAGAAATGTATTATTATACT
This sequence comes from Barbatula barbatula, assembly GCF_947034865.1. Taxonomy (NCBI): domain Eukaryota; kingdom Metazoa; phylum Chordata; class Actinopteri; order Cypriniformes; family Nemacheilidae; genus Barbatula; species Barbatula barbatula. The sequence goes on from NC_136782.1 coordinate 11,755,134, forward strand.
AATTCTCATTTAACAGAGATCTTGACCTATAAGAACATTTGTTTGCTGTCATTATGTTGACACAACTATTATAGTATAGCATTATGTAAAAACTAATTCAAGTATTTACTGTTGATTTGCTGTTTTAATAAATACTTATTGAAAGTTTAAATCCCATGTTACAACCATGAACCAATACAATTCATGCATCCAGGTTATCCCAAGTGGCCTATTTTTTGACAGTTTTTCTTTTTTTTGTGTGTGTTTTGCAGTTATGCGTTTCATAGTCTGCCAATTAGGTTTACTTATATACGTAAAATAACTGTTGAACAATGTTATGCAGGACTATATTAAGTCACTTGAACCATAGTTTGATGATATTTAATACAACTATTAAAATTAAGAATTTAAGAAGATTTCTCAGAATGTCTGGTGTAGGTAACAGTTATGGAATATATAATATATAATAATATGATTATACAGTTCCTGTCAGCGGCAAGCTTCGGAAAACATTTATTGTCAGTCTTAAAAGCCACTTAATAATAGGGTGCTAGCCAACAGCTCTTTAAATTACCCAGATTGTATGGATTTTTATTGTAATCTTAAAAAGTAGTTTTTATTTCCAAGTTTGTGTATTCGACACCCTGTTCCGCTTTGATTGCTATAATTTACCTTCATATAATTTAATGATCACATTCCTGATCTGTATGTTTGCCTTGACTGTATGAATAAAGTGAGGACTATTATAAAAAAAAGCAAATAGTTAAATAATGTTTACCCTCAACACAACCTGATGTGCTGTAGAATAAAATATAAAACCAATAAATCCATTTATGATTTTTGTAACTATTCATTATGATCAAAGTTCTCTGTAGACAGATAATAAATGAATGTATCATGGCAATCTATTAGTCTTTAAGTTAAGTAAAAAAAGAAACCTTGTTTATTTATTTGTATAATAAAATATAGGCATGTTGGAGGTTACAGTTACAATTACAGTTTAAAATGGATGGTTAAATCCCATATCTGTAAACAGAGTCATTTTGTATGAAAAAAAGAAAGTTTCTATTATGTAAGCGTTTGTGGTTTAGTTTTGTACATTAAGTCTGATATATATGAACCAGTGAAATTTGACTGTAGTGCGCACAACACCATGTGTAATGTTTGTATTTTTAGTACAAAAAGATATAAAATTGTGGTAATGTTTTTGTTATTTTTAGCTTATAAATCACACCTTAATAAAAGCATAAACATGAGTATAAGGTCTGCAATGTAGTGTCTCCTGTGGTGCTGTTTCTATTAGTTTTATGACGCGCATCAGTCTTTCTCCTAGTGAATTGCATGTAGTCCTTGACAACATGAATCATCAAGCCTAAGTGATTTTTATTGAAACGTGTTTTACTTTCCAAACAATTAGAGGTGCTGCAGGATATTAGACTTTATTAAGGATATTTTACTATATAACAAAGCATCATTTATTTATTTTTCTTCTTTGCTTTCTATTTGTTCAGGGATAGACAATGCATTCGCTAATATTTATTCTTATTTCACAGCCTTTCATTTTAGATGATTGTGTTGAAGCATGTAGAAGTGTTTCCTTCCTCTGATATTTTGTGGATCACACGGATCCTTTGCCCTGCCTTAGTTTGGTCAGCAGCTGAATCATTCTCGTCATGCCTACACCATGAGTGGGGTCTGAGCTGCTATTTTGCTGTCAGGCTCCAATGTGGTGGATGCTTCATCTAAGTGTGCCAAAGTTCAATTTTATTTCTTGTTTATTTCTTGTTTTCTTATTGGAAAATGGGAGCAGCTCTGCCCTGGCAACAAAAGTGGGCTATTTGCATACTCTTCTGTGATTGGCTTGAACATTGATGGGCTTGCCAAATCACACTGTATCTTCTTGGTGATAGGCTATGCTAATTAGGTGCTGTTGCTGGGATTCTGAATAGTGGTGGGATTCTGTGTGGCAGTGGTGCATTGTGTTGCCTGGCAAGAGATGCTGATATATGAACAAGCTCCTTATAATTATAAGAATTTACAGCTTAGAGGACAAATAGTTTCTGACCAGAAATGTTTCTACTTGACATTTTGCCTCTTTTTAGTCTCTTGTTTAGTTTTTTAGGGGAGAACTGTTGTATTTTTTTTTCTTTACAGTCAAGAAGCAGAACAATCAGAATTTTCTCATTTGCTGTGCTTCATTGTGCTCTTGTTGCATGCGTTTCTTTCAGTCCCTCTCAAGAAATGCGTTACATTTTGATTCAAATTTGATTCACATTACAAAAACTGTACATCCGTACACATTTATTTTTTCAATTTATGCCGTTATGAGCATTTTGGGAAGAAAATGCTGCTGTGGGTGCTAGTGCTTTGTTTAGTCACATAAAAATCTCCCTGATGGTTTTGCTTTTCTTAAACATAGAGAAAACTCTTAATAACCTGTAAGGTTTGCGGTTCAAAGAATCATGGGGTGGGAGGAGAATTTTGCTCTAACGTGCACTAATTTAGCTTAAATTTCCTCTAGGGGGAGAGACCTCAGCATGCAAACCCTCGTCTGTCCGGCTTGCACCCTCTCTTTCTTTCCATGCTGCTGGTCTTCAGATGGCTGCTCCCATGCCTCATTCGCACCAGCAGTACAGTGACTGTCACCAACAGAGTACAGACCAGTCTGTCACTGTACTGCCATACAGTGAACAGACACAAGCACTCACTGCCAGCCAGGTACTAGATGCTTCACCCCTGTTATGAATTTGTAAATAAACATGTATAAAGCACATTATTGCATTTTACTAAGTGAATTTATCTAGTTACTTCCGCATTATTTTTTCCGTAGGATTTAGTTTTGTTTTTACGTTGGGCTTAAGTTTGCAAAACAGTCTTCTGTCTGTATTATTGCAGAGGCATATGCCCCAGTGCTTTCGTGACCCCACTTTAGCTCCTCTGAGGAAGCTCTCCATAGACCTGATCAAAACCTACAAACACATCAATGAGGTAAAGTCTGTTGAATATAGTTGTAAACCACAAAGTAGTAAAACATTAAACACTAGAACGAGCATCATCAGTGTCAGATTTACTGCTATGAAGTTCATTTTAACTGATAAATATGAAAGTTGAAACGGTCACATGTGATTGTTTGTTTTTCTTTTTATAGGTGTATTATGCAAAAAAGAAGCGACGGCATCAACAGGGTCAAGGTGAGGACTCCAGCCACAAGAAGGAGAGAAAAGTATTCAACGATGGCTATGACGATGAGAACTTCGACTACATTGTCAAAAATGGGGAGAAATGGATGGACCGCTATGAAATCGACTCTCTAATTGGAAAAGGGTCTTTTGGACAGGTAAGGCAGTTTGAATCTTCTAGAGGAGGTTTACTCGGTTTTGACAATACATGTCCAGAGCAAAGCAGACATTTTGAATGCTACTAAAAGGAAGAATAAATGATCTATCAGTCTAATCTGACAAAATAAATAAGATCTAATAGATATTAGGATGATTGATCTGAAACTAAAATAAGGATAGTTTTACAAAATAAAACAAACTTTTTTATACTTGCCATGGCCATATTTAAAGTAAAATGCTTTTTTGTATATTCTAGGAAAAAGTAAACCATGCTTTTGTGTTTAGGTTGTCAAAGCTTACGATCGTGCTGAGCAAGAATGGGTAGCAATTAAGATTATCAAGAACAAGAAGGCCTTCCTCAATCAAGCTCAGATTGAAGTACGGCTTCTCGAGCTCATGAACAAACATGACACAGAGATGAAATACTATATAGGTAAGGAATCTTTTCTAACCTTAAACACACAGGTAAATACTTGATAACTTGACATATATCTTGTCCTATCTTCTCTTTCCTCAGTACACTTGAAACGGCACTTCATGTTCCGAAATCATCTTTGCTTAGTATTCGAAATGTTGTCATACAACCTGTATGACTTGTTAAGAAACACAAACTTCAGAGGTGTCTCATTGAATCTGACACGAAAGTTTGCCCAGCAGTTATGTACAGCACTGCTGTTTCTTGCTACACCTGAGCTCAGCATCATCCACTGTGACCTAAAGCCAGAAAACATCCTGCTATGTAACCCCAAGAGAAGTGCCATCAAAATAGTGGACTTTGGGAGCTCCTGCCAACTGGGACAAAGGGTATGTAACTGCCATGTATTGTGTATGTGGAAGGAGTTAAAAAGGAAGACCTGTGTCAAGACGGTTTATATTAAAGTATATCACAGTAAAGTGTACATAAAAAAACAATTATTCATACTTCTTTATCAGATATATCAGTACATCCAGAGTCGATTCTACCGCTCCCCTGAAGTGATATTGGGAATGCCATATGATCTGGCCATAGACATGTGGTCTCTGGGATGTATCCTGGTGGAAATGCATACAGGAGAGCCTCTGTTTAGTGGAGCCAATGAGGTAAATATTAAATAAATCTTTCTATCATTAAATTATCTTTTTTTAATTAATCAAGTTTAATAGTAAGAAATGGTCAGACAAAAGTTTTTGTATAAAACTTCATTAGGTGGACCAAATGAACAAAATAGTTGAAGTGCTTGGTATCCCGCCCAATCACATCATGGACCTAGCACCAAAAGCCAGGAAGTTTTTTGAGAAGTTGTCAGATGGAACATGGAGTGTTAAGAAGACCAAAGATGGAAAAAGGGTATGTGTTAGAGATACAGCCACTGTTATAGTTTTAAAGTGTTTATCAACACATAGTAATAATACATTAACTTGTCACATATTTTGTTATTGAAGTAGAACAGTACACTGTATGGTGTGATAGGCAGTATGTTTTTATGTGCTCAATCTCAAGTGTTAATAACCTAATTTTGTTTTGATTGGTGTGACCAGTACAAACCTCCAGCATCTCGAAAACTTCATGTCATCTTGGGAGTGGAATGTGGTGGACCGGGCGGTCGCCGAGCTGGAGAATCTGGCCATGCAGTTGCTGACTACTTGAAGTTCAAGGACCTCATCCTCAGAATGCTGGACTACGACCCCAAGACACGAATTCAGCCCTACTATGCCCTCCAGCACAGTTTCTTTAAGAAAACGGCAGATGAAGGAACCAACACGAGTAGTAGTGTGTCAACAAGTCCTGCACTTGAGCAGTCACAGTCATCAGGGACCACTTCTAGTACATCCTCAAGCTCAGGTTCTTTTAAGTTTTAATTGTTTTAAAGATTGAAAATTAGTATTTGATCTCTTAACTTTTATGTAACAGATCTGATATCTAAAGGCTTGGTCATTTAGACCACCATGATAGTTTTTCTGGGTAAACCAAAAAGCGTGCTGTTTTTTGTTTTGCTTCAGGAGGATCATCTGGAACAAGCACCAGTGGGAGAGCAAGATCTGATCCAACTCACCACCATCGGCACAGTGGCGGGCATTTCGGCACAGTTATGCCTGCCATAGACTGTGACAACCTCTGCCCTCAGGTGAACCCTCTTGCTTGTCTTGTGAAGTAGTTACACATATTCGGCCTTCATTACGGAGCGATGCTAATTTTCAATATGCTTTAATCATCATGGTGCGTTCTGTAAAATGAAGTGTTAGGAAGTCAAGTGATTTGTTGCTTTTGGTCAAATTTGCTTTTCGCCCCAGCAGGCGAGACAGCCTTACCATCCACCAGTGGTATGGCCTGGAATTGCAAGACCAGAACCTGTCACTCTAGAGACTCATCCAGTCCAGGAAACCACTTTTCACGTGCCTCCCCAGCATCCCAAGGCATTGCACCCCCACCACCACCATCACCACGGACAGGTCATAGCAACGCGACCACGGCCGCGACTCTACAACTCGCCTACCAACAGCGCCTCCACGCAAGATTCCATGGAGGTGGTACATGGTCACCTGTCCATGACATCCCTGTCTTCCTCTGCATCCTCTTCCTCCACATCTTCCTCTTCCACAGGAAACCACGGCAACCGGGCCTACCAGCTTCGCCAGCTTCCTGCCAACACCCTGGACTTTAGCCAAAATGGAAGTATGAGTATGGGTTTGGGTGCCTTCTCAAACCCTCGCCAAGAGACTGGTATGGCTGCTCATTCTACACACCCTGTTGCCACAAATGCAGGAACTGGTCACTTTATAACAGAGGGACACCTGGGCATGAGACAAGGGATTGATAGGGAAGATTCTCCGATGACTGGAGTGTGTGTTCAGCAGAGCTCAATGGCCAGCTCGTGACTTTTGCTGAAATGAGTTTGTTTTTCTGTGTGACTTTTGTTTTTCTTTTTTACGTTGGTGTTTTTTTCTCCTGTTTTTTCAAAAGGTGCATAGAGAATAAAAGCTGCTCACTTCTGAGGAGAGATATCACTGAACCGCTACAAATTGAAAAGTATTTAAAAAGTATATATGTATTACCATAATTTTACGTTTTCTAGATAAGTAAGTAATACTGCAATTAACCATAGTGAAACGGAAAAATCATCTGCCAATTCACTCATCTGCATATAGTACTTATTTACCATCTGTTACATTGAAAACTGGGAGATTTCTTTATTTGTTTTTAATTTTTTTGAAACACAGTGAGTGAGAATTTCAGAGCTGTGAGCTGTCGTACAGCTTTTATATGTAAAGCAATGCAAAACATTTGTTTAGTTCAAACAAGTGAAACATATTATAATTTGACTGGTTGTTCTTTTATTTACCCTTTATGTGAAACGTCTCTAAAGAGTTGTGTGTTTAAACCTGTTGCGTGTCAAGGAAGCAGTACTTGCAGTGATATTTCGTGTTGTCGGTATTGTGAAACTCTTCAAGAGGGGGCACAAAGCTGTGGAGCTCCGGTGGCAAGTGCTGGCCAGTCGGGGTGAATGAGCTGGTGTTTGGGTCTAGACAGGCTGGTGCAGTACTCTTCAGGCTCTGAGAACTCCAGACCGGCCAGCTTCGACTACGTACAACAACAGAGGAGGAGGTGCGCTGAGGAGCAACAAGGGGGACAGATCCAGATCATTCTGGGGCTGTTGTTGAGAACCCTTTGGCCTTATGATCTTTGGACCTTGACTGAAAAGGAGCTGGACTATATTATTAAATAGAGATGGCTGTTCTCTATTTTAAGATGGAAAAACTGGTTAGAAAAGGGTAAATATGAATGGTTATTCAGAGGCCTTTATTTAGCAAAGATTTCTCATTTGAGGGACACCAAATTGCAGGGTCTTGATCAAACGTCTCTGATATGACTTCCTAAAAATCTTTCTTGCCGAAGTGGGATTATACATAGTCATCCCCATATAAGACACCATTAATTGGCTTTATTTTTTTCCCATAAAGCATGCGGTTCCCATTGACAAAAATTTGCCTCTTTGTGTTGAACACAAGATGTGTACTGAAATGTATGTGACTGCCTTTTTTTCTCCTCTTGAATTATGCTGTGAATTTTACACTTTTTTTCTTAAGTATTGTCTCCTCTTTTTTTTATATACCAAAGCTGTTGATTTTTATAGCATTTGGTGTCTGTAAGGAATAATGTAGCAGTTCACCATTTTAGCCCAAGGTTCATTGAAGTCCATTTTAGTCTGTACGCTCTTTCAAACTGGAACTTTTGCTGAACTTGTTTTAATGTTAACTAAATACTGAAAGTGGTTAATATATGGATAATCCTCCCTTATTTGTTACATTTTAGTGTGGTTTTCCTAACAAGGAGAATGTATTCGGAAGGGAAAAGACATTGACAGTTACTCTGCAGGCTACAGAGTGGCTGAGAGATCACAAATTATTCTGAGGAGAGAAAGGTGTTTTGTTTTGTATTTACCTAGTCTATCAGTCAGTGATGCTGCCTTTTATACCTAATTTGATGAACATGCTAATTTCTACCTTTTTAAATCTAAGTGGCTACTTAAATTTATTTATTCAGGCAGTCTACTGTAGCTACTGTGACCTCTGAGTCTGAGTTGAATTTGTTATCAAGTGATTGGTTCAATGCCCACCTCAGATGTAATTATTCAAAGGGTAACCTGAGGTGATGCGCTATCACACAGACACTGGGCACATGCATGTTGTTTTGAAGAGGATGTCTTTATAGTCACTATTCGGTCAGTATGGATGGCCGAGCTCACTATGATGTTTATATCCAAGTATGTGAGCTCCCCACTTGGCTTCTCACTTTGCATTAGGTCTCGATTCTTCAAAGGAACATGACGTTTAACCCCTTGTTTGTTACTTCTCTGAAAATAGCAGTGGGACACTATCCTGCCAGACGTGTATGTGTGTAGTGTTCACTTTTGCAGTTTTTTAATCTTTCGCAAAGACATCAACCAGAAACATGTTTGATATATTTACGAATCTCACAGTGGCGGAAAAGGGTTACCTGAATGTTAGCTTGATAAAAAATGTTTTTACGAAAAACATTTGAGTGCAGTTTGCTGACATAAACATTCCAAAAATCTAAAAGTTACAGAATCATTTAAAGAGTGCACCTGTTTCAGCTGCTGCTCAATGAGATCTGATTTAGTGCAGTTTTCATGAAATGCAGCCCCTTTTTAATAGTTGAATAGAATTTATGTATATATTTATATTTTTTTAAATAAAGGAAGTATAGAACTCACTACATTGCTCCTGCTGGTATGTCAATTACATTGCCATGTGTTCGATTACCTGTTTGTTTCGTTTTGTTTTTCAACCCTCCTTTACAAAAAAAGGCTTTTAGTTAAATTACTTTGACTTCAACAGGACAACACTAAAGGTAGGGCTTATATTTGGAAGAAAAGACCAGAACTTGTACCTAAAGAATCTTTTCACAGGGTATGATGCATGTTTGTCCACACTTTTTTATAATGCTCATGGTTTGCCAGGTCTGCTTCTCCCTATTTCTCTTAAATGCATTAGAGATAAATGTCACTTATACACAAGATCGTGGATTTTAGTTACACATCTGCCTATTCTATTTCTTTCTTTGCATTTTTTTCTTGACCCTTTTCATGCAACATGCACTATATAATTGAACAGCATGGGGAAAAGGATAAGTGTCCACAGATTGTAAGATATAGTAAATACTTTGCTGTGTATATGAAAATGCCCTTTGTATTATATTCAAACAGTCTTATGTATGATATATAAAAAATAACTAAATTGACGCGCTCTTGGCTTTTTCTTTATTTCCTGGCTTGTTGCTTCCACACTGATTTACGTAACGAAACTCTAATGTAGAGGACTGCATTGACGTGTAGTTCTGACGGCCGGCACCGATTTAAAGCAACTCGTATGCTACACAAAGGAATAACAAATACGTGAATCAGTCCACGTCCGACTTGCTACATAAGTACGTCTGTAGGATTCATATCAATGTTCTACCTTGATTGCTCGTGTGGCTCGTTGGTCTAGGGGTATGATTCTCGCTTCGGGTGCGAGAGGTCCCGGGTTCAAATCCCGGACGAGCCCATATTTTGTTTCATTTTGTTCCCTTGAATTTATGTAAACGCATCGTGCCAAATAATGAATACGTATAACTAAGTCACTGAGTTAAGAATACATTTATATGTGCGCAAATGACCCGTATTTCTATTATACGCACATCAAGTTACCTCATTGCGGGGATAACGTTAACTCGCCTGTACACTTACGGTACGTTAATCATTTTGTATATTATAATAACAGATCCTTTATGTGATCATAACTTTAAGCTGTTTTATTTATATGTTTATTGTTAGTGGTTGTCAAGTCACGAGGTGCATTGTGGGACTGACGCGAACTGCATTGTGGGACAGCAGACCAACAATACTGGTGCTTCATATTTGCGCGCCATGTTCGGTTCTGTAATGTTGATAAGCAAGGATATTTTATTAATGCGAGCATAACTAACAGTGCGCACGCAAGACAGTAAAAAGGGTTTTCGTGGATATTCCAGCACAATGCCCAATTTCTGCGCCGCCCCGAACTGTACCAGGAAAAGCACACAATCTGATCTAGCCTTCTTTCGGTTTCCAAGGGATCCGGAGAGGTATGACTTTCTCTGTCTACGAAATGTTATAGCAGCAATTGTAATGTCATTATTACCTTATCCTCAATGATATGGACCGCGTAAGACAAAGTTGCATTTGTCACGATTTCTTAGTGATTCTGTATTAACGCAGCACGTAAAGGCGTGATGTAAAGTTGGTGGATGACACGTTGAGTCGAGAGACACGTAACCAGTTTGATTGAGATCATATATCAATATACGTCCAGTGCTTGCTTGTAACAGTGTAGCACGGTGTAGTATTTTTTCTTGTCTTTTCATACAAAAAAAACTTGCTTTGCTATAAAGTTTCTATAGCATAGAAAATAATGAACCATAGTTTTACATAGTCTAGAATAAAAGTAAGAATACAATTCTCACACGTTATGTTGTCAGTGATTTTATATTATTGCAAAGGAAATGAGTAGGAAATCGACTGCTTTCATTGTCAGACCCTCGCTATACAACATCTTAAAATAATAATAATACTCAACATTGATGGAACATAATTATTATAAATACAAACTACTTTCCTTATAAAAGTGACTTTCTGCTTTGTTGGTAAACCTTATATTTATTTACCTAATATTTTAATTTTGATGTAGATTTACTTTTTCATAATTTGGCATTAGAGACCATCATTGACTATGGGTACTGTCGAAGTTCTTATTATTAACAGTAGATTCGCTAACAAACTCGATTGCCTGTTGTAAAAAATACATCATTTTGTGAAACTTCTAATTTGTTTTATTTTCACAGATGTAGGCTGTGGGTGGAGAACTGTCGCCGTGCCGATCTTGAGGAGAAAACTCCTGATCAGTTGAACAAACACTATCGGCTATGCGCAAAGCATTTTGAACCAGCCATGATATGTAAAACTGTAATGCCCCATGTTTTTTTGCATTTGCATTTAGTTGAAATGTATATATTTTTTTCGAAATCCATAAGGTACATTTAGTTGACTTTATTTCTTGTTTTAAGAGCCCATACAGGACAGTGCTCAGAGACACTGCGATTCCTACAATTTTTGATTTAACCAGTCACCTCAGCAATCCTCACAGCAGACATCGCAAACGCATCAAAATTCTGGTACGATGAGCTTTTCTCATAAGTGTTCTGTTTAAAAAACGAAGTGAGAAAATAACTTGTTTTTCAATCTCATCCATATTTACAGACCGATGAAGAGGTTCAAAAGATGAAAGAAAGACGATGTAAGTATGATAAATCAAATAAAACCTAGCATTAATGTGAAAATATAGTGAATTATCATTGTCTCTGTCTCTCTAGTGGAGTCTTCAATCGAACAGATGCTCTTAAAAAAAGAACGTGAACCTCAGGAAGGCAGCGAGACAACTGATGACGTCCCTCAGCTTACGCCTGAACAAAAAGAACTGAGAAATTTCTTAAGGTCTTTGTTTGAAGTCATTGTTTTAATAGGAAGGCAGAACTTTCCATTCATTGCAAAAGAAGATCCGAGTGCTATACAAGAGGAACGGCCCTATTCTGCTAGTACCTTCCAGGCACTGCTAGAAAGCCGTATCAATGCAGGCGATGAATTTCTTAGGAGGCGTTTTGAAACGGCGTCTGTCAATGAAGACTATTGCCCAGCCGTCCAGCAGAAACAAATGCTTGAGGTCTGTGAGAAGTGCGTCCGTGAAGAGATTCTTCAGAGAGTCCGGGAATGTCGCTTCTATTCCATCGTCACCGGGGATTTAGTGGAGTTCCCAGATGGAGATCACCTTCCCATATTCCTGCGTTTTGTAGACCAAGCCAACACTCTCAGAGAAGAATTCTTAGAGTTCCTCTCGCTGGAAGGAGAGGAGGTCTCCATCGCCGAAAGATTGGCGTCTCGGATCACGAAAGGGTGGGGCTTGAGTTTAGAGGACTGCAGAGGGCAGGCGCACGCAGGCTCGGGTATACTCGCCACCAAGATGAAAGTCATTGCTGCCCACCTAAAGGAGAAATATCCCATGGCGGTGATCACCCCCACTTCTACCTGTGCGCTTAACGTTCACCTTGCTAATGGCATGCCGCTGACCGGTGTGCAGGTTGTGATGTCTGTTCTGAAAAAGACGAATGCGTTTTTTAAAGCTTGTCCAATGCTGCAGGCTGAGCTTGACAAGGCCATCTCCATTCTCTGTCAGGGAAACACGGAGAAAGAAAACTATCTCAAGGAAGCCTCACGTTCAACCTGGACCGATCTTCATAACGTGTTTGAGATGGCCGTTGATCTGATGGAGCCGCTCCTTCTCTGCATGGACTCCGTACATGACAATGAAGAACTAAAGTGGAACGACCAAAGCACCAGCGAGGCCTACGCCATCTCAGAAGCTATCGCAGACTTTGAGTTTATTGTGACGATGGTTATATTGAAGAACGCTTTGTCATTCACGAGAGCTTTTGGCAAAAACCTGCAAGGAGAAACTCTGGATGTCTTTTTCGCTGCCAACAGCCTGACTGCAGTTTTGCATTCGTTGCACGAGGTGATGGACAATCTTGAAGTATACCATGAATTCTGGTTCGAAGAGGCTGTCAACTTGGCTACTGCGATAGAGGTCCCTGTGAAAGTCCCGAGGTTATTCCTGCGAAAGCATCAGACAGTCGACGGAATGGAAATACAGGCAGAGTCTTTTTTCAAAGACTATCTCACACTCCCAGTTATGGAGTATATCGAGCAGGAGGTCAAGGACATCTTTTCTGAGAGTCATCTCAAGGCGCTGAAGTGTCTGTCGCTCGTCCCAGCAATCATGGGGCAAATGAAGTTCAATACCTCCGAGGAGAGCCACGCGGATGTGCACAGGAGCGATCTGCCCCATCCGGACACGTTGGCTGCCGAGTTGCATTGTTGGAGGATAAAATGGAAACACAGGGGCAAGGAAGTCAGCCTGCCGTGTACCATTCATGAGACTCTTCAGCACTCGGATGTCAAATTCTTTCCGAATGTAAATGCGTTTCTGAAGATTCTGGCTACGTTGCCAGTGCTGAAGCTTGACGGGAGTCACGGTGAAACTGCCCAAAAACGCTTGCAAGCTTACATTATTGACACGTCATTACATCCCAGGTGTAAAAATCTGGCTGTGCTGAACATCAATTACCATGTAAAAACGGACTTGGAAGAAATGGTTCAGTGTTATTTAAAAAGTTACCCTGAAGAAAGCGAGAGCGATTGACAGACAGGTTCCTGACAACTGTGCTATTCAAAACTATTCAAAATTGTTTTACTTTATATTTTGTCAGTGATCTGGATTCCTCTATATCACAACTGCATTTCTCTTTAACCTTTTCATTTATTTAGATTTTCATTGAGAATAGAGTACTATTTTTACATTTGATAGGACATTTCAGAAAACATAAAAATAAAAGTAAGACATTTGAAGAGGGGGTTTGCTTTTGTGTAGATGTGACTTTAAATACAAGTGGCCCAAAGTGTAAATAAAATGAAAGCACTTTTGATGCCCTGTTCTGTTATGATGTAATGTTTTTGTCTTTATTGGCGCAATATGTGACGGGACTTTTATCCGACAAACAAGGCATTCAGCTTTTTATTTATAGGTCCAGTGTATGAATTTTAGAGGAGAAACAACATGGCAAAGGGGATCTGCGGTGTCGTCCACCAACTTTACATCACGCCTTTACGTGCTGCGTTAATAGAGAATCACTAAGAAATCATGACAAATACAACTTTGTCTTTCGCAGTCCATATCATTGAGGATAAGGTAATAATGACATTTCAATTGCTGCCATAACATTTCGTAGACAGAAAGTCATACCTCTCCGGATCCCTTGGAAACAGAAAGAAACATGGCAAGGGACCTGCGGTGTATGTGGATAGAAATAGCTCATGGTCTATGGTCGTAAAAACATAACGCTTCATTATGTAAGGTCTTAATACACCTCTGAAGACAGATAGTTCTGTAGATTATATTGCATTTCTGTTAATAGATCCTCCCAGAATGTACACACTGGACCTTTAAATAGTGACATACTAAACCATTATTTTGTTAATGAAAGATTGAGGCCGAGTAAACAGATTGGTTGTGTCTGTCCTATCCTTCAAATCTTTTCAGGAGCAAACAGCTTGTACCGCCATGCCTCAATAATGTTGTACCTCTTTCATTTTCCTTGGTCTTTGTTGCCAAAATGAATTCTATATGAATACTGTCTACTTAATATTATTTACATGTGCATTTGCGTGTGGTAGTTTATCACTGCCGTACACAAGTCTAATGCAAAGACATTTTTATGCCAAGTTGATATAACTTGGATAAATCGAGCTACCATATGGATACAGCTTAAATTAGGAAACATTTGTATTTTATTCTTCAACAAAACGACGAAGTCCTATGAAATAAGGGTCTAAGGACAAACGCAATGCATTAATAAATGTATTTTCCTTATCTGATTCAATCAACATTTACACAGCCATCATTCTATATCCTTTGCATATTTTCCATGGTCATGCATGCTTGACCTAAATTGGTCTGATCTACAATTATAAGATGCATATGACGTAAATGTACATCCTGATCACAGTCAAAATCAATTATGATTTGTAAAAAAATTCAATGATCAACTATAAGTAATTACATTTTTATTGTGATAAAGCATTTCTGTCCAGTCATGCTACAACAATTAAGGGTCAGTTCAAACCAAAGCATCAAGTGACAGAGCTGATGGTGCCCCACCCCATGCGTGCGCCACACACAAAACACACGTACTATCACCACTAGATGGTATGTTTTCCACATGCCACATTGAAACAAAAGAATGGATAGAGCTTCAATCATGCAGGGTGGGTCCATTCAACCCAAATATAAAAAAACACATACGTGCTGAGAGTTTCATCAACAAAACCTACCACGTTTTTGACATCACACATTCAAAATGAACAATCAAATGTTCAGCCCCGTTTGATACATCTCTATAGCTGCTGTTCTGTCTAAATACACCAATTGCGTTTATGCTCAATTTCTGTAAGCTGAGGAAAATGCATAGAGGTCCTGCGCATCACCCTGTAATTGTCATGAGTAAATGTATTCAGTATTTTTAATATTATCATTTTATTTTTAGTCAGAATAACGTAAACGGAGTCCTTGCAGAATGTAGGAGGAGGTCACTGAGGATGTGTGCCAGCGTTTGAACGGTTAAATGATCGGCGTCTCCACCCGCTGCTGCCCATGCAGACGCTGACGGCTGCTGGTGATAGTTCACTCCGCAGACCCCGAGGATGCGAGAGAGACGGGCGGTGTCTCTTTCATACAGATGTCAATGAACTCATGTGAACTGTATCCTTTTTCTGAAAAAAAAATCTACCGAGAATCATTTAACTGATATTACTTTTTTCGCTGCTGCGCAAACGCGTGCCTAAAGATTCAGGGGAATTTAACGCTGGGAAGGACTTCTCGCATCTTACGCATCCAGAAGGTACACGTTAAGAAGGCATCGTCAGATAGGGTCTGATTCATTTCATTGTATTTCTGATTCGTTTCTCTTAAGAATCAAGCATTTGCCTCGCTGTTATCGATCATGGCATGGCCCTGTATTACCAGGGCTTGCTGCATCAATCGCTTCTGGAGTGATCTGGACAAAGGTGACATTGCGGTGCCTTTGGTTTTCACCAAATATTCAGATGTGGCCGACGTGCAACATCTGCACCCGCAACCTAAACCACTCATTTCACAGAAGCCTCCGGTCACCACAGAAAGCCAGCCAGTCCATGGCGCTCACCCGGAGGCGTCGGCCAAAGCCATCCACGCTGCCGCTGATGCCGCAGGGCCATCATCATTATCTCACGAAGGCTCGAGCGCTTCCGTGACGCGCGAGGATTTCAAAGCATGGAGCGTGCGCCCCGAGAGAAGCTGTAAGCCTAGGAACGAGTTCCAACCATCCAAGGCCCCTTTCAACAATGTGACTCAGTATCAGAAAGATTATAAACCGTGGCCCATTCCGAAAAGGGGAGACCATCCCTGGATTCCCAAACCCACCCCTGCGTCCTGTAAGGGTGAGAGTAAATTCTCCAAACAGGAGCACGCCACTTCTGAGGTTGAAACCGGCGTGGAGAAATGCGAGATCGAGGAGAAGATGCAGGAAAAGGAGAGTAAAGAAAAAAGAAAGAAGCCGGATAAAAAAGAGAGTATCTCGGATGTTATTAAAAGGGATACAGATGTTGCAGTGGAGGGGAAAAAGAGGTCAACAGCAGATGCTCTGAACAGGCAGATTAAACAAGAGGTCACATCTGGAAGCTCATACAGGTATGTGTTCTGTTTATTTCTTTAGCGTCAAATACTTGCTCAAAAATCTCTGTGACTGACAATACATAAATTATTTATTGAATAACAATTGAAATGTGTCACAGGCCCATCATTCAGCTGCTTCACAATTATATTTTCTGATTGCCACATATGGTTATAAGTACCATTTCCCCATTATAATGTCTCAAATGTTGACACTGATAATAAATGACAACAATCAACCGCCTAATTGTGCATATAATTATGTGCTACCATTAATTCCGGACAACTTTCATCAGAACTACACATAAGACAAATTTGGTTGTTTTGTGCATCCAGATATCAAAGTCAGTAACAAGTAAATGATGAAGAAAATAAAGAGCATATTATCAAATATTTTATGAATGTAGTCAAATGTAACACTAATGTGATCAATTAATCATACTGTATATAGGTCCACGTTAGTACGATAAAAATTCGATCCAGTTACAGAAACACATCAGTGCGCCAATTTAAAAAGTAATAAATCGATACATTTAAAACGTTTTAAGCAAATCTTTGGTTCATCACCCTGAAAAATGTTGAGTCATTCTTAAGCTTTTAGGTCATTCTGCTTATAGCTGTAATATAATAGATGCACTTTGATGTCATGATTTGTTTATCTTGTTCGCTTCCCAATGTGTTTGTTTTGTTTAAGTAAAGATGTGTATTTTTGACTGTTATCTCTCTAAACATGTCAGCTTTATACTGTATCTAAGTCTTCTCTTCTCAGGCACAAATTGCAAAACAGTTGTCAATTTTCATTTCCTGCAGTGTTGAATTTCAGAACACGTGACTTCTCCATGTGTAATGCTAGACGCCTAATATTTAATACATTTACAAAATTATTGATTTATTTCCGCAGGACGGAATTCAAAGCTTACACCGATATCAAACCAGTGAAAGTGTTCAAATCTAAATCTCAGTATAAACTCCTATTAGAGGGGAAAACCAACGTGGAGACCAGTTACAACGCCACCTTTAAAGGAGAGCAGGGCAAGCCTCAGACCACAGATAACAAGGTGATAGAACGCCGCCGGATACGAAGCCTGTACAGCGAACCGAGCAAAGAATCAAGCAAGGTATGTTTCCTTACGTCATCAGGAGTGATCATAGAATCTGTGAGATTGATAACCAAAATCCAAATTATAATAAAAAATGAAATGCAGTGTAATAGTTAAATATTCATTTTGAAATGCTTTATTAATATGAGGCTTAACAGGAGAGTTGAATGTTGTTGATTCTGAGGTAGAAAATGTTGAGAATATTTCACTCAAAATTAGTAATACATACACACTCTCATGATCCATCTGTTTATTTAAAGAATCTTCACATAAACCATATCCAGTCAATGACAATAAATTGTGAACATGGGCTGTTACAAAAAAGCACTATGTGACAAGTCCATACTACGTTTTTAAGTCTCTTAAACAATATAGTGGGTTTTTGTGAGAAACAGATTGAAGTCTGTGTTGTTATTCAATGATAATCTTCACCTCTGCTTTTACTACCAGATTTAAAATGAGGCCTGCGTGGCATATGGCATGGGTTATGTGTCAATAACCGAATGTTTCTGTCGATTAACAAACATAATTGTGTTTTGCTGTGTCGTGTAACCAAACATGATGTTGAATCCACTTCATGTTTCATCGCTTAACGTCACACTAAACAGCCTGTGGTCACTGGAACTTTTGTTGTACAGGAAGTATGCAAATATTATTTTAAAAAACATTAACATCAATATGAGAGTGTATAAATAATGACTTTTGGGGTGAATTATACCTTAAGATGTGAAACCAAATGCTTAGAAACAAGGAAAGTTTAATAGTGTGTATGTGCATGTTATGTCTTACTCTCATAGGACTGTTCAGAGAGTGACAGCCGCTCTGTTCTGTAGTCAGGTGTGTTTGGAAAGCATGGAACTAAAGTTATCCACCATACAATTGCACCATCACAAAATCCTGGAGGGGCCGAATCTAATGAAATCCTCTTCACAATGAGGATTTGCTGAACTCTGTGCATTTTTCTGCATGAATCAATGTAGTATGCTCACTATCAAGAGAGGCCCTAATGTGCTTTTGTAACTGAATGCAACGAAGTTTATTGGCTTTTTATTTTCTGAAACATGGAGCAGAAGCGTTTGAGTGCCAAAAGATACTAATAGGGCTCTTCTCCATTAGTATCAAAACTAACCTCTCATTGATCACTGTAACCATGCTTCCTATACTAGAAAGTACAGGTAAACTGGTAATAGTTAATTTAGTTAATTTATTCATTATTTGAGAATATATGTTTAGAATGAAAGGTATGGATAATATTCACTCACACATTATATATGTTATACATATATACATTTTGATTACATTGAGCTTGCTTTAAAAGACTTGGCTTGAATACACGCTATCACCAAAGTCTGCATCTGAGAATGCAGAACAATTCTCTGTTTATATGCAGTTGCATTTACTTTATATTATTCTATTCGGCCTAAGTATCACATCCTAGCAATGTGTCATGAAATACTAACCGCCACCGTAACAATTGAAACATAACTCACAATTTTTTTTTTTCAAAATAAAACAGATTTTTCTAATGTACAGTGTGCACTACAAAGTCACTGGCTGAGTTTGTAAATGACACATTTTTCAACGTATTTTTATTATATGCTGCTAAATTGGTACCGTAGAGGTACCATTACATTACAAACTACAAATAATACGAAAACAGGAATGGTTAAATATTTAATGGGAATATATAGTTTTTCATTGTTCTGCAATTTGTAGTAATGTACCCAAAATGTTTCTTTTTGTTCTCTGTAGGTGGAGAGGCATCACGTATCACTTTCCAAGCCAAAAAAGACAACAAGCCATAGCAAAACAATGAAAAAAGCAAAGGAAAAGCAAATCGCCGCAAATCCAGCTGCCAAGAAGAAAACCTCAGTGAGCAACCAGGAGCCAAAGCCAGAGGGAGGCGTCACCAAGAAAAGCAAAGAAATTATCAACAGACTAGCCGAAGGAAAAGATTAAGTGGACTTTTGTGTTGAGGGGAGGAGGGGAGGCTACAGTAAGGGAACAGAGGACTCTCATCCCCTCGTTCGTTACTCTTACGGCCTTGCCTTCTGTGTCTTTGCCTGCTTGCTGTAGTGGATCAAGGAGTGTCTGCGTGATTTGTCTTGACTGCGCGGCCACTGTCCGGTCTATAACAAATCTGTATTTGCTTTTGCCCTTCCATATACATCAATAGCTTTCTCCGTGGCAAAGATATTTTACTAAACCTTATTGCATGCTGCCTTCGAGAAAATGGCCACAAGCCTTATAAAAAACTGCTTTTGCTTTCTCTTGCATTGAAAGATATTTATTGTAAACCTGAATGGTTCTTTCAATCACTCGCAAGAATGTAATGTGGACTGTAAGTTTACAGAACACCCTAAATGCACCGATGGATCACATTCTAATATTTCACGTCACATTGTTGTATACCTCACATAAATCCACAGCGAAACACAAGAATGTCGTAACTTCCTAAACAGGTGCACGAGATTATCAAAGCATATTCCAGATTCTCTTTCAAGAATTTGGATAGACCAATCAAAACCATTCAAAGTCTAATTGTTAACTTAGTGTAGAGCATTACGCTTAGGAAACATTAAAGCTCACCTTGCTCAGTTCTTAAAGCAACAATCAAATGTGATGCTATGTGATAAAATAATTTATTATTGTAAATCTGAAACTGCCTGCTGCTTTCATATAGTGTTAAATCAGGAAGAATGCTGTTAACCACGCAGCCAGCTGAGTTCCAACTTTTGAGACTGTGCCGAGAGGTCCTGACAGACAGAAGCATGCCCATTATTATCATGTGTACTGTTTGTCTATCATCATTTGATTCTTTCATTGAAGTGCTGGCACGCTCCTGCCTGTGGGGCGAGAGCCCTGTCAGTTGAAACTCTACAGCCTCTTGGTTTCTTGCTCCTCCGAGGTTGTCCAAAACATGTGCTTCATGCACAGCATTCTAGGTGCTATCCTCAAGCTATGCTTTTCCGTTATAAACAGTAGTGCCTGTATATTGAGCAACATGGGGCCGATGTCAAGTGGTTCAATTCTATGTGTGACGTGCTTGTGTTGTGAGCTTGCAGTGAATGAAAACGATTAAAGTCATAAAATCAACACATTTGTTTTTTGGTTTGTCAGTTTGTGAAATTGTGAAAACGATTACTTGTGATGGTGCTGCTGCTCTCAAATGTCAGAAAAAAACATTGCAGGTAAGCTTCTCCCAGAAGAGACCCAGTCATCCTCGCAAGTCATAAGCTTGGCACTAGTTTCACATACTGCATACGGTTTGGGTAAAGGAAACTGTAAATAACCAACTCAGGTTAAATGTAAATGGCATCACTGAACAAGTCTAGTACATTTAAAAGCAAGTCTATAGCGACTCTTTATTATTAGTGCTAAATTTTGACATTTTAAATATTCAGTTTTACTACAATCTTTTCAATTTAATCATCCTTTTTTTATAGTTTACTCTTGTAAGGCAAGGTTAAAAAGTAGTTAACCACGATGTAATGGTAAATATGAAATACACATGATGTACATTAATAATCATATTTGTATAAATGATTGTCTGTAGAAATGCATTCGGATTGTTTTTTTTACAAAACAAATTGACAAGGCTAGACGAACTCAGTGACTTTTATTTTGCCTTCGTCGCGGAACATACGTCACACCTTCCCCATCATCCCAAACAAACGCATTACCCGCGTTCGCGGCTGACTTCCTATCCGGTCTACGGAAGGATACAAGTTATGTGTCATTTAATTTAGCCCCTAAACGTTGTATTTTACGACCAGTTTGCCAAATGGCTTGATATACTTCGAGACTGTATGATTATGCTCTCTCCGTTGCTGCCTGTTTTGTGAGCGCGCTTTTAAACCTCGGCCATTTCATGACACCGAACTAGCAACTGATCTTCAAAACATCTTAACGTTACGAGACTCGATAACGTCAAAGTAAGTGAACGCAAGGATTTGATTGCCCCTTTGGCAAAGCATGACGTCGAAGCGTCATTTACGTTGTGTGCTTGAATGTGTGTTGCTCAGTTGACCACCGCTAATGTTAACCTTACCCGCCCTTGGTTACGTTTTGAGCTACCTGCTTACTACGAGACGGTAGCTTCAATACGTTAGATGGAATAACTTTTTGTATCTTTTCAAAGTTACAATGGCAAAAAGAAGAAAAGTCTCTAAAACCGTGGTGTCATGCGAGTGGGCGTCTTGCTCCTTTAAGAGTCAAAGCATGGAGGAGTTGAGTGATCACATGTCTTTGCATCTGAAGGAACACCTTGGGGAAGGAGATGCCATGGAGGAGCTAGGTATGTCATTGACATGATGTCATGATGCGTGCAATAGATTGACGTTTTTGTGTCATTGTAAATTTGAGTGTATTTACGGATATGGGTGTGTTTCTCTGTTGTAGAGGACTATCAGTGTCTGTGGAGAGGCTGTGAGTTTTTGGCTATGGGAAACCAGAGTGAGCTTGTCACTCATGCGCATTTCCACATCTTCCACAGCAAGCTGAAACACATTGGCACTCAGCTTCTTGAAACCCACCCCGAACTGCCTAGCTGCACTCAAGATCTACATAGTAACAACCTTGTTCCTGACGTCTCCGAGGGTTTTGTCTGTCAGTGGCAGCACTGCGATGTAAGTATGGATGTTTTCATTTAGAAATGTTTCTTTTGTTATATAAATAAAGGGGGATGTCATACATTTGTTTAATCTTTTGCTTCTACCAGAGCTCATTTAATAGTCCGGAATGGTTTTACCGTCACGTCGACATGCATGCACACTGCACTGAGCTTCAGCCTCTTCCTGATGGACAGCAGGCTCTGTTCTGCAGCTGGTCAGGTGGGCAAAACTAGAATGACATTGTCTCTTGTCGTCTAAAAGCTTTGTACTGTTATGTTTCTACGAAAGTTAATGTTTGTTTGTTTTTCGTAGGCTGTGATGCTTTTTTCAAGATAAAGTACCGTCTGCGTGAACATCTGCGCAGTCATACGCAAGAGCGCCTTGTTGCGTGTCCCACCTGTGGATGTATGTTCTCAAGCAATACCAAGTTCTTCGATCACATCCAGAGACAAGCTGAACCAGAAGGTCATACAAATATATTTTGTATGATTTTATGTCAATCTGCGCTTTCCAATACACACTCAACAATTCCAATTGATTTATGCAGATTCTCTCACATGTGGACATTGTGACAAAGCGTTCGCCAACGAGAGGCTTTTGCGAGATCATGTCCGTCAGCACGGTGAGTTCACTTCCAGCTTTGTTTGTTTGCATTCGATGAGTGCTTTGTGAAAGTGCGCGAGTTTGAGAGAAACTGATGTTTTCTTTTGTTTTTGCAGTGAATCACATAAAATGTCCTCTGTGTGACATGACATGCACGTCTCTTTCCACCTTGAAGATCCACATCAAATTCCGTCACTGCGATGAGAGGCCTTTTCCATGTGACTTCTGTGAGAGCAGGTGACTGCCGAGAGCTTGTATGTTGTCCACGTAAAATTAAAGTACAGAAGGCCCTGCTTCTATTTATTCTCTGTTTCTGTCTCTGTTCTGACTTAGCTTTAAGAACCAGCATGATCTACGAAGACACATGGAAACCCACAATGAAGGTGCAGCGTATCACTGTACAGTAGAGGGCTGTGGGTATTCTTCACGTATGGCGCACACCATGAACCAGCACTACAAGCGAGTACATGAGGTCAGCCAGCAGGGGGTGGTAGAACCACAGCTTTGAGTTTTTTTAAAAGCTAAAATAAAATGTGAACTCTGAGTTTGAGGTTTCAGAACAGCTGACATGAGATAGTTCTATCAACTCTGGGTAGGATTACCTTGAGTTAAGCGCATGCACCATGACTACGACAAGCCATGATCAATAGCGCTCCTATATTATGATTCACCATGACAGTGGTGCCAAAAAAAGCAACATGGCGGCAGAAAGCTTGAGAGCGAGGCACACTTTCCGCTCTGCATACAGTGGATTTACTAATGTGTTGAAAATGACTTAATTAAATAAATAATAGATCTACCAATAAACAAACAAATGAATAAAGGAATGACACAACAGCAGTAATACAATTCCCCATCATTGCTCTAGTGGTGAATGTGAGACGTCATGGTGTATAGGAAACTTGTTAGGGTGTCAGACTTTTGTGTCAAAGTCAGTCTGATCACCAGTTTGAACCCTGCTCGGAGCAGATTTGAGTAGGAATGGCTGCACGTCTAAATTAATTGTTTGTTACCTAATCAGGTCCTGAATTGCTCTCCTGAAATCAAAGTACATCCCAATAAATTAATACAGCCTCTTCACATACATGTTCCTCTATAAAAGCACATATGACATTTTAGTCACTGAGATGGTCTCTGTGTGATCAAAATGTGTGCCATGAATGAATGAGGTACACCACTTGCACTTTAAAAAGGGGGAGGAGATCGAACCAGGTTAGGTTCACAGAGTAAGTTACTATGGTTACTGATTCTGAGTAAGTAACCTCTCTTTTAGAAACGGGCTTGAGTTACTCCGCTTTCTATGGTTTGACATTCCTCACATTCTGAAACCGAGAACCCAGAGTTTCCCTAATTTTAGGGTTAATATACTCAGTTTTCACTAAACTTCCTTTCTGAAACGGGCCACAGTACGACAAATCTCTATTGACATGATTTAAGTACAGTTATTTTACCACAGGAAATATTTTGTATTTATCGCTCAACCAAAAACAGTTCAAGGAAAATACAGCCACGGTAAAAATGAAGAGTTCATTCAAAATTTTGATTTCAAATCAGCGTTTCTAGTTGTATTGTGGCCATTAGAGTCCAGTGTTTGTTGAATTTGAACAGAGTCAAACCTCAGGAGTGACATAACGTCTGTGATAATCATCCAGGTTATCACATTAAAAAAAAAAGAATTTAACTTATGATTAATGCAACAATAATATTTGTAATGTATTTAGGAAAAGTAAATATAAACGTGTTTTCTTTGCAGTATTTGAGGTCTGAAAAAATACAGATAATCTTTTCTGTTATTTTGACCTGTTTCTCTAGTTTTCATTTTCTGCAAATAAATGCAAATGGAAACAATATTTTTATTTGACGTTTGGGAGAAATATTGTTAGTAGTTCACAGAATGAAACAATAATGATCATTTGACCTATATACCTATAAATAGTAAACTCAGAAAAACTGAACATAGTCTTTAAAATGGTCTCTTAATATTTTCTACAGCTGTATTTATATAGATACACCCTGTTGAACGTAAAGCACATATATAGCCATATAGCTCACTGGCATCAAATCCAGTGAAACCAGTAACTTCCGAATGTAATGACGTAAAGAATGTTAAACTATTGCTTTATTTACATACTTCTATACAATTGCCATTAAAACGTTTTACAATTTAGTTGAATAGTTAAATTATCTGTTTTATCAACTCATTCCACTAATATATTCAGTAACCTTCTGCATCAGGATAACATGGTTCCAAGGTACAAGTGCCACCTTTGCGACAAGACGTTCTCTTGGTGTTACACACTTACCCTCCATCTCCGAAAGAAGCATCAACTGAAATGGCCATCTGGTCACTCCCGTTTCAGGTAAGTGAAAAACACATTAACACAGACATAAAACTTCAACTGTGATTCATATGGTTACCCGATTTCATTCGTGTAGTGATTTCCACAATTTCCTGTTCTAAACAGGTACAAGAAGGATGAGGACGGGTACCTGCGGCTCAACATGGTGCGCTATGAGACTGTGGAGGTCACGGAAGAGTTAATAAAGAACATGGCTGTTAAACACACCCCTCGCAAAATCTCCAATTCAACCCAAGGTCACCCCAAGGAGCCTGCGCTGCATCCCGACAGCGGAGAGAGCACTCCTCAACACTCTTCCTCGCCTTCATCTCCCTCCTCATCGTCATCCACCTCAGAGCTCATTGAGGCGGCCGACAGCAGTGCATTGAACGGGGATGAAACGTCTGTGTATTGTGTGTTGAACACTGTGACTGATGTGAATGGAGAACCAGAGGAAGTGGAGTCTGGCGGGCCATCAGGGGCTGTTATAGCTCTGGCTGCGGTGGCTAGAGGTCTGGGAATGGACGTTGTGTAATATCTAATGAAGTTTTACCGGATGGGCAACATATTTTAACACTTTTTGTGCACGGGATGTCAGGAAGAAGAGCCTGTTTTATTAGATCAGTGTTGTTTTAACACGCTCATTTCAATTGATGATGTTCATCTGTTGTTTGGCATTTTGTAGCTTTTTAATCTCAGGTATTATTTTAGGAAATATATTGTCCCCTGGGAATTTCATATAGCACTCTGGAAACGTTCCAAAAAATGTTCATACATTTTTACTCTTGATGTTTTAATTGTTTTAAAAAACATGTTTTGGCTTTTATTTGTATTTTTTGCTAGTAAATGGTCAGGAATGATAGGGTAAATATTTGCGAGAATATAACTAACAAATCTAGTTTATTTTTATCTATATTTGTTGAATATTTGACATTTAATTGCACTGTATTAGTGTACCATTATAAGCAGTCGCCTTGCTGTGGTTGTATAAAGTTTACACCTCAAACATCAACATAAAATAAATAAACAAATGTTTTCCTCAGAATTAATTTTATTCTTTGACCAAAAACAAAAGCATAATTTCATGAGCACTGTACATTATAATAACTACACTTTGTTTGATGTGAAGTGCTTGTTATAGGTAGATTCTCACAGTCAACTTCACCGAGTCTCAGCGTCTCTGTGCAGGAGGGAACCAGGTCTGTCTGTAAGAGGTGTCATTCGTCTCGGTGACCCTGACCGTGCAGCTAGCATTGGGAAAAGTGAGTGTGGTGGGGCGTGTACATAAGCAGCAGGTAGAGTCCTGTAATGTGGGGCGTGCGGTAGCCCGTGGCTCTGGTAGGGTGACGCAAGGAACCCCGGATGAGCCAGATGGGGATCCAGTGCCATTTGGTGCATGGCCAGCAGGCGACTCCTCTCGCTGTCCTCACGCAGGAGAGCCAGGCGCTGCCGCTCCTCCAGTTGACTCCTGTGCTCAAATGCTATGGACTGTAAAAACATCTCCCTTGGGTAAGCAGGGTGACCCATCATGGCACGCTGCAGTGGGTCGGTCCTCATCAAGAGTTCTTTTCCCAAAGAGTCTCTTCGAGGGAGATCTAATCCCCTGTACATGTTCCTCATGGATTCCCAATGTTGTGGGGAGTAAGGCAGCCTCTCGGCTCCTGGTAACGGACCCATTCCCAGGAAGGGTGAGAGCAGACGAGCCCTGTCGAGGCTGGGATGTCTGTCGAGGCTGTAATGTCTGTGGAGGCTGGGATGTCCACCTGGGATTCCCATTGGCAAAGGAAGAGGTGAAGGATTTATCCCAGGCGTTCTGGGACCCTGCCATGTTTTCTCCACACTCTTCTGATGTATAACATCTGACTCCTGATCGTCTCTCTTTTCCTCCTTGATCCTCACCTTGCTGCTCTTTTCATACTCGATTCTGACCTTCTCAGGGGGCTCCCACGGTTGGACATCATTGTTCGGCCTCTTTAAATCATCTTTATGTAGCTTCGGTGATGAGCTTTCCTTTGCTGTTGGCTTCTCTTCAGCAGGTTGCTGCTCAGATTTTACATCCTTCTCTCTTCTGTCACTCTGGATCTCTGTGTTTCTCTGATTCTTGGGTTCTTGCGTCTGTTGCTGGAGCTCTTGTGTTGGTGTTTTCTCTCTCAGCCGTTCGTCGTCTTTTGGGTGATCTGGAGAGGAAGCTTTAGACATCTCTGTTGATTGTGTGTTATCCAATGTGCCGTGTATGATGGGGGATGAATTTCTTCCATTTGATTTCTCTTTTGTCTCCCTGTAATGTGATTGAAATAAAGGATGATTTCATCTTTAGGCTGGATGTCATTACTGTATATTATATAATTTATAGTATATATCCCTTTATTATTTTTATCTGTAGAGCGTTGGGCTTGTGATCAGAAGGTTGCCGGTTCTAATCTCAGTGCCAACAGGTCATGACTGAAGGGTTCTTGAGCAAGGCACCTTAGCCCTGATTGCTCTGCAGTAATGTGCCACTGTATAAAACTACTTGTAAGTCGCTTTGGATAAAAGCGTCTGCCAAATGTAAATGTAGGTGGTATCTGTGGATAGTAATGGATGACTTACACAAACCTTTCCTGATCATCTTTGACCAGAGAGTCCTTCTTAATAGTAGTTTGGTCCATACTGGACGAAACCCTTTCTGGTTCAGAAGACCTCGGACGCAGAGGGGGTGTTGGGAATGAAGATGGAGTTTGCTGCAGTCGATTCCAGGGCTCCAGTGGCCCACCAGGAGTTCCCACTGGTGTACCATCTTTAAGGGCAAGGGATGCATTCGGTGCTATGGAGGACAAAGAGAAAGATTAGCAATGCATAATCACCTTATGGCTGCAAAGATGTTTATTAAAAACATTTATGGATGTTCTTACTAAGCGTTGGGTTTCCTAGTCCTCCAAAAGCAGACACGCTCAGTGCAGTTAAACCTCCAAAGGGGGGTGGCTTGTTAAGAGGCTCTACAGAACAACAGAGAGATTGGTTTACATTATAAGCAGTAATAGCGATGTATATATATATGATGTTCTGCTGGGTAAAGGTAGCCTTACCGGGATGGGGGACAAGACTGTGGAGATTACTTGGGCCATGTGGTAAGGGTGGTCTGTATGGTGAAACTGAAGGATGTGTGGGACCTAACAAGAGAGCAGTGAGTGATTCATTAATGAAGTCAAGCTGTCTTTATCCTGGAACAATAATCCTGCCGAACAAACGTAT
Organism: Barbatula barbatula; assembly: GCF_947034865.1. Taxonomy (NCBI): domain Eukaryota; kingdom Metazoa; phylum Chordata; class Actinopteri; order Cypriniformes; family Nemacheilidae; genus Barbatula; species Barbatula barbatula. The sequence continues at coordinate 11,783,171 of NC_136782.1, forward strand.
GTCACACCGTACATAAACTACTGGTGAAAATTGTGTCTTGATTAGATTATTGTCCCAGCACTGAGCCTGTAATGTGATTGGTTAATAGGGATATTGTTCCAGGTCCAAAAAAAGACGGTGATCCACAAACACACCTTGGCTTCATCTTTTAATTTACCTGCATTAGAGAGGATGGTAGCAGGGCGAGGTAAATCACGCTGCTGCAGTCCCATGAAGCTCGAAGCGGGTGATCGATTCATAAACTCAGGTTTAAACCCAAAGTCTAGTTTATGTGGCTCAATCTGCATTTGCTTCTGTAATGAAAAGAGAAATAAGTTAATACAATACGTTGTACAAAATTACGCACACAAATTGTGACTGGTGTGATTTGAACTTACTTTCATTCTTTGCTGATGATGGTAAACCTGCCACGCAATGTGCACATGCATTGCACACCACTTCCCAGGTTTCTATGGAAACAAAAAAGGGTAAATAACTGTCCCTGGTTTAAGAGGTTGATTTAAAACACATTTTAATAGTCAGATGAGACTCTTACCTTTGCTTTAGGACACATGGGATCCAAAAGCTGTAAAATACATATTACAAGTATTAAAAATTATCCTTGTATTTCCCATATGAAAGACAGTAAAAAAAGCAGTAAATATTTAATGAATTTAAGGGGTCATATGGTGTGAATTCGTGTCTTTTGTGTGTTATAAGTTACCCATGCATGTATTAGACATGTAAAATTGCTAAATTTGAGGTGTCGGCACAAAAGATGCATTCTATCTAAAAGTGAATGCTCACCCAGAGCTGCCTAAAATGCCTCGCGTAACCACACCCCCACAAATCTACATCAGTTCGTGGTATGTTTTGACTAAGACCGCCCAAATGTAAACGCAAGTAAGGTGGGTGTACCTATCAGTACAATTGCGTTGGAACCTGAATTTCCAAATATGGTAAGAGGCGTTACATTTCCGTCACACGCTTGCAGCATTCGACCAATCACTACGCAATGCTTAACTGGCCAATCATACCACATGAGCTTTGTAAAGAATCTGCTCGTTTCAGAGAGCCGGGGCAAAGAGGAGATACAAACATGCAATCGTGTATACACATGAAATCGTGTATTACAAACTTAATCATGTATACACGTGAAATCTAAAAGAAACTTAAATCGTGTATACACATGAAATCTAAAACAAACGATAATATTTGTTTTAGCAGTGTCATATGACCCCTTTAATGTGGCTCAGTCTGATTAGAAAAGATGGGAAAGTGATAGGAAATGGAAACTTACTCTCGGCTCTTTCTGTAAATGTTGGTGTGACATTGTTCCAGGTCTTGACACCACATCTAGTGGGTTGGAAGCCTACAAATACAAATACTCATGAATATAATGTCTACATAAATTATACTAAATATATAACTTTATTCTGAATTCGAAGTGTACATTTCTAGCATAATTTCCTTATGTTGAATATATGCAGCTAGATAAATGATGCATATGGTTACACTTATCATTCACTCTGTCTGAATTGCAATATAGTGTCTTTTATGTACCATCACACCATCTCGTGTTACTGTAAAGTGATACTATCAGATGGTATTTATTTTGCGTTTATAAGGTACTATTAAGAATACCTTGGTACTATCAATGTATATGGCTAAAAACACAGTTATACAGTGGCAGTTTTTGTAAGTGTAGCAGCTTATCAAGAAGAAACAGAACGCCAGACAATCTCCTTTCTTTTTCCTTTTCTTGGCGGGGGTCACCTTTCAACAATGTCGGAGCTTTTTGAGAACACTGTGCGATTTAAACAAAAGAGAAATGTAAGAGCCAGAGAGACAGGCAGACCTTGGGCTGAAAAGCTCCCTGGAGAGAGCTGAATGATCCAGCAGGTGGAACTACAGGAGGTATTCCAGTCATTACTGATGGATAGGACGGAACCAACTGGAGTCAAACAGCAGAAAAATTTCATTAATGTCTGTAATGTGCTGATTCAGGACACAAAGCAACAAACGCATTAAAAACTATAATAACCTCAAGTGTTTATCAAACTGCTCATAAACATTCAAAGTAACAGTACTGATAGTAGTAATTCAGATTTAAAGGAACAGTTCATACAGAAATAAAAAAAGTATTTGTGAACACTCATGTTATTCAAAACCCGTTTATGACTATATGTTTTGTGTCCCACAGAAGAAGATATTTTGAGAAATGTCTAAGTGGTTTTGTGTCCATACAATGAAAGTAATGGGGGCCAGGGTTGTTTGGTTGTTGTTTGCACATTCCTCCAAATATGTTTTTTTCAGTATAAGAAATCCAGGTTTGGAATGACATGAGGGTGAGAGAAGGATGAACTCTGTCTCAACTTACACCATGTCTATGAAAGGTGTCCACCTTTTCTGGGTATTTGTCAAACTGCAGAACAAACAAAAAAAATTGAATTATTTATTTACTAGATCTATTTATGCAGTAAATGTTAATGTTCCAGCTTTACCAACACAGACTATGAAAGCAAATCCTCACTTGTCTAGCAGGGGTACGCACCAGTGGTGCAGCTGGACTGGGCATGATGGAGGGGGGGAAGGGTGTGAAGGTGTGTTGATGCGTGTGTTGGTGTGTGTGCTGGTGTTGATGGAACTCAGTTCGCAGGTACGCCGAAGGAGCCTGTGCACCCCCTCGATCAACTGTCTGTGAGGCCAGGAACCGAGAGTTTAACTCCTGTCGTAGTAGGTCGTGCTCTGCAAGTGGAGTACAACTGAGTGAATAACAATGCCATAGGAAGTATACCAAATGATGAAAATAGAGCAAAACAATTTACACCTCAGTCTAAGAGACAAATATTAGTGATTATTGATATGGGGCTCTGTTTTACCTGTGTAAGGACCTGTAGGTGGCGCCCCAGGTGCAGCACTTTCTGTTAAGAGGGCAGGTGGAGGAGGCAGGGCTGTTGATGGGGCAAACATGTTGAGGTGTTCAGAGGAGGTGACAGTTTAAATGCACCCCTCTTCTTTTGCCTGTGTCGATGTACCCAAAAGTGCACAAATGTTCTTACAAGTTGCTCTGGAAGGTGAAAGACTATTTCCTTAGGTATTTCTTGAAGGAGGTGATTTGGTTCTAAATATCTCCTCCTTGCAGCATCGTGTGTGTTGCTTGCTGATCTCGCATCTGTGGTATAAGCAACATCAGCAAGATCTGAAAGTAAAAAACAGTTGCGTCAACGACACAGGAGACTGTAACTATGTGTTAATACACCTCTAAATACATAGTTATGACTATTATATTGCATTTCTGTCAGTAGATCCTCCAAAAACTTACACACGGGCACTACCATATAGTATATATTGTGTCATTTAGTAAGATATTTATCTATTTCTTCTTGTTTATTTTATCACAGTTACCACTGCCAAATTGTACGTAAAGCTGCTTTGAAACAATGCAAAACTGTGAAATGCGCTATATAGATGAAATTGAATTGAATTGATAAAACAATCATGATTATGAATATGGCATCAATACTTGAAATTTTGCTTTGGAAGCATTCACTCTCATTCTCTCTATACGTTGAGGGCAATTTATTGAGCAAAAATAGAACATTTTGATTTGTTAAATTAATTTGAATGAATTAAGATTTCAATAGATATCATGAAAATATCGCCAGTGTGAATGCTGCTGCACACGATAACCGTGTAGCGAAAATCCGATATCATGACAGCCCTAATAATATTTTATAAAATGCTAGTTGATCACTTTAAACACTACAATTTTCTGTGTGGTTGTCAAGGTGTTGCTATGGGGTTGTGCGGAGACTCCTCCCACAACCTTACTGGGAAAAAACATAATTTATACGATATTAATGAAATGTAATATGGTGATGTTGTTAAACAGTGGCATGCCATGTTGCAGTCAAGGAGTCACGGCAAAGACAGCCTCACTGAAAGATACAAAAGCGCTGAGTGTCTCTCTTTTAGCATCGTCCATTTAACACGCTTTTTGTCATGGCCGTACCGCAGTCTGACGTTGGTTTCACCGTGACATTTACGGGTCCCTCCCAGGGGGCCACTAACAGTGAATGCAAATGCAATGAAGGGGTAAAATCCCTTGGGGTTTTGCCCATCTATACAACCTGCAATTACCTCCTTTTAAACAGCACTCGGGCACATAAAGCAAAGCAGTAAATCTCCTTTGTGTCGAGCTGTCAATTTGGGCCTTTTCTCCAGTCCCTGCTGTATCTATAGTGAAAAGTCTTTTCAGGGCTCTATAATGGATTGTTAGCTTCTCCGAGGGGTTTGCCGAACGCCAGGGGTCTGTGGGGGCGGGAATGCAGGGGGCAACTTATTCGCCTGAGCTGAGCTCACAAATCCCTTGTGATGACCTGGTTGCATTGAATTGTGTGACCAGGGGGTCATTTGACGTATGAGTAAATATCTTTGGAGAAAAGCAGGCATTTTCCAGTGGAAACTACATATAAATTGTTTAGAAGTCCACGGCATGCAAACAAAGTGTACGATAGTCTCCAGAATGCAAAAGACAGAGCAACATATCAAGGCTAAATGAGACGGATCTGAAATGCCCTCTGGAATCTAGAGAAAGAGAGAGAGGAGAACAGAGTTCCCATAATGAGAGATACAGAGCACATGGCACGGCTCAATAGCTGGACCTGCTACAGTCTAATTGTGTAAAGCTAAATAATAGGCACAGCGAGTCTCTAATAGGCCTTTGGATCATAATGGCTCCGGCGTTTAAATCTAATTTGCATCCAGTTTGATCAAAGCACAGCGTGTACCGATGCGCCCTTCCAAAAAACCAAGCAATAACCAAACAAACAATTCAAATAAATCAAAACACAATTTCGCCTATTTAAACCCAAGCCCATTTCCAGAACATTCGCTTTGCCTAAACTGCTTATTTTCAATTAGTGTCATGGCGCAGTAATGCTCCATTTTGATGCGAAGCTAAGCTTCTGTTTGGAGCTGTCAGGCCACCGGCAAATTTGTCTTCCTGTGTCAGTTGGCAGCTTCCCTCTCCAAGCCATTTTTGTCATTCATCAAGCCCATTACTGGGCCTAAACCTTCCAGGCATGCAGAAACCAATCGTCTAATCCCTCCTTTCTCACAAAAACAAGATTAGCTAGAGGTTAAACACTCGTGTTCTTTCAATTTTGTCCTTGACGGGGTGCCAGGGGGAGATCCTTTAATCTTGTGAAGGGAGCTGTTGGAGGGAGCTTTGTGTGTACGCTAGACAAGCGGGGCTCGGGCGTAGCGCAGGTAAGCTCTCCTAAAAACTCCCTGTAATCTTCCAATCGCAGAGCGTTTGCTTGAGGTGAGCCCTCTGTGGTGTCTAATAAATCATACACCGACGTAGAGAGCGGTGTGGGTTGTTACTGAAGCGCAGTTGGCGGATGACTGAGAGAAACAGTTGTTTTTGCAGGCCGGCAGGTTCCCACATGGTTTAAGTTTAGTGTGAATGAAGTGCAGTCAGCGTACGGCGCTCAGCTGTTCAAAAGCACCTCTTTGACACTCGACAAGCGTGTCCGAGAATATAACACCGCTACAGTTTAGTATCCGACATTATGGGATGATCGTGACAGTTTGCTGAAAACATCTGCAAATAAGCTACGCTAAAAAGAACAGCACAACCTCACTAGCCAAATCTGGTTGATACTCGTTTCTGTCTGATGGAACTGGTTGTGACTTTTCGCTGGTCAAGTTAGTAAAGAAGCTTGGTGGAGATCCAAAACACAACTTGTGCTGGACATTACAGAATAAAAACGGTTCAGAAATACAAATACACCAAAGCTAGAAAAATGACTCAAAAAACCTCCTACCTCTTAAGAACCCTTATTTTTAACCGTAAAGTGTCCACATCTTTAAAGAAGCCTTTTCAGTCATTCCACCGGGTTCAGGAAGTTCTGTGCGGTGCAGTCAGCAGGCGTTCAACAGCTCTTGAATAAGACACAGGGGAACTGTATCCTTCTGTATTCTCAAACTGCCCGTCTGCCTGCAGGATCACAGTCTGTGGTGTAGGGTATCACATAGACTAAGCGAACACTTCCCTTATTGCCTCACTGCTCTCTCTCTCTCTCTCTCTCTCTCTCTCTCTCTCTTCCAACTCTAGTTAATACATCAAAGCACTTAGCCAACTGGGTGGTGCACACACAGGATTTTCACACTTACTGTGATTTACATCAAACATTAAAATAGTCAAGTATATAGAGATCTGCATTTGAATGTAAATGTGACTTTTTTATTTTAAAGAACTACCAAATGATCTTTGTCTGCTCTAAAATCCTACTACACATCACCTAATGTATTTCCCTAAGAACACACGTTGTTCCTAGCCTGTATCATTTTTGTTGTTCTACTGAACACAAAAAGAAATATTTGGAATAATGTTTGTAACCAAACAGTTTTGGGACACTATTGACTACAATAATAGGAAAACATCTACTGTGGTAGTAAATGGTGACCCAGAACGGATTACTTTCCCACGTTCTTTAAAATATCAAAATATGTGTTATACATACAAAGAAATGTATACATGTTTGAAACAACTTGAGGGTGAGTGAATGATTACAGATGACAGAAACTTAAATGAAGGCTAACTTTGATCTTTTGACCCATGATGGAGCAACATACTAGCAGTAAATTGATCTTCAAAGATTACATGTATTCAATCTCATTTAAAAACATAAGTCTGTAAACATATTCACAACCTGCATATACATGTATGTTTGAAGCTAAATAGCTTTTAGAACTTGATTGCATTTAGAAATGCCCAATTGCACTTTCAAAACCTCATTTCATCAGACATATACAGCACACAATAGAGACTTAGTTAAGCAAGCCATCTCATGTTATTATAAATTAATCCCTTCACAATAGGACGATGTGAAAGGACGTATAGGTTGCCGTGAGCGAAATGCATAGGTGGCTGTGAGCGTTTTCTCCCACAGCCAGCACAATAGCTCATTGAGCCGTTTCATTATTCAGTGGTCAGGTTACACTCGGTGGGGGATTAGTAATGAGGATGTGTACAAAATGCCTGCTGATGCATTGTGGGATAGGCCGTACCTCCCGGGTTCAAAGAGACAGAGTGTCAAACTTGACTTTCTGTAGCTATAAAAGATCTTGCTTAACCTGACTTCACAAATGATTAATAAGCCTTAGGCTTGACCTAAGTGTTAAAGCAGTGGTCAGCTAACACAGCTCTCGTGTTTGTGTCTGAGTTGGGGGCAATATGAGCTCTAAAGTTGGATAGCTGAAGTGTTTATTTGAGTTGTGTTGAAAGCCCCAAACAGGCAGCTGTCTCGCTGATCTCTCAACAGCGCCGATGTCGCTATACGGTCTTCCTCGATGCTTGGGCCAGGCCCGGCTCGGGTTACCACGGGAACAATGTGAACCCTGTTCTGGCTGGCTATCTCACATAATTCGTTGTACTAACATGTATACCTGTGTCTGCGATGGACAGGGAATGAACGGATTATTCAACGGCCTTGAATAGTCTCACTCCACTTTGAAGGCAGCTACAAAGGTCTTTGTGTAAAATGCATTCTGGTTGATTTCAATCTCCGTCTTAAAGGGACAGCTCAATCAAACATAAAAATTCTGTCATCATTTACTCGAGTAGTTCAAAATCTGTTTCGGAGAACGCAGAGAAAGATATTTGAAAGAATGTTTGTAACCAAACCGTTCTTGGCCACCATAGTAGGAAAAATAACAATGGCAGTCAATGGTGCCCCAAAGCAGTTTTCTTTCCTCTTCAAAATATCTTCTTTTGTGTTGAACAGAACAAGTACATTTATAAAGCAATTTGTCCTACTATGAAATGATCATTGCTTGACCAAGATGATATACCAGCTTAAACCAGTTCCTAGGATCCTAGTTACCAGAAATGAAAAACCCTCCATCCTGGCCAGTTAGCACTCCTCAGCCAAAACTTAAGGCTAAGGCAACGACAGATCCACAAATAGACCTGCAGTAATTCCTGGCAGATTTACTTTACGGTGGTGAGTGAAGCTGTCAACTTCTGACAGCCGAGTGTCAGATTCTCAGCATGCTTCCTCAAAATGACATGTAAGCAATATCAGCACACAACCATAACAACAGAAGGCTTAAGATATTCAGTGTGTGACAAAAACATACATTACAGTCTAACAACGCACACGTTCAGAGGCAAGTGATAAAAAATATGATGTGTGGAAGAATGCTTCTAACCAGACAGATTTTGTCCCCCATTGACTACCAAAAGTGCTCCAGAACTGTTTGCTGTCCCTCGTTCGTCAAAATGTATTTTGTGTTCAACAGAACAAAAAAAAAGATAAAGTAATTGTTCCTACTATGGGAGTCAATGGGGGGCAAAATCGGTCTGGTTATTAGCATTCTTCCAAACATATTTCTCTGTGTTCGTCAGAACAAAGACATTTATACAGATTTGGAACAACTCGAAGGTGAGTAAATGATTTCAGAATCTGTATTTTGAGTACCAGTAATTCACGAAGATGTTTCAGCCATCATCTGTTTTATGTATCATATTAAAAATATATATTTAAAAACAGCTCTACAAATTAATGCTTTAAACTCAGAGAAATCTAATCTAATTTCTGCTTACATTTTGAAAATAAATCCTTTGTGTCTGCCCTTTTTATGATGCATAATATCTTATGTGATTGTATGTGCAAATAAATCTTGTTTCTAAGGATGCTTATAGCTAGAGTAACAAATGCCATTGTTGCCGAATACGACACATGTAAGATCGAACACGTTGTACAAAGCGGCAGCAGGTTGACCCGAAGTCATGTTGACCCATGAGCTCAGCGAGACCAGTGCTGGTGGCCAGACCTTGGCCCCTACTGACAAATGTGCTAGACAGAAGAATGGAATGCACCCGGTCTTACTTCAAGACGTAAATTCCATTAACTATTGCTGGTGACTCTATAAAAGTAATCTGGTTAAGTTCTTAAGTGCCTCTGATTTGATTTTAGCACACTTAAGAGACAAAAACAGCTTGGAGCGAGTAACGTTGAGTGACATGGAGAAGACCAATAAAGGCTATTATTAATGTCTTGTGACTTAAAAGCATAAGTGTGCCAAGAAAAAAAACTGAGACTGAGTGAGTCCTGATACATAAATCAGCAAGGTTAAAGTGTTTTTTTTGCGAGCAGGCTGCTGAGTGACCGACCTCCCTATCCAATTATGTTTAAAGATTACCAGCATGCACTTGGCCTGAATACACCCACCTCCTAACTTATCGAGATGCAAATTGGCTCTAAGATCATTGTGTTTAATGCCATGTCGTTAATATATTTCACTTTTCATCATATTTCAAAGATGAAATGCTATGATACTGCAAGAATTCACTTGGATTATCACATTGCGGAACAGAATGTGTTGCGATCTCTACACAAATGCAACCTCCAGTTTTTCTGTATACCACAAAATAGGAGTATAAATGTAATATTTCTAAAAGATATGAAAATACATTCCAAATACTCCACGTACACCACGTTTTGGGTTTAAACAGATATTTGTAAAAACGATATCTAACAATTTCCCCCAGAGATTGTCAGATATAAACACTGCTTAAGAATTCTCACCCATGGAGGCAAATGAACACATATCATGTTGATTTATTCATGGGAATGCAGACCTGCATGGCCAATGATGAATTTAGTATTGAATTTGAATGTTAAATGTGTACATTGTGAAGAGATTTGCATACCTTCATTTGGAATTTATGAGTGTGTCTGTAAGGGCAACCTGCAACATTAACACAATTACAGTGAATAGAAATGATATAGCAAACCTCTTTAATAATAATAATAATAATGATAATACAGTACTGCTGTCAGGCGCAAGAGGGCACTCTCTCACCACCTCAGAAAGCACATGACAAGCGCACCGTTAACCCAATGCTTTCAGAGAAAACACGCGAAAATAATGATTTATTCAGATTTTTTTGTGAAAGGAAACACAACCCCAACGTCGACACAATGAAAACTAATGAAAAATAGACACTAAGTAATGTTTGTAAAGCCTATTTATATGGATATCCTGGCTAACTTAACGTTAACGCAATAACGTTGACTGAAGCAAAAACAAACTCGGTCGAAAATGTATTATTTCATTAGACTTTGCCCCAGGAATATTACAGCCTGCTGTGTTTTTGCAGGTTGTTTATCATTTATTACCATGGTCATCGTTTACACCAAAGATCATCAAACTATGATTTTTGTGGTGAGACAAAATTTGTGGTTACGGTTTAACTACCAAAAAAAGATAAAATGCGATGAGCTTGCTGTGTTCTGGCAAGGGTTAAAGGATGACTTACCCTAAATGTCAATGAAAAGATGAAGAGATGTTGACAACACTCCGGTCCTCCTTAATAAAAACGACTGTAATCCCAAATCAGAGAAACAACCATCAAAAGGCTCCCGGAAGTTCTTACAAACGCGTTTTCCTCACAGTTGCTTTTCTTTATAAATACGAAAACGTCTAAAACGCAGGGAAAACACAAACAGCTTTGATGTTGTGTTTGTTTGCAGTATAACCTACACCTGTTTACCCCTTCGGAAGTCTAAATATGCATGTAGAAAAAGTCAATCCGAAGCAAATCCTTTATCAAGAAACTGAATTTGTATCCAATAATATCCTCCAGGAATGGTAAACGGGAAGCTTTGAGGTTCTTTCCCAGCGCAAATCCAATCGCGAAGCAGGTTTGCGTGGAATCGCAGATCCGAGTGTCTCCTGCCCACAGCTCCGCGCAGCTCCCTCAGTAGTGCACAGTACATTCCTCCGATCCCTCCCTGAAAGGACACGCCCACTCGTGCTCGCTTACACGCCTCCCTCCTCATCTCCCTCGGGCCCAGCCTCCTCTCACCTCCACACATACATAAAGACGGACAGTCCGGTGCTCACGGCCATCCTCTTCATTACAGGCTGAGAATAACGAGTGCAGAATGCTGATGACACTGAGACCACACTTCTCTCTCATTGGGCCACAGCATCAGCTTTAATTAATGCTGTGCTGTGATTGTATGCCACCCGGATTCTTCGTGGGGTGAGAAAAAAAACCCATTTGTATCTGCCATGGCTTATTATAAACGTTTCACATGAACGTTAACGTCACGAACACTGTGTTGTAGAATTCTCGAGGGAGTCTGAAACCGATTGTAAATTCGTCAGCACGGTCCAGAGGCGTCATGCACCCTTTTTTTGTTATGTAGGGGAGAACCAGTGGCGATCTTGGCTAAAGAACTAGTTCTATATATGAGATGTGTTAGTTTAGTGGTATCGTTTTGGTTTTGCATTCTATGAAAACCATTTCCAGGTCTGACGTTTTGGAAATAAAGAGAATTTTGAAATAGTTTCTCTATGGAAAAAACTTCTTTGACATTTTAACTCTTTTTCTTCTGTGTTTAGTGATGTGAGGCTGGGTACGGAAGATTACAGCGAATGAAAAAGGTCGGATAGATGTATGAATATGAGATTTATGCAACAGTTTTAAACAACAAAGAGGTTTTTTGCAACAGTTGTCATGCTTGTATTATCAAGAGAAGCAAGTCATTTCTTTGGAAGTCGCATTCAAAACCACTTGGCTCGACCATATGAACAAGCTGCTTCTGACACACCATCATCCTCCGCGGGATCAACCAATCACAGCGCACCTCATGGGACCGAGAGCTGTGAATGTCAGCGTGAAAAGGGCATGGCAAGATGATAGATCACAAGACAGAAAATTATCACAACAGATATATCACATAATTTATTATAACCGTCAACACCCCTGTGGGAGGAGACACATGAAAGCTCCCTGGGCTGGTGTGACTGTAGCCTCATGTCTTGTAACGCATCGTCCTCTTTGAACCGTGCCTCGCTGAAGAGCCGGGGATGGGCTCTCGGGGGAGATAGTGCAAGACTTCAAAGTCCGTAGCCCGCCAGGATCGCGGGGAGGTCTCATTCAGTCACTGGCCCTGTCGGCCCTGAGGGGGTTTCTAATTGCATTTCACAGGCCCTGAACAAAACAAGGCCTTGTTCAAGCTGAAGTTGGTCCTCCTGCTGGGATGTAGCTGTGATTTGCGACTCCTCAGTGGGACATGGATCTTCAGCGTGCCAGCGCAGCAGAGCAAAACAGTTTCGACTTCTCTCTTCTGATGGCACACACCGGGATACCGATCAACGAATGAAATGGAGGAAAACACATGCGGCCACAACACAGTCTCCCCTTGGATGCTTTCGATTTGTGGTACTGCAGGCAGATGTGTGAGATGAAAAATGTATACAGAGCTACACAAGAGACTCCAAATCGTATTCAGGCGATCGGATATCATAAAATATGAGGGGAGGGGGGGTTGTTTTATAATTCATAAGTTACAAATAATGATTTTACTTTCAACTAGCTGATCCCGTCGTTATTACTGTACTTTATGTCTTGACTGTGTGGATTTCTAATATAAGCATAGCCATTATTTATGAGTTATTTTGCAACATGCATATGTCTGTAAATCCCGGTATGCTTTTGAAATAACCACTGACGCAGTTTCATATGAAACACATATGAAATAGTGTTTACAAGCTGTGCTCAGTTTTATTAGAACGACTTGCTTTTTACTTTTTCAACAGATCATTTAACATTAGTTTTGAAATAAAACCACATTCGGATAAAAAATCAACCTCTTTAATCCTGTTTCAACTATTAAAATGTACCAATCTTTAACTTTATGGGGTGGTTTCCCGGACAGGGAACGTCTTATAACAGGACTAGGCCAAAGTTAAATTAGGATATTTCGTTAAAATCATACTTCACAAAAAACGTGTCTGTGCATCTTGAGACAAAATAATCACATTGATATATCTCAAGATATGTCAGCACAAGTTGTTTTCAATCAGGACAGTTATAACATTTAAGTTAGGCTGGGACAAGACTGTGTCTGTGAAGTCTGTGAAACTGACCAAATAATTATCTATTTTGTTTGTATTATATGCCAATTAAATGGATGTAGGAAAAGATTATTAAAAAATGTAATTTCATTTTTTTACTTGAGCAGCAGTAACTCTATCTACTACTAATGTTAGTCGATCTAGGCTTTCAGTTTAGATTCATTAAATCCAAACTACTGTATTCGTTTTTACAGTATTAGTATAATAAGTTAATACATGTATATCAAAAGTGTCCCCTAAACAAAAGTTTGTTCAGAGTATAGATTTATATCAGTATGTTAATGCACATCAAATTCTGTCAAATTTCCATTAATGCAAAAACAAAGAAACTGAAAGGATTCTAAAATGTGCAGTTAAGTCATTTTCCAAAATCATGATCGTGCATTAACAGCACGGCTAGATTTGAACACAAAAGAATTAATCACTGCTCAATTTAACACCATTAAAGTCAGATGTGATTACTGAAAATGAGCTGCAGTGCTCGTGAGTTGGATTATTTTTCTGTAATTACAGTATGACAAAGAATTGGTTTACGGTACCAGCAATATTATACATCCTTCCAAGATCCAGCTATAACCCCAAACACCCTTAAAAATGAAACAACAAATGAAGACCTGGCAACACGCAGGTTTTTCCTTGTGTTTTAAACACAGAAAGATTCTTGCAGGCTTGCCTCAAAGGCAAAGTCATTAGTGCAGACTTTGGCCTGATTGTTTTCACTGATTTTCTGTCTGAAGGAGGAGTAAATTGATGCCTTAGACCTTCAGCTTCGGTCTGGCTATTAATTTCAAAGAGCAGGTTTGGCCCGATGGCCCTATGAGAGAAAGCTGTTTTAACTAGATCATTTTTAATGGGGATAGATTCCTCCATACTTGCCCTTTGGAATAGCTTCTGTCCTCCATAACCGCTGGTCTGTAATGGCATGTTCCTTCTGAGACCATTACCGAGGGCCAATTGGCCTTGAAATGAAAAACATAATCTTAATGTACTGTAATACGTGCAGTATGTTCGCTTGTGGAATAGAATGACTTGACACTGCTGGAATTTTTACTCCATAAACCCATGTGATGGCGAGTTGCCTCGCCGCCTGCTGCCTTCTAAGGCAGAATTTTCACCAACACAGAACCTCAAAAGTGAACGTTTTGAACCACTTTTCTTAAAACAAAATCTGACTACTTTGCAGTCTTGAATGAAATAACATTTCTCCTGCATTTATTTTGGCTCGTCACAATGCATTCTGGGATTGCTTTTTTAAGAAGAATATACCCAGTTCTGCATTTGAATTTGTCCATAGTAAGGAGGCAGCTTTCTAAAATCACGCTTCTCTATGAAGCTCTCTAGATTTTGGAACTGATGACAGAAGCTGTGAGAAGTTGCTGATATAGTATTTATTTGCGGAGCTGTCGGTTCAAGGTACCTTCACAAGCCGGCACACACAAACTTGCATGACAGCCATTTCCATTTCCAGGGAGAGATAATCAAAGGCATTTGACTTGTGAGAGCCATGGCGAAATCCCAATATTCTTGGATTTCAAGGACCGTCTAACCATTGAATAGGGCTCCCATATGCCCTTTCATTGCAGTGACACAATGTTGCATCTGCTCGGCAAGGGATAAATTAAGCATGTGAAAGTTTTAGTGAAATCCCCATTTTCCAGTTAATCAAATCTCCCCTAATCAAATTAGGAGCTGTAATTCCCCAGGATGCGTGTGACAAAAGTCTATTATTCCTGCCTTTGGAGCCGAGAAAGAGAAATCAGCATGAGGCCATTCCCCTCTGCTTCAGTGGCCCTGAATTGAATTGCTCTTCCGAATGACCCGAACGCAAGAGGCAGGGTCGAGGTAAACTTTGGCAGTGTTTGAGTTCCCAGCTCATTAAAGAGCTGCCTCTAAGGCCACCTCCAGAGACTGTTGAGCCATTCATTAATGAGGCACTTGTGTAATTTTCCCTGGACATCTGTGACGAGCAGGATCTCTTCCCCATGCCACACAAAAAACACCTTGTACAATGAAGCTGACGTGTCGGACTGCCAGGGCTTAGAGAAACACACAACATCCACAATTACGCAGTACAATGGCAAGGCCTCCAAACAATTTCATTAATGGGGATATAAAATCACCAAAAAAAGCTATTGCGACGATTATCACCCCTGCAGAACTAGCCAAAAGTGATGTCCAGCTTTGACGTCTTTGCTATTCATTGGAAAATATTATTGAAGATATGTTGTACACATGTTGCATAGTTGTACTTGGGATGTAAACTGGAGCTCAGCTTTGAGAAGAATTTAAGGAGGCTTGGCATACAATTACACACATACCCATCCACGAAATATTAACACAAGAGAGGATCAACAATTACTAGTAACAAATATTAAAGGATTTGATCTGATTTCCGAATTACGCTTGTTAAGACAAAGTCAGGCCGAGTACCAAAACAACCCGCTAGCCAATCAGCAGTAAGCTGCACAGTGCACAGGATGGACATTAGTCAAGCCGAGCGCTGACGAAAGCGAATGATGGGGGTAGGGGTGTGTTTGTTTTGGTGATTTTGAAAATTAGAAATCGGACACCCCGCCTTTAATAACACATACAATTGTACTGAATGAATGCTTTATTTACAGTGAGATTTTTGTTTTTCTACGCATTTTTATAAAGGACTGTCAAACGATTAATCATGTTTAATCACATCCAGAACAAACGTTTGTTTACATAATATTTGTCTGTGTACTGAGCATATAATTTTTTTCTTTATTAAAAACATACACCATACATGCATATATTTAAGAAAAATATAAAAATGAATAAACTTATATTATTTAAATGATTGGTAAAAATAAATAAATATGCAAATGTTCCAAAACATGATTAATGGTTTGACCTCATATTCTGATGCTTTAATCTAACCTGAGGGGGCAATAAAAGCAAATATTGTACTACTATGCCCCTGGACATCACTTTTGGCCAACACTATATATCTTAACACTTTAATCTAAATTAAAACGATCGTCGATCATTGTTCCTGACTGCCAGGCAAGGAGAAACAGACAACATCCACAATTTTCATGGTGCATATAAAACCACCTATCGCTGTTGTAATCCTCATATAAACATTCATCAAAATCATTGGTGAACCTCCGACAGGGATCATTTTGTATTACAGCTTTAGCACATAATTCTTTACTATTAAATAGAAAGTCTTGAGATTTCATTGAATGCCCTAGTTGGAACTTGGCATCTATTGAACAGGAAGCACAGAAAGTGCCCATTCATACCAGTTTAACATGTCCGTAAATAGGCACATGGAGTAGTCCAATGCTACTTATGAAGAGCTCATAACCCATGTGTACCTCACAGCTTTGCACAACAGCTTCCTTCCAAGCTCTTTCATGTGGCAGCTAATGAATATGGCACTTTAGATTTTCTGAATTGTGTCTTTCCGTTCACTGGCCCTAGTGTTAACAACTCTGTATACGATTCTTAACACCTACTGAACTGCCTCTCAAGGTCACTCTGCCTGAGCGGAGAGCTGGAGAAAGCCACACAAAAACCTGAGAGGCTCAATTCCTATTCATTTGTCACATTTGCATGCATGCCTCTATACTCAATCACACAAAGGCCACGGTAGCTTAGCCATTGCCCCCTACCAATTACAAATGAGTCCATTAAGCTGTCTGCATCGGGCCCAGCCTCTTCATGGTAATGGCTTGTGAGATTTCCATCATAATCGCAAAGCTCCCACTGCAGTCATGAGCGTAAGATGGAGGTGGGTTGTGGGGAACAAGCAAAGGACATTCCTTCAGCTTGGTTTACATGCTGATATAGACTCCAAAACCTTTTGAAACGAACCTGATTAAAAAAAATCTGGATTTTATGATAAAAGCGACGTGCAAGAACCTTAAAACAGATGATGTGAGAGACTTCAGGTGATTTTACATTGACAAATCATAACATTGATTTCAAATAAAAAACTGATATTTGACTTGCCTTAATTTACCAGGAAACAGACGCTGAGGTTATAACATATCTTAGATTTTTTTAGATGGCTTGCCCTTCTCGACTACTAATTCAAAACGTTGTATTCAGACAGCACAGAGCCAAATGGAATGTGTCTTATAACTTCAATATTAACAGGCAGGGATGATTTACGTGCCATTTCTTTTAACAATAGAAGAATAATGTGAACAGCTTTTATTACATGCTGGTTGTTACTGTGACACCTAATATACAAAGTTTTGTTAATGTCTAAAGGGAGGCAACAAATCATTTAGGCCAGACAATCAATTCTACAATTGCATTTACCTATTCTGAACCAATTCTTTCTTGTCATATAACACAACAACTCTATAAAGGTCTTTTCATAAGCAAATGTAAAAACTGCTCATAAATAACAAGTATTTGCATTTTTGCAAGTACAGTATCATGTTAAGAAACAATATGAATGGATGTCATGACTTAAACGGACAGTTCACCCAAAAATAAAAATTCTGTCATCATTTGTTCACCATTTATTGTGCATCTGATGCTTACCATCCTTCTATATAACTTCAAGAACTTGTGAACCTGCAATACTATTTGCAGACCCAGCTGTAAACAGCTGCTAAAAACCTGTGGTTCTCGCTACATTTCTTATAACCATATCTCTTCGAACGGTACACTGCAAGAGCAATTGCAGAAAATCACCTTGAGGACATCGAGCACTAATGTAGTACCTCAGTAGTGGAAGAGCATGAAGAAATATGATGGGACTTCAGACGTATTAATCACCGCGACAGTGAGGATCTCAGCCCCCAGCCCCCGAGGGCTCAAGAAGATAAGCTCGTAAAAATTGCACAGGCCTCCACAGGGCGCTCATGTCTTACTTGTTTATGGCAGCGAGTCCCAGAGGACGTGGCAGGGATGTGCTAGCCTCTAAACCCACGCCGTCAGGAATGATGTATGACCATCATTACCAGAAAATATCACTTCAGCCGACCCATGATCTTGCTCTGCTAAGGGTCATATTATCCATGAAGAACAAATTACGGTCCCCTCCGCACATTTAAATTACTAGCAAAAAAAAACCAGCAGCGCAGAGATGGTGATATATCATTTGTGACAATGCCCTCCAGTGTAACGCAGATAAAAACCCACCTGAGAAATCATCATCGTCCTACCGGTTGCTAAAGTTCACTTGTGCATGCTGTCACAGGGAAGCAAATATACAGGAAGGGTTGTGCACTTGTGTTTCCCACAGTTAGTTTATTTACACAACTGCGGATGAGTCATGGCATCTTTACATTGTATCCTTCAGGCTTGAAAAAGATGTGTTCCTGGTATTCCTAAGCATAGATCTGTATTCAATATTTGATAGAATGGTCCTTGAATATGACTGGACAAGAGGGCTGATGCTACCAGAAGAGCACTGGGGCGGTTTTGTGTCACTCTCCCATACTAACTGTTGAAATGATATAGGCAGTTTCATCAGAAGCATGCGCCTGAACGAAAGCTAACTCTAGGTCTGTTTGTTTATCGCCCTGGCTTGTGGCTAATATTTAAACTATTTCATATAATTAATATTGATTATTATTATTTTATTGTTTTTAATAAATTATGTTAATTGTATTAAATAAACAATTTGTTGAATGGGTCATGTAACTTTGTCGCATTTAAAGAAACCATATGGGACATTGAGCTTGGTATTCTAAATAAAAAATAATGGAGAGGCAGGTTTAGTCAATTAATGATTCTTGTCGGTTAAATTTGCTTGTTTAAGAAATAATCTACAGACACTCAATTGTGTGTACCGGATGTTACAGTAAGTCCCATCCACAAATGCGTGAATGCGCAGAACTGTTGTTTTTGTTGTTGAAACCGTCAATATAGTCCGAAGGTTGCATTGCTATTGACAGTGGTCAAACAATCATTTAAAACCGGCTGTTTAGACTTTACAAATTGTACTATTTTAACATGGTGGACTGCTGCTGTGCTCCTGGATGCCAGAATGGGCGGGGGAAAGCACGGTGCAAACCATTTTAAAATATTCCTAAATTCCATAAACTAGACATCATACACTTCCAGACTTTCTGAAAGTTTCAGATAGAAACTGATCAAATCTGCACTGGCACAGACTTTCTGCAACAAGTCCAGACTGAAAATCTGGGCAATATCTGAGCAAAAGATTCCACCGTGATTCATTGTCTAAAGTGAGAAAACAAGTTCAATGAATTTCGATAGCATATTTTATTCTCTTTTTAAAAACATAAATTAAAGATAATATTGTTATCATGAGACCTTTCTCAACATAAAGCAACAACATAAACAAACGTCACTGCGCATGTGCGCCTAGCAAAGGAAATAACAATAAATTGCATAAGCTTACATTTGTTAGGGTTAGGGTGTAAAGTATGTCTAGCCAGTATTATTTTGGGTTACCAGTTACTTGGCTAAATTTAAATGCAACAAAGATGCACAACCCATTTAACGAATTGTTTATTTCATAAAATTAACTTGAAATAAAATATTAATATGAATTAATTAAAAAATATTTTTTTAAATATAAATAGTTATTATTATTATTATTATTAGCCAGTAGCCAGGCCGGACAGAGCAGAGGTTAACTTCGGGCCAGGCGTGTGCGTAGGATGAAACTGTCTATAATCATAAAAAAATATTAATCTAATATTGCTACAGCCCTGATTCAATAATTGTTGTAATATTATCAATAATATATATTTTTATATATGCAAGCATTCAATTATATTTCCTAACCTCAGTGACTGTTGGCCCAGACCTTTTATTCCAGTGCACTTCTCTTGTGACGCAACAGATCAGGTTGTTAAAGGTGTACAGTGTTTTGGTCATTCTCTCTGCCTTTGCCAGACGAATCCCCTTCTAATTTATAACCGAAGAGAAACAAGCGGCTGATGAATTGTGTCCATTATCATGCATCATTTATTGTAATAACAGGCTGCTATTTCCATACAACAAACATCGAAAATCCTTCGGAAATTAGTTTCGAATTTTGCCTGTGGATGTTGGGAAGGGAATAAAAGGAGCTTGTGAGTTCTACCACCCAATATCAATTTCAAGGTCCATTTACTTCTTCATCCCTGATCCCTGCCACGCCGAACAGACGGAGACCCCTGAGTGGGCGCATATGGTGTAGGGTTGAGAGTCCACTGGAGCTGGTAATGATGGCAGTGGTGGACCGGTCCATCGCCAATGCCAGCGCTGGGGCTCCATCGGTGCGGAGTAATTGACAGCCATGAGCTTCCCCACAGAGCTCAAACACCGCAGTCTGCTCTCTGGCACACACTCCCTAATTCACACACGCAGACTTGGCTGCTGGCTCAGCAGGGGCAGACCATCCAATTTACAGCTCTGTCCAGCACCGCCCCGGGAGCCATCTCCAGCCTGCCCAGTCAGCCCAACGGACGCTAATAAAGGGCTTCTCCGGCAGCTCATACATTATGGAGAGAGCAGAGACAGATCAGGAAAACACTGCCAGTGCAGAATGCTTTTTCTGACCGAAAAGAATCAATTGGGTTGTTGTGGGTAACCGCTCCCCTGTTATGAAGCTGTTCTCCATTACATGGATGGGAAAATGATGGCGGTGGGGGGACAAGCAAGATATTTTTGCTGGCGTTCGCTTAGTTACATTCTTTGTGTAGCGGCTCAGAAGCTTTGCTCCAAGTTAACAGCACAGGAATTCAACAAAATTTACCATTGTGGTAAATCTTCATAGTGAAGATGTAAAGCGACCTCCCCAAGATGACCTTGCCTCTATTTCTGATATCCTGATATTGTGGAAAAGATTCGCAGATAGCACTATTAACTTGGCTCTTCGTAAACTTCATCAAGCTAAATATATGATATGAAAGGGACTTTATGTATGATGAAGCTTCATTTTATCCGGTTCTTGCATACATATGAGAACACAGACCCCACCGGCCCACCGCTGAGTCTGCCTTGGCATGCTGTTACAATGAAACAAATTGTGTTCTGTGATGCCTCGGCATGAGTCTTGGCTTCACTAACGTCCTTGGGATGCTTCACCATCTGGCAGTCCCATCACTGCGCTCACATTTCATTATAAAGCGAGACAGCACAGAATGTAGTCAAATATGTGCTATCAGGTTCTTACTTTAGAAAGTTGGTGTGTTTAGTAGTAAAATTAGAAACAGTTTGTTTATGGATGACAGCTACTTTCACATTCTTTGTGTAGTTAATAAATTATATATAGTATTTAGTGTCCCCAAACATATACAGACTTTAAGATTTAAACTGCACACAAGACTGTGTGAATGTCTTTGGATGTTCTAACAAGATATCAAATCAAGTGCTTTTTATTTAAATATTGCACATGCACAGTTTTTAAGACATTACAAATTAGGTTAGGTATATAATGTATAACCATCGAAAAAATTGAGACCACGCTAATATTCGTTTAGTTTTTCTGAATTTACTATTTATAGGTGTGCGTATAAGTTATCATTTGATTCTTTTGTGAACTACTGACAACATTGTTTTTTATGGGCATTTTTTTGCAAATTTAGTATTCTCAGACCTTGAATACTACAAAGAAAACAATAGATACATTTCTTATATGTTATTAATTCATATAATTCATCAAACCGGTGACGTTTTCAATATACAGAGCAGAAATTCTAAAGGTCTTCATATGCATGTTCAAACAACAAAGTGATGTTTTACATGTATTTTAGGATCAGGTAAAAAATGAATATATAAATAAATAAGCCTGATTTTTATTCATAACCTTCATGCGCTTTTGGATTCTCGAAGTCTTTCACATTGCTGTTAGGTGACTTTGTATGTCAATAGTATGGTTTGTTTCCATTGGAATTCAACACTGAACTGGAATTGCAAAAATACGTAGAAATACTGATCAAAGACAAAACTGGAGTGGCCTCCTTTTTTCAACCCCTGTATATTAACAAATCTTAAGAAAGTTTTATGACTTAAGTGTAATTTTCCCCTAAGTGTTCAATTCAATTTTATTTATATAGCGCTTTTCACAATTTGCATTGTTCCAAAGCAGCTTTACAGGGGAAAAACGAAAAACCCAAGAAAGGGTAAAACACACTACATGGTGTGTTATATAATAAATCCAAAACTTAAATATACCTTAAGTTTTACTTAAGTTATTCTCCTATTGTCTTTGGTAAGGAGAAATGACCCCTTAAGTGTCACACTTAAGGGAAAAACTTAACTTACTGGACTTAATATACTGTTTTAAATGACATGAACTGGGTTATAAAGATATAACTTTTAAAAAATTCTTAGAAAGTCACATGGTCCTTCAGCTTTCATTGCATGTCTTCTTTTCGCAAGCCTTTGGAATTAGTTGTTGGTCAAAGTGGTCTAAAGGAGAATTACTCAGAGGTATGTGTGACTTGCATTAAACAATTGACCCTAATCGCTTTCCTTTTTTGCACGGCACCACTGCAGGTGCCAGGCCAGGAATCAGCAAGCTTCATCCATCAGATTAATGGCAGGTGGCAGGGGCTCCTCGTGCTCAATGTAGTGGAAAGCAAGGCTTTATTACCTCACGCTTCTCACTGAGAGATGAAGACACTGGTGACACACTAAAGACTTTTCAATGCTGGTGGTCATGGTTGCTACACTAATTTAACTCCATATGTTCTTGAAGTCTGTTATTGGGGTGCAAAATTTCAGCTCAAGACGAGCATGCCGTCCTTCAATAACAAGACCCCACTTCTTGTCTGTCTGTACGATTTTATCAGGGAGGCAAAAGGGAGTCTGCAAATTATTCTCGACAGGTGTTTATCACTGCGAATACGAGCCGATGTCTTTTGACTTCCGTGGAAGCAATGAAATCCACTGATGACAGCTTACTTGACATTTACACACTCCGTTTCCCGTCCTTTAATAGCTACGCTCCATCTCCCTGGGGTTTGCCAGCCAGGCCGACTGATAACAAACCTGTCAGGAGGGGTTCACGAGGGATATGAATCCAGCGCTGGCGGAGAAATTATGTGTTCAGTAGAGGAATATGGAGACTGACATGAGCCGCACACCGGCTTAGTGACAGATGATTTGTTACAGCGCACGCTAAATGGAAGTCGCCATGATGGCTGATTAGGTCTTATCAGGGCCGTTTCAAGCGAGCAACTTTTTCATTTCACCTCTCTCCGAGGGACGACCATCAAAAGATATCACACAGGTTCCTTGGCTAGCTTGTCAGCTCAAGGTGAAGCCGAACTGGGGAGGAAATAAACCGCTGTCTCAGATAACATTAATGCTCAAGATTCACGCCTGACAGTTACCTGATAAAACATTATCTCAACCAATGAGAGACAGAACAGGACAAACAACCCGCACACACACCGTCTATCAAATACATTTGGCTTCAGCAAACCGCAATTCATCTGTGGGTCATATAGCAGCTCTGGAGAATTTTTGTAAAGGTCGTCTCACATTTTTACCTAGTCAGAGTGAAGTGGGTAGGACATTACTCATAAAACATGTGACACTAAAAGTCGCTGTTTTTTATTGTGGTGAAGGGCAAGCATCATATAGTATGTTTCCAAAAACAATTCTTTCTTTGTGTATGCGTGTAAGTATGGTTAAACATCAGATCAGATATTTCAAGCACAGTCTCCAGCGGAGAATCGTCCCAAGCAAGCGTGAAATTTTCTCCTTTCAGCTCTCAGCGTGAGCAGATGGTGTTTCCTAAACATGCAACATCATCCACATATTGACTGACAATTCAATCCAGATGAGACCACATTACAGTCCAAATTGACAGCTATCATAAAGACTAAATCCTCCTCTTAGCGGTGCAATGATCTATATAATAGGGCCCTCACGCAACAATAGAAATAAAAATAGCTGTGTTCCACAAGAATCTAAAATTCAATGCCAATACAACATTTCTGTAGTTTCGTAACGTTTCACAGAGTTTCACAAAGGCTAAACCACATGTCAACAGCTGTTAAAACGTGACCAAAATGTTCACGTTTGTCATCCACTGGTCTTTGTTTTGACTCATTACGACACCTTGGCTCAGCCTACACCCTCAAAGTGTATCTGTTTAGCCGTGGATCTCATGTGATGAGACATTAGGCGATAATTGGATGAAGCTTGTGATCAGATGTTCTCTTGGGGAAGCTAATTCCACTCTTTCTGACCTGCCTAATCTGCTAAAACCAATCTGGGGTTAATGGGCTTCTCTTCCCCCACCACCTGCTCTGAGGTGAATGGTAAAACAGACTAAACTCGATACAAAAAATACTGGGTTGTTTGGGTAAAACATGCACAAACCCTACTATTGTGTTTAAATGATCCCTTGTTGTCAGATCTGGACATATTCTAGTTTATATTATACCCACCCTTGGATTTGTTCATTTTATGATCTAAAAGGATAAAACAAGATCGTGCTATATTGGAGAGCTTTTGAAAAACCTGACAGCATAAGCTACAAAACCTGATTCACGATCAACTTTTTTTCACATGAGTATCGGACCGCAAGTGAATAGAAGATCCATTTTAACGATAAGCAGAGCACAGGTCATACATAACTGGATATCATATAGCATCCCTTCTGACAAAAATCATTAATCTGACTGTAATAGTTCCCATTTACTGGAACGTCTTTTTCCACCACTGGGAAGTAGCTCACAAAACATCATATTACAGCATAAAGCAACAGCACTTTGCGCTGCCTTGTCTTTCAGCATATACTTTCCTTTTGAGAAATTGAGTGAGGGGTGTGCAAGTGTCGCAGATGAAAGCGGGCATAAATACGTGTTTCTAGCAATTTCCTCATTTGTATCTCAAAGCTGATAGATATCTTTAAAATCCAACACACAATGGCCACTGTCAAGCGTGTTGGCAATCCGAATGGACCACCTGCCTCCTCTCAGGAGTCCCAACCCTGTAATTGTGCGTTGATTTGACAGACAGCTACATTATGATCACATGAAACAGAGTTAATCACGCCTTCCTGTCCCTTTCATTTGCATCAATAAATCTCCTCCATACAGAACTGAATGACATTTCACTTCTGTGTCACAGATGAGGAAAAGTCTTCCTTGTACCCCATTTTTCGGCGAGGAGCAAATAGCTTTTGGGTCTGCTCAGATGCAAAGCAGGTCATACGAGAATGTTTGCATTTGCATACTTTTAGTAAGGATGAGTATAGTAACCTCTCTCCCTTCAGCGAGCGACTGAAGTAAAGTGAGTATAGCGATTAGAACTGCCCCTCCTTCGGCGCTGCCCCGGGCACGTTCATTATATTAAGCCTGTCTCTCTTTATATCTACACTCTCCCAAGAAATGTGTAGGCAATTAATTAAATTCCCATGTCCGTGCCTGGCAGTCATTAGTCTAATATCAGCTTTCAAAGGAAAACGGAGACGGCGGTCGCTGTGCCAGGTCACATCACCCGAGACCCCCAATAAAGGCCCAGCTTCCCGTTCGCCCTCTACAGCTCACCGCCTCTCTCTTCTTTTATTGCCATTCATTTTCCATCAGCAATATGATGCCAGCATTATGCTTGTCTGATGTGGAGAGACAGAGCAATTTCCTGAGACACTTAACACCAGGTCACATGGGGTTGAAATACGATAGACAGATACAGCTATTCAGACGTCGCTACTCAATTCCATGCCAACCCAGATGTTATGTCAATGGCTCAGGGTGAGGAAAACACTTTCTTCGGCTGACGCGCGAGGGCTGAACGACGGCAAAATTACACCTCGAGGGGAGCTTTCAATTTGTGCGACGGATGAGGTAAAAGAGAGACGTCGCTCGAGTGGATATTCAGATACATTCATAAAGACACTTAATATGGAGATTAACTTTGACTGGCAGATGTTTCCTCTGTGTAATAGAAGTCATTACCATCGCATTTAGTACTTCATTTACAAAGTGACTCACAGGTTCCCTTGCGAACTTTGTAAAAGTGCATTACGCGCAGATAATGATGACTTTGTTATCCAGTGGTCTGGGAGACCCATTTTCTAGCTAACGTTAGCCTAACTACAAATGTCAGGCTCGACAGGCAATTATAGGAGTCCGATTACTCCTTCACTGCTATCGGTTCAATCTGAGAGACCCTGGCATGGTGAAGAGATGAAGGTAATTCTCCCTTGGGTCTGAAACAAGGCCGTGCGTGAACTTGGCCATTAAGGGCCTACCAGGTTTTGCTCAAGCGGTTCTGGATGTGTGAGCGACATGGCATCGATATCTGGCCTCCTCTCGGGTCTTCTCAATTGTCAAAAGCCCGTTAGAAAATGGTGGACTCCACAACTGATGAAATGAGAAAATTACACTACCATTAAAGGCGTTGAAGGACAGTTTGAGCGAAAAAATTGGTTATTAAAATATGAAAGTGAAAAATACACACAACGTAGGTTTATATGTATTAAAAAACTGAATTGTAAATAGTAATATCTTCATGGGACTAAGTTGGATAAGTGCTTCGGGTACGACATTAACGAAAGCACAACAGCTCCACCTGCTGGCAACATTAATTTGGTTTCACGGGTAGAAAATCACGACAGAGGATGAAATATTCCATTGAATTGGACATTTTAACTTCCCTTTAGAAAATGAACCATATTTTTTAGCTTTATTTGCCATTATGTTTAGTAACCTAATGTTTAGTAACCTAATGTTTAGAAAATAATTACCTACTGTCATATTTTCATAGAACATTCCTACTGCAAAATATTTTTATAGTCCATGCCCACTGTATTATATTCTCTCATATTGTATTCTGTATTTATTCTAACTGTATATCCTGCACTTGCTAACTGCACTTCCGGTTAGACCTAAACTACATTTCGTTACACTGTACTTGTTTATGTGTAATGACAATAAAGTTGAATCTAATCATCTAATCTAACCCTATAACTTTAGCCGATAAATATTACTGTAGTTACTCAAATATACAGTTTTATAATGACCACTGTAGTAACACTGTGGTAAACATAGGTGTTAATAATACAAATGGTAATATTAAATGGCCTCCTGCGGCTAACTATTTATAGGCCATGATCATTTTTTGGAGTCCATGCTGCGTTACAGACACCTCGGATACTTCCCACTTGGAACCCAAAAATAACGTTAACTAATTATTTATAGGAAAACATTAATAAAAAATTATTAATTACCATGAAAAAAGCGCCGTTAAAAAATTACCTTCAGGTTGAGTTGGGAAATATCCTAAATTCGAGGTGTCTGGAATGCAGCATTTGTGCAGAATGCTTAAAAAAATATATTTACAAACAAACGCCTATAGGACCTTAAGATCTTCCTTAACAATAAAAATAGCCAAATCAAAAAAAAATTGAACTTATTAATATGGAGGTATATCATCCGCGAGAGCTGCCAAGCAGTGAGCAATGACCGCGCGTGCTGATGACAGAAACAACAACGGAAGGTTGACAGATCTCCAGGGGTAATGTCAGTAAAAGTGATACCAGCAGGGACCTCAATGAACAATAACAGTGCTATCAGCACAGTTCAAGTGCTAATGTTGTTTATCCAACTTCAGCTCGGTCAAAGAAATGATCAGATATGCAAAAAAGCCGGAAGCGTACGTTAACAAGCCTTATGAGAACACCAGCATGTCATTTCACAGAGACTTGAGCAGAATAAATACAGCAACATCCCTCGAGGGCTTATCACACCTTGAGAATATGATGAAACCTCCTGCAATATGGTGGCTGATATTTTCCACGGCTTATTTGCTCAAAATCAAGCAAGATATGTCATGACTAGAGGTTTTAAGTTTTACACACTTTATTCCTAAAACATCGGCTGCGCCATCCATAGCGGCACATGATTGTATGTACACATTTATATATATATATACACACACAATTCTCTAAATCTGTGATATAAAATATATATTCCGACAATGTACCTCTTGTCCTCTTATTTGAACACATTAAATCGCTGTACAGTAATTCTGTAGCTACAGCCTTAAAGTCCCAACCACACAAAGGTAAGAACATGATCTCCTGTATACTTCATCTGTACACTGTGACAGTAAAAATCGTGGAGAAAATATTTCTCTAAATATTCCTCTAAAATCAAACCTACAGCAAATTAATTTGTCGGTTCTGTAAGTAAGACAATTACATACATGACAAACCATTTTCATTTCATTGGGGAAGGTAATACACGCCTTCCCGCATTTATATAATATAAAAGCTTAAGAAATTACACATTTAAAAAGTTACAATAAATAAGATATACGCAGGCATTTCAACTGGATAAAACCCGACCTGAACAGCACGTTCAGGCTTTGAACGGGGACGTAGAAGTTCATTTTGATGCACTAGTTCCTCGTCCTCTTGTTGTTGTGAGATGGACACTTGGCATAAAAGGGCAGCCTGACGTTGCCATAAGTGCGCTGTACGATTGGTTGGTTTGTCCAGCCGTTTCCACAGCTTGAAGGCCTGTGGCCGCAGTGCAGTAATGTGGCGTCTGTTGTGAAAATAGGCAAAACAGGCAGCGGTTGTGCAGAACCCCTTGTTTGTTAGAGCTTGTTCATAATGAAATTGTACATTTGGTTGAGCACAACAAAGTGCACAGGCAGACAAGAGCGCCGGTCCTGAGTTGCTGGGTCACAGGTCAGCCATGACAGGGCGTTGTACTGCTCCAGTACAAATCTGTGAAAACAATGGACAGATGTTTGTTGTGATGTTTCAGCTGCCGTATCATTTAACTTCAAACACGGTTTAGCTAATACGATCAAAGTGTACAGCTGAGAAAAGATTTAAATGGATCTGGTTGATACCTTAGCACGTCTGAGGTATGACTGGAGTCCAAAGGGTGAGTATGTTTACTGTGCAGCAGCTCATCTGACTGTACTGATGAAACATTAAGGTGCAGGGAAGCCTGAGAGGAAGACAGAGGGACACATTCATCAGATACGACCTCTGCAGTGATCACATTAGCATTATTGTCCAAAATACAATTCACATTACTAGCCGAAATGTAATCTCTCTCTGTAGGGACATCATATTCTGGAGAGGATGTTTACTTGAAAGCTCACCTTCAGAAACAGAGGACATTGGTTTTTTGCTTGCGGACAGGAGGACCAGAACCAGTCAGGCAGTGGACCAGCTTTAGCCGTGGAGACCAAGTATCCCAGAGCCATGGGCTGCTGCAGGATGTTTGGAGACTCATCGTGAGACTCCATCCTGTCTGTGCTCTGACCCTGCGAATGAGACAAAGTGAGAAAAATTCACATCGCTGAACATTTTTTTTAAATATTGCCGTTTGTTAAAACTTCCTGATCATTAAACAATAGTTTGCCAGATGGGTTCACCTTGCTTCCATCTCCTCCGTGGTGGTAGTGTGAGCCTGGCGAATGCACTGGGGAGGTGCTGGGTGAATTACGCATTATGTTAATGAGGTCAGGATCAACCAGGTCGTTGTCTGAAAGGAGATCATCCAGGAGCCCATCCATCTGAACATCTGAAAACAAAAAAGTGAGGTTATTTGATCTATTACACATTTCGGTGAAAATAAACAGAAGATTGATCTGCTTGAGCTGTTTTGAGAATGACTGACCATTGCTGGGATTGAAGGCTTGTAGGCCAGCAGACGTGGGGAACACCAGGATGTGAGTGCAGGAGGTGTCCTGAGGAGTGTTTAACTGAGACGTCTGCATGTTCAGGGTTGTGCTGCGACCAAACACGGAGCCTGTGGACACCGAGTCTGTACAGAGACAGAAAAGATGGTAAATGTTTGGTGGGTAACATAACTTCCTTGCTGCCCATTGCAACCTCAATGTTATTTTGAAGGAAACATAATCCCGATGAATTACCAGGCATGATGACAAAAGAAGCCTGGGGCTCCATGGCAACTAGACATGTACTGAGGATGCTGGGACTGTCAGCAGCAGAGATACCGCACATTCTACACATTTCCTTCAGTCGTCTGCTGAGAGACTGTAAAGTCTGTCTAGTCACCAAAATACTCCAATCTGATTGGGGAAAAAACAGAATTTAGATCAACATGCGAGATCCCCAAATCTTAAAAATCACAAAACTCGAATCCAAACCTACCACGTAACTCCCCGTGGCCTATCCTCCCAAGCCGGCCAATCACAATTCGCCACGGCAGTGAGGTCATCTGCACAAGCCCGAGACACCACTCCCAAAGTTTCTGAAGGCCCAGTCGTCGTGCTGAACCCTTTTTCCTCCGAGCTCTGTGTGTGGAAACAAGCACATGGCAGTCACACATGGAGGTCTGCGCTTGAGCAAACGCATTTTTTTAAACTATTTCAAGTTCTCACCTGTTAGGTACGTCAATGCTGATGATGCAAGTTTCCAGCAGCTCTCCATACTGGTCAGTGCATGAGGCCAAGAGCCATCGCTGGTCATGTGACAAGCAGTAGGCAACAAACAGCACATTGTATTTCTGTGCAGCCTCTCCGAAAGTCTCGCCCAACTCGGTCTGCTTATCTTTTACCGGAGCCAGAACAAACGGCGGCGCGTAGAGATGTAAACACTCTGGCCTCTGAAGGAAGATAATCAAGAGGTCACTGGAATGCGTGATTATAACTGGTCAATCCAACAATTTTCTATAGTTAAATATGTAAAAGATGACCTGTGGTCATGTTTTTAGATTTATGCAGCGCTTGACCAATCAGAATCAGGTATTTCAGAAAGCTGTATACAATTTTGGATAAAAACAACATGGTCATGCAGTGATTTTTTTGACTGACGGACATCAACTTCACACATGAATTTCCACGTCTCCAAGATTCTCTGATGTTGAAATCAATCCCCAGGTAAGAATATCTCATATATCTCACATACCTCTGGTCTCTGTAGTGCAGTGTCAATGGCCAGGCCGGGGCCGAAGCCTGTTAGCGTTTTGACATTA
This sequence comes from Barbatula barbatula, assembly GCF_947034865.1. NCBI lineage: Eukaryota > Metazoa > Chordata > Actinopteri > Cypriniformes > Nemacheilidae > Barbatula > Barbatula barbatula. Next base: position 11,813,965 of record NC_136782.1, read on the forward strand.
GTAGAGGTCGGCAGACGGCGTCTGCACTGAGTGTAAACTGAGAAAGCTAAAGACTTCAGATGTTGCGCGTAGATGTGGCGCTCCTCACTCCAGACCGGCTGAAGCAAGAACTGGCTGGGTATTATCTGGTACAAGACAAATGGACGATGTTAAGAACCAAGCAAAACTAAAACTTTCTGTGTAAACCAACCAAACTAATGACTCACTTGCACATAAACGGCATTCCTGATGTGAGGAGGGAGACACTGAAGCATTTCTAAATAACAGCGGAGGAGCCCCAGGGTCCAAATGCTGGAACTGGTTCCTGTGTCCTCGTAACTGAAGGGGTTCACTATGTAGATCACTATGGAAGGAGGGTAGGTGACAGCATGGGAGTCTCCATCAGTCGGCACACCCACCTTCTCTCGTTCCATCGTGCTGTAAACAAATCAGAGGAAGAAAAGATCTCAATGGACTAAGATCAGATGTGAGCGATAGATCACATTTATGTTATGTTATTGTATATGCTGTTAATAATCAGGCTATTTACATAAATTAGTTTAAATTGTTTTCAATTAAAACTGCTGTACCTCTCAGCAAGCTCAGACTGGACCTGAGGTTGGCCAGCAGTTGATGTTCCATCTCCCAGAGGCCCTGCGTTCTGAGCGCTGTTCTGCTGGCTGGACTGCAAGCCCTGTGCCCCAAAGGGAGGGATGGTATTGGGTTTGACAGACGGCAAGATGCCGATGCCCTGAGAGCATGAAGAGGAGGTGGATGTGGTGGTACTGCTGTTTGTGTTGGGGGTGCTGCTGGTGCAGGGGGCGGCGCTGTTCTGAGCAGCTGTGTTGGGGTTGCAGGAGCTGTTAGGGTTTCGCTGAGTTAGCAGTGAGCTGTCTAGAGACTGGCCTGCAAGATGTGAAGCTAAAAAGAAGAAATTATTACAAGAATCGTATGGCAAACTTCAATCCATTTACTTGTTTGCATGACACCGGAGGAAAGAAATGAGCTTAGTCCTCGAAATGTACCTAAGTCATTCCGGCACACTTGAGAGTAGAGTCTGAGCTTGGAGAAGGCTTCGCTGCTGCTGTTGACGGTTTTTGGGAGCCAGTCGTTGAGAGGCTGGTCTGTAAGAGGTTTAGATGCAGTATCGCTCACGGTCACAATGCCATCGGCGTATATCTTTGAGATGGGCCTGTGCTGACCGAGTCGACAGGACTGCAAAACAATAAATATCTCTCAAGCAATGTTTTTCATATTGCTGTTTGTATGCACAAATACATGCCAAGCATGAAGTTTGCAAATGAAACCAAGTGCGAGTTGAGAGAAACCAGTTTATCAGTGTGTCCTAACCTCATACACAGCAGTCAAGTCTTTGAAGAAAGTCCTGGCTCCATTCAGCAAAGCCTCGTTGTCAGGACACACCACCATATATCCGATGTCCCGCTGGGAGCTGTACGGGTCCAGCAGAAGCTTCTCCCAGTATGGCAGAGCGAAAGGCGACATCACCACAAAATCATACTCGTAACCCACCAGTAAGGTAGGGATGGGAAGAGGCTCTGGAGATTCGTCCGTGCCTGGGAAATGAGAATTGTTCAAATATTCAGCATAAACAATCGTAGGCCAACGACAAAATATGCAAAGTATGTCTCATTATGCTTACCGTAAGATCCCCTGCCAGCCATCTTGTGGAACTGCTGCCAGGTGAGGGGGCCCTGGACCCCCCAAGAACGCACGGACCTCTTCTTCTGAATGGCATCTTGTAATACAGGTTGCAGTGACAACAGCATCCGGAGCACATCTTGGGAGAACAGCATGCTCATATCGAAAGCTGAAAGAATAAAAGTAATGTAGTTACAAATGTTGTGGAGAGATCTTTTGTCAATCAGATTTATCACTGCAAAACAGTGAAATGCAGTTGGTTTATAGGTAGAACCGGACCGATTATTTATTATCCCTCATGTCATTTCAAACCTGTATGACTTTCTTTTGCAGAACACAAAATAATTTTGAAGAAAGGTAACCGAACATCTTTTGGCTCCCAATTACTGCCATTGTACAGACACAAAACCACAGAGACCTTTCTCAAGATATCTTCTTTTGTGTTCCACAATATATGCTTAAATAATTAAACATTAAAATTTTAAAGTCAGCAGGAGAAATAATCTTACCGCCACGTTTGGCCCACTGGTGTAAACTAGTGCTCTTAACCAGCATCTCATCGACCTTCCCTCCAGACATGTTGTCCATGAACTGTCTGCCGTGCTCTAGAGCAAGGTAGCAGTCGCTATAACAGTCCCTCTCCTCCAGACGCATAGGGAGCTTGTGGCTGGTGCTTAGATGATCAGGTCTGATGATGGGGGAGAAAGGGTTAGTGCACAGATCCTTCAGCAAAAGGATGAGATCATCCGGAACCTGCTCTTTAAGGGCCGCCCCTCTCTGCAGTGAGGCCGCTCGCACAGCCTCGAAGTGCTTCTCCGCTTCCCGTCCGGCATCCGAACCCCGCCCTACGATGTCCAGCTCGTCCTCCAGGAATAGCCCAGACCCGTTGCCATAGCGACGGTTCATAACAGCGCTAAAACCGCAGGAGCAGGCTTCCATGCTGGAGTATTGCGAATCCATGTTGGGGTCGCTGATGTAGACGCCCACGTCAGCTCCTGTGATGTTCATGTTACAGACGCAAATGCAACAGCTGTCAAAGTTACAGTCCTTGAAGAGGTTCATGACTGACTCGGAGAGGATCAGGGTGACGTACAGGCTGTGCGCTTCCGGGATGGAGGGCACTGTGGCGGGTTCCACAGAGTTTAGGGGTCTGCAGGTGGAGGGCGTAGAGGCGGGCGAATACAGGTCGGAGTTCTCGTATTTAAGTGAGCCCTGGACGCTGGCTGGGCCTCTGGGGGTACGAGGGGTCCGGGGCGTCCGAGGTGTTGGGGCAGAGAATCGAGGAGTGGCAGGGGAGGGCAGGATGCCGGCGCCGCTGTTGCTGGGTGGAGCGCTGTTTGACATGAAGGTGTTTTGTGTATGAGGGGTGTAGCTTTGGTCCTGCTCAACTGCACTTCCCACGCTAGGGATGTTACTGTCGAAGAAGAAAACACCAATCATTTAGAAAAATAGTACAGAAGTATATAGTGCAAAATGGCTAGTAAAAATAATATTTTTTTTTAAATGTGTTTGAAAACTTATTCATCTATTAATACAGATGCAGATAAGAATTCTAATGGATCAACGTTGTGGACATTTACCTCAATTAAGTCTGCACTATCATTAATATCGAAAGGCTATTTTCGTCTGGCAGCTGCTTGGACCACAAACAGCAGAGGATGTTCTGTGCTTGTTAAAAACCTGACCCACTTACTTCAACCACCACCTGCTACATACACTCCCATCCCAAATTAGGCAAATAAATCTTTTTAAAAGCCTTTTAGGAAAGACATCAAAAGCTTGAATTAATCAATGCTTGTAATTTGTTTGTTATCCCGTAGCATTCACTCTCTTTGTATTCATGCATTGAAAAAACGAAGTACAAAAGTAAATAAGGCATTCAGAGAAACAGGCTAAAAACCAGCGAGGAAGAATCATCCTCCACAAGGAAAAAATAACTCTTGGGTGGCATACCTGTCCTTGTTGAGGAATGTCATGGCTGCCATTGGCTGAATCATCTCCAGTTTGCCGACAGTCCAGCTGGGCTGGTAAACACACTCCTCTGGAAGCTTGATTTGAAGCAGACACTGGCTGGGCAGAGTCTTTAGCGGGGCATACAGGGAGCAGCCGATCAAAGCTTGGCAGGACTCTGACTTGAACACGTACGAATAGTCCTGCGAACGAGCAAGTGGAAAAGAGTCACGCACCATGAAAATTCCAAGAGAAACTTTTGTAAGCAGTTAAATAAGCTCTACCCTGATCTCTGAAGGTTTGGGGCTACAGAAACCCTCCTCCACCTCCATCTTGAAGTTTCCGCCGATGGCCGTCCCATCCAGCAGAGACAGTCCGGCTACCGACTCCATGTTGCCGTATTCTTTACTGCCCATGTTCATGGGAGAGTAGCCCATGATGTGCTGCTCCAGTGATGGAGGGGTTGGAAACATCTGGTGCAGGTCTGCAGAGCCTAGATCAACAAACAAGCACACTGAAGGACGATTTTGGCAATAAATACAGAAAATAGGTAACAGATGCTCGATTTGCCATTAAGAAAATCTTGTGCAACGTGTTAGCTCATGTAGCTGTTGGAATCATGTCCACTATAGTGGTCATGCCATAAGCATTTCATTATGAATTACAATGAGCCTACACATTGTAAAGTGTCACGCTCACACATTTCCAATAACAACACTTATTAGAACAGATCATATATTTTTCTTTAAATTGCGGGGGTGGTGATGTAGGGCACGTACAAGGCAGGGGGTCTGGCGCCGCGGGTTTAGTTTCTTTCCCACCAAACTTCTCTGTTCCACCAGCAGCTCTTTTGGATCCAGGCTGTGAGGAGCGACACAAAAACAGGCTGCTTATTCAAATTGCTGTACTATTTTCCGAGTTCAGCAAATAAAGTACTTTATGAAAACCTAAGAGTTTTTCTAATGAGGCAGGAGACAGGAGATCCAGGAACAAAGTAAGGAGAACCAACTACTGTGTATCTTAATTAACCACAGAGATGTACACCACTGTTTCCAGCAGATTCACCACTGTAACGACCTTAGAGAATGCGGTAAAATGCCACCAATTAGTACACCTACACCTTTTATACTTGCATTTAGGAATGTTTGAATGCTTTGTACAGTGTAACAATGTTTTAAGATATAGAAATCCAGTGCTACGAGTACTAACCGTGAGGTCATCCTCATCTGAGTTGAAGAGGTTGTCCAGGTCATTAATGGACACCACTAGGTCTGTCTCGTGGATCAAACTGGTGGTTGGAAGTGGTTTACTGCCAGCCGAACCTTGGGCATCTGTGTGCCAACAAAAGGGTTGTTGAAAACCTCTAGAAACATTTCCTTACATTATGAGGATCTCTAGCATAATAAACAGACATGACTTAAGTGCATCTGAATTCCTAAATATGCATAAATATTTTAAAAGAATTATAATTTCTAAATTCTACATCAGGCACATTAGAATTGTCCTTTTACCACTGTGCTCTTTGACCAATGATATCTTAAACAAAACCAAAGTAACACTTTTTTACAGATGCATAGATACAAAAATTTCTTAACTTGCGAAATGTTATTAATTCATATAATTATTATATCAAACTGGTGATGTTCTTAATGTTTTCTATATACAAAGCAAAAATGTAATGACTTTTATCGCCCAATACAGATGTTTGGCTGATATATCGGTGCATTTCTACTTTTTTGCAGTTGTTATAAAAAATCTAAAGATGACTAAGTAATAATAATATATGAAAAAACACATTAAATCTTTTCTGGTTACAAAACCAGCTCGACTCACAAAAATCTGAAAAAAAGAATATTCATACTCACCGTCAGACGACATACTGCCATCATCCCTCTGAAAGTTACAAAATATAATAATATCAATGTTTGACAAAGAAATAAGGACACACAAACAAGGTACAAGACATAATACTCCAAGAGCATTCCTGCCTGACCTTATTTCTCTTCCCCGCTTCCCTCTCGGCTCCAGGCTTTTTCTCTTTATCGTTGAAGGTGAACTCATCGTCTCCCTCTACAAAAGCGTACGGATCAGATTCTCTCTCTGGGTCTCCGTCACACACCGCTGCGAAGAGATGTTGATTCTTCTTCTGCTCGTACATCTTCACTCGTTCTTCTGCCACCTTCAGAGGTCTCTTGGAGGAGGACATAGATCTGCGGGGGAAAAAAACATTAAGTCATATATGCAATTATAGGAAAAGTTGGGATTCAACTGATACACTTGTTGGTTTTTCTATAAAACTGTATATTATTTTCCCCATCGCAGTTACTGAAGATTATTTTACAACATTTTTTGTGAGATGTACACTAGTTTCCACGAAGTAGCAGCGTGAAAAGCAAGCACCTTTTTAGAGACTCGTCTGGTGTTGTCAACAAACCAGAGAAGCAAAATGCCTTGCAAAAAGGCCAAAGAAATGTTCTCTCGAAGAGCACAACTGGCCATTCACAGTGTTTAGCTAAGATGTTAAAGGCCGGCCTATTTGTAAAGGTTTAGTTATAAATCCTACTTTCACACAAATGCAAGGTCATGTTTTGAATAGCAAGCTATTCTGCCAGCAAAATGACAACTTTTAGAATTAAAATCGTTTGGCCAACAAAAACATCATCTTACAAGTAAAAAACATTTTTGTATATAATTACAACATAATTTGTCCGTCGCAAAATGTACGTACTCTGTAATTGACACCACTCCATCTTGGCCTCTGTTACCATCATCAAAATGTGTGACCACAGGAAGATGAGGCGTGTGAAAATCTGCGTTCCTCCCACCAGGCACCTTAAAGTACTTCCAGGGATTATGTGTCATGTCCTGATTGGGGTTAAGGGCGGAGCCGACGTACACAGTCGGTTCAAGGGACTCTGGGCATGCAGGCGTGTAGGGTGGGGGCAGTGTGTCTAGCGGAGAATCATCTGGAGGTTTCTGGGGCATCAGGCAAGGCTCAGAGGAAGGGTGGTAGAAGTGTTGGTGAAGAGGAGAAGAGGACGTTTTCAAGCCGCTTGCCGCCTCGTCCCCGTGCTCGCAAGGGTGCGGGCTGAGTGGCGGAGGCTGAGGGGAACTGGTCATCTCGTCGGTGGAGCTGTGCAACATCGGGGTCTTGCTGGAGGTGACGTCTGAGTGGTGAAGGTTGGGGTAACGGCTCTCCTCATGGGCTTGTAGACACAACCTGTGAACGTTATCTCCCTGCTCAAGGTTCGGCTCTTCACTGCTGCGGTGGTGAAAGGGCGTCTGGGGTCTCTTCTGCTGCTTGTCCCCCTTTTCCAGTTTCTCCACCATCTTGTGTTTGGTGCTCGGCTGAGAAGGTTGGCCAGCAGATGGAGGATGCCCTGGGGTGCTACATGCACGCTGCTTCTGGTTTTTAAGCCTGGAGCAAAAAGCAAAGCTTCAAAGTTAACCATCCGGCTCAAATTCGTTCACAGACTCTGTTTACTACGTCACGTGTGGACAAGTGCTGTGGTGTACCTTGAGCAACTGCACTGCGTCCTTTGAGATGGCTCAATGAATTCCCAAACGGAAGCTTTGTCAGGTTCCTCTTCACATACTGCATTGGATATAGTTGAGAACTTCCTCCTGTTAAAATAAACCATACCAAATACTTGATACCGAATCTGTTCTCATTCATTAAAAATCCCATTAACAACTCATACGCTATGGATGATCTGTCAAGCTGCAGATTTTATTCATACTTGTTCTGGGCTTGGTTGATATTGCACTCGTGCCAGACTCGCTCCACCATTTGGCTGGCCAGTCGGCGAGGGATCTTGCCTCCGTGATGACTGCTGCTGTCCACGCTAAAGGCGCCGGACATCGCTGAGAGTTTCACCCACTTCTGGGCAGGCTGCAGGACTGCAGGGATTAATAAAAGACACATTACTGCTAATGCCTTTGGTCTGGCGCACAACAGCATTTTGAGAGTGAAAGTGCTTTTTTCAAAGGGAAAGTTCACCTAAACCTATATTTTTTAATATTTATTGCCGCTTATGTCATTCAAACCTGTATTTGACTCTTTTATTCTGTGAAGCACAAAAGAAGATGTTTTGATAAATGTCTCAGTGGTTTGGTGTCAATACAATGGAAGTCAATGGGGGTACAATGTTGTTTAGTTACAACGGTTCTTCACAGATTTCAATTGACATGAATAAATGATGATAAAGATTTTTCCTTTTTGGGTGTATCCACAGTGGTGGTACCTGCTTGTGCCTCCTCAGGTGAGGTGGGAGGAGTTAGGGTAACTGAAGAGATGGCAGTATCTCCGTGGACCACATGACTGTGCTGACCTCCGGAGTAAGAGACTGAAGAGTTGGAGGAGTTCATTGTAGCCACAACCGGGATGTCAGACTGAGCCACCAGCACCAGGCTGGCAGGGTACACCATCCTCACTCCAGCTGTATCACCAACACGAATGGTTACACTCACGACAGATCATTTGAGAAGACAATGACACAACAGCGCACTTTAAGTCTTACCAACAACAACCTCGACAGCAGCCAAAGAATCGTCCTCCCAATCAAGGTCATCCATCTTATCATCTGTGACCTCCTTGGCATTGGGGCCTATGGGATAGAACTGCTTCCATTCTTCAATTAACTTCTGGGTTGGTGGGTCTGACATCTTGTAAGACTGGCCTGTCAGAGACCCGCTCAAGCCGTATGGAGAGAGAATCACTGTGGGAAAACAGAACAAAGGTTAGTGTGTGACATTGGTGAATGTAATGTGATGAGCGAGACTTCCTGATCAAGTCTCCTTGTTCACCTTGAGGTAATGTGAGAACAATGCACTGGGCCACAAAGTAAGGCAAAAAACCTGTGTCATTAAGGTTAGCTTATGCTAGGTCTGAAAAAGGAAAACTGAAGAGAGAAAACAATGCTTTGCAGTACAGAAGCCAAACTAACATATGGCACGTCTCCACAGGTGGGTAATAAACCAGGAAGGTTTCACAACAAAATAAAGAAAATGAGGGTTAGTATATGATCATAATCAACTGTTAATAAAAGTTTTTTTCTGGTTAAATCAGTCAAGCATAACTCAAAATGATTCTTGGCCCCAGTTCACAAGACAATAAAATATGAAGGAGTTTATTGTAATTGGAATAGGATTGAGTTGCACTTGGCACCGAGCTCCATTGCACTTACTGATGTATATAACCACGATAAGAATTAGTCTGCCCTCAGAGAGACTAATACAATCTCAAGCCAGACGACTGAGAACAGCCCTGTGAATGAGCTCTGCCAAAGTCAATCTCGAGCTATTAAGAGTGAGAACTGGAATCTAAAAAAGTCAATGAGTGACCGATAGACAGAATGCAAATTAGAGTAAGACAATGCAGACAGTGTGCTTAAAATATTTCACTTGAAAGTAAATAGAAAAGGTTTTTCCATAAAGCAACACTGGAGTTTAAATGCAACGTATGATATATATCATAAATATACTGTAGTTAAACAAATATTATTAACTTTCACTCCACCTTGTTTGCTTTCAACACTGATGTTAAAATCTATAATTTACTGCATCCTTAACTCAAGACATATATGCATATTTATGGGACATTTGTGAGATCTGCAAAATTACAGGTATTATTATTTCCATATCGCAAATATATTTTCATTCCCCTTAACCGGTTCTACCAAATCAATAGCAAGTGCAAGATTAAAACAATTTAAAGGTGAATAAATGACATAATTTTTATTTTTGGGTGAACTATGCCTTCGCTAACATTCAATCCAAAATATTTCTTCTAAAATGGATTTAAGACTGATATGGATCAGGTGTACTTCAGTTGAAGAAGTTGAGTTTGAGTATAAAAAAATACTGTTCCAAGAATAAATGTAAGTCACAAGCGTATGAACCCAGGAATACAGTGGTGATGTAACAGAGAAGAAAGCAGCGAATTTGGAAAACACCTCATCAGGGCCACGGTGGGACTACACTGAGATAATAACTGCCACAAGAGACACAGTGTCTCTGAGGTGTTAACATGATGCAGGCCTTCCATTACTACACCCTTGAGCAGAGGCTTGGCTACCATTCTGACTGCTTAAGAGTCAACTACAAACCACAAAAGAATAGTCTAGCTTGTCATTTCTTTAAGTTTAGGCACTACACCGTAAAATTTCCTCAAGCTTGTACCTTGCACTGAATTGTTGCTCTGCTGGGCCAGCGTTAGGTGCTCCTCACTCAACAGGTAGACAGGCTGGTGCTGGTTGATCTCCACGCTGGTGCACACATTACTGTCTCCATGAACGAAGAACATGAAGGAGCATGACAGGTGTTCACTGCAGGAAAGAGAGACAAAGGGTGAATTACTCGAGGGATTTGGAACTACATCCTGAAAGAAAGTGGCAAATTTTCTGGAGGTCCCCGAGAACAATGTGTTGACAGCTGTGGTCTTCATGTTGTGATTGCAGTGAGAGCCGCTATTACTGACACAGAAACACTTAACCGGGAGAACTGTAAAGAGGGATGGGAAATACTACAGCATTACTCGTGAACAAGCTTTGGGCTTTTGAAGTGTTAGATTAAATCCTCGCATAATGAAAGTTTAACACTGCAAATTTGTTTTTAGTTCTTTAAGATAACAAGCTAACACTTGTGAGCGTGTGAGCTGCAGTCTAGAGTAAACAGCTGTTACAGTGTAACCACACATGCAGAGGATACGCAATAAACATGAGGAACTACAGAAAACAACAGTAACTGCAGAATTTTATGGTTTTGGTAGTATTTTTTATTTTCTTCTACAAACTTTGATTTTAACAAACAACATTGGAGAAGCTTTTTTGGCCTGTTAATAGCCACTCTGATTGGTGGATCTCTCGCTTTAGGATTATGGGTAGATCTCTCTCTCTTTTGGATTATGGGTAGTGTAGTTTTCCACCAGGAAGTACGCAATGTGACTTTTACACATGTAGGTATGTTTCAATACAACATGTGTTCTCTGCCTGATGTATGTCTCAACCAAGGGGTTGAACTACACTGACTGTCCAATGACAAGCCTTCCAATTTCCAAGAATCCAATCAGTTCCCAAAGGATGAAATCAAGCCCCACCCTACATTTTTCCTCATTGAAAGAGGCCGTTTCACATATACGTCACAATTTTGGAAGAAAACACCATTGCATATTTCATGCCAACCTTGAAGTGATAGTTAACCCAAAAATTAAAATTCTGTCATCATTTACTCACCCTGTCTGACTTTCTTCCGCAGAACACAAAAGAAGAAATTTTGAAGAAAGTTGGTAACCGAACAGCACTGGCCCCATTCACTTCTATTGTATGTATGGACACAAAACCAATGCAAGTGAATAGACGGTTTCATCAGGAACATGCGTCTGGCCCAAAGTTGACTTCCGGTCAGTGTTTGTCTATACATATCTATATGATAGAATTCATTAACATAAATTAAATTTATATTAATGTTTTAGTTTACATTAATTGTAATTAAATAGTCTACTCTGAAATGACTCTGTAGTTATTGATTCTTTGCGAACGTCTACCGGAAGTTAAGTTCAGGTCACATAACGTTTGTTTATGTTGTTGCCACTGAAACTGTCTATATATATGATCTTTTACTACGAAAAACCTTAATGTTGCACTTTTTTATACCACACAACAAACAGATCCCTTTCCCTGCATTTAAAAACATAACTGGACCTGACTTTTCAAGATCTTTCCCAATGGATTCGCTCTCTCTGCATGCTTGAACACAAGCCCATTTCATGAAGCCGAACACTGGCACGGAGACCCAGAATTTCCTACATTTAAACCAGCAGATGTGTGCACGCTCACTGGAGGGATCAAGTGATGGCCCCTGGTAACACCAGAGTTTTCGTGACAGCTCTGCACCGCGCAGAGCACGAGCGAGAGAAGGGGGAGACTGCATTCCTCATACGTCTGTTGAGCTCTGTTAGGAGTGTCATTAAGGAACGCCACCAGCAAACCACTACAAACCCCTCACGCACAGATGGCACTTCAAAGTGTGAGGAAACCTTATATATTCAGTGTTCAAAGTGACCAAACCTGCCTTGAAACAAAAACAAAACAAATGCTGAAGAGCCTCGAGTCATTAATGCTTATTAGTACGAATGTTTGATATCGACTTAAGTTCAGGCGTAGCTTAACAAGTGAAAGCGAAATGGTGGTTCCTGTTGACCTACCTACTGCGAAACCGCAATGTCAGTGTTTTGTGAGAGAGTAAACTCTTTATTAAAGCCTAGACAGAGAAAACAGCAATGTGTCCCAGCCCGTGCATCCTTAACCAACGCTGGAGCACACCCACAGCAGGAAGTCATATCCATCCAACCACCCACCCACCCACCGACACACCGCTGCACTTCTGCCCTGAGGGAACCAATGACATCTATACAAATGAGGCAGACAATTAGAAGGACTGCATCTACTGCCCCTCCCTGCAATATCAGAACATTTCTCTCAAGACGGGCACTTAGAAACAGCTACAGTGGGAGGATGGCACGATCTGGTGCGGCTCTCGTGCAAACAAACAGAATACCCCAGGAGGTGCCCGTTTGAATCGCTGGCGTCCAGAGCCAGGGCTTTTCTCTGTGCATGCCAACGGCCTGATGTCACTCATCTGCTGCGATAAACAATGAGGATCACGCAGTAAATGCGGCAGCTTACTGCATGAATCCGCATCGCCGGACATGAAAACACACCAGGTCTTTGGTGTAATGTAAACAATTGTGCAAAACCAACAACAGCAACAGTTTCAATTCCAGGTCTGCACACCGAATTTATAAATATAAGCAAAATGCCACAAGAGACTGCATGAGAGCAATTTAACCATAATCTTAAGTAATACATTTCAATAGTTTATGATCACTATGCAAGCAGGTGCAATATGTCGTTCACCTAAAATAAAAAATTTCCATAGTGTTCTCACCCGTGTCATTCCAATCCTGGAGGACTTTCTCTCTTCCACAGAACACAAAAGAAGATTTTTTTTAACATTGGTAACCAAACTACTGACTTTAATTGTATGGAAACAAAACCACGGAGACATTTCTGCAGAAGAAAGGATGAGTAGGAATGACATGAGTGAGTAAAAATAATGCAAACTAGGGGTGTGACGAGTCACTTATCCCACGAAATGAGACTGAATTCACGAGAACGAGACTTTTTAAAAGAAATCCTCAATGATGAAATATACAGGGAAAAATGGTCTCTTAGTCACCATAAAAACACAAAATGCATCAAATTTAGGTATTATAAAATCAACCTTCAAATTAAAGTTCTATTTTAATGAATTATATAAGCAGTAATAAACAATATGTAAAAAACACTGCAAAATGTTTTGTCACAAACTCAACTCACAGGCAGTAATTGCACAAAATGTATGCTTTGTTTTCTTAACAGGTGCAGCTTTTAGTTAAGAGCTGTGGTTGTTTTCTGTATATGCTTATTGCATAATGCTGGTGTTAGCAGAGGTGGTGATCATATCACACTGTCAATCATCCTTCCTCCACTGACTGAACCCTCATAGCCTTCAGAGAAACAGTTAAAACTACATAAGCACATCATGATTTATGTTAACATTGAACATATGTAAGAGACTGTTCGTATTTAAAGAGGTTTGCCTGTGAATGTATTAAAAATAACGTAATGTGAACTTGCAATTGCTATACTCAACCTGTGGTACTCTGTTCAACAGCACGCCGTGTGCTCTCAAAGCACTGCAGGCACCGCGAACCGACGTAAACACTAGTGCGCAAGGCGCTGCGGACGTACGCGAATGTTGAAACCGTCCATCTAGCGCATGATTACATAGAGAAACGGTGGGAAAGTAGCACCGCTGGATGGTAAATCACGTTGTCTATGAATGGCCGGTCACTGTACCTTAAAAACTTTGTGCAGTTAGTAGCGTGTTCTGTACAGTAATTAAAACAGGTTGCACCACAACAAAATGTGCACTCACACAAATGCATTTTGAGGTCACAGGTGAAAAATATAGGGAGCATATGCAACTAAAATGGTCGCAATTTCGAGCCTAGAACTCCATCAAGCCAATAGCGTGAGGATATTGTGTTCTCCTCCCATGAGATCTTGTTAAACCCTAATGGAAACCTTTTGATTTTTGGGTAACCAATCCCTTCAATACAGAATGTGCAGTCACAGATTTATCAGCCTTTTGCAACATACTTCCAAATTGTCCAATCAAGTGTTTATTTTGTTGTTTTTACCTTTTGTTGATAGGCTTTTCATCTTTTTCATACGGCTTGACAAACCACTTGCCAATACGAACGAAGGATCGATTCATGAGGCAGCGCTCCAACAGGTTATGGATGGCTTTGAAGAGCAGCGTTCGGCACTCGTATGTCAGTCCGGTCTCCCATGCACCGTCCTCATCACCTGTGCAGTACATAAAGAACTTTGTTCATATGTACACAGAAATGTACTATCAACTGCAGCAAAGTGCCTTAATATTATTTGTAATACGATAATAATACAATGTATACTGTAAACACAGAAATAAAAATTAGGTGACCACAGACAATGAGATTTAAATTGGAAAGTCAACATAAAAGAACAGGGAGCACTCTTTCCCATTGTCATAGCACATCTGTATTTTCACTGCACAAATTGAATTAAGAATGCTATGAGAACTGCCCATAACATGATAGAAACGGTGTTTGTTTTTTGGAAAGGAGAAAAAGTCTGATAAGAGAAAAAATAAGCCTAAGAACAAGGAAATTAACCCCACTTATTTCTTTACTGACCAAGCACGGATTGAGCTGTTATGCCAATAAACAGTGGATGAAAAACAGATGTGTTATATTCTTATGACCTCAGCCAAGTCACATCTTACAAAAGTACTTCCAATGATTTTTGCTTATTGTTTTATTCTGTACTAGTAAGGATTCTATCCGTAGGGCCAGCTGGGCGAGATGTCTAAATTATTTTACTTGCCAAGCCAATATTTTTATTGGTCACAAATATCATAAATTAAGATTCTAGAATTTGTCATTAAATGTTACTACAATGTACTTTATAACTAAATGCTTTTGTTGAAAAAAAGAGAACATATGCTGCTGAAACATGACTATAAAAGTCATCCTTGTCAGAACGTTCTAACAAATTCTGTTCGGTCAGCTAAACTACAGTAGGTGTAAGAAAAGCTAACTGTCCAGAGGACTGCCATCCTTCTAGGAGCAGCTTACTTCTATACTGAAGAGGGATTAACTGGTTATGATAATATCAATTGAAGCTTGAAGTTTGTCTGCCTGATCATTCGTCGTCATTGCATTAATGTTGTTTGCAAACCTTAGCTACTCCAATACAATAACCAGTCTATGAGTCATGTCTGGAAACACCCCCAGTCTAACCACAGATTTTGCCATTAGAAACTCAGCTCAGCCACACATCACCCCTGACATGCCAATAAAATGACATCTGAATATCTGAATATAAACGGGGAATTCTAATAAATCAGTGTCATGTTGTTCTGTATGCATTAGTCAAGTTTCTAAAGTCACGTGTCAGCCTAAAAGGAAGACGTACATGAGAGGTCATGGTGGACGAGCTCTGCGAAGTTGGGGTCGTCTCCCCACCAAAAGATCCAGAGCTCCCGGCGACCCGGGGTCTGGTGCCTCCTCCACACGCTCAGCACATCCGCCTTCAGGCAGCGACTGAAGCTGCACAGGATGGGGTCCTCTTCTGTCACCGGGAAGAGGATTGGGGACGAGGTGGGGCCCTGCCATACAAAGCACTTCCATTTGATCCCTGTGAGGTCAGCCTGAAGGCAAAGAATGAGAGAGAACGTGTTAGAAAAATCCACCATGTGAATCTGTTGCAGCAATGAGTTATAGTGTGGATTCCACAACATTGAGATGTACTAGAAAAAAGTGACTCACGGCATGTCGGTTAATAGACCTGCATGTGCACAAACAGTGCCAAAACCACCGAAGTGGATGATTCTGTAATTTAGTTGGCATGTGACTAATGCAAGAAGATGCCATCTAGCCATGCCCATAAAAATTAATGCACCATGAATCAACATACAATCAAAATTCATTTTCACTAAAAAACAACCGACATGCCAAACAAACAAAACATTTTCATACCTATCTTTTTATGTACCATCTGTTCCTGCCCTTCAAATAAAAAACAAGTCTGTGCAAACTCTTACAAATCAAAGCTGCCATGACATTTCGTATGTGTCTGTCATAAAAGTCTTTCAAAATATCTCTTATTCGCCTGGGACACGCATCCAACTGAGTTCATTGAGCGGCAGTTTTGTCCTGCATTAAACTTTCCCAAAAGCTCCACATTTGGAGATCTGCACGAAAAGGTTAAAAACATGGTTATATGTTGACATATCACTCTAATGCATGAATTACAGTAATAAGTGTAAGTGTGTGTGTGTGAATAGGAAAATGAGGTGCATATTAGCGGGTTACTGCGCAGATTACAAATGCAAAGTTGCCACTGCAGACGGAACTTGCATATATCTCAAGCCAACTACACTAATACTGAGCCAAACACGCAAGTTTACTCAAAAACACGAAGTAATATCACTACAACAAAGCGAAATGGTCATTTTCACGTCTTTGGTCGAACCGCTTCATATACGGTCTAGATACAGTAGAGAAAAGAGAAGTCAGCGATTAAAAGCGAAAGCATGCAGGACATTAGTTGACAAGTGCATGGTAAAATATACGTCAATGTTGTTTAATATCACTCTCCCTAATACTGTCCCTTCAGTTGTTTTTGTACACGAAGTTAGTAACTTCTTGCCAACAACTTGCAGCTTGTTCGAGCCAGTTAGTTCAGCAAGTGTTTACCAACGTTAGCTGACACTACGATACGACCCAAATATTACAATAACAATATCTCAGACGCCAACTTCAGCGCAAAACAAATACACATCCAGACGTCTCGCGTGTCTGTATAATAAACACAGCTGAAGATTTTTTGGCCGGTATCTAGATCAACAGGCCTCTTGTTGATTGACTGGCCGGCTAAAAATGGCTTCAGGCCCTCGTATACGTTCAGCTCATCTCTTACCAGACAGAAGAGGTTGGAGTGGCAGTCCTCCAAGCTCGCCCCGTTGGGTACAAAACAAGAACTCATCATCAAAGCGCAGTCCAGCGAGCCATCCTCTCTTTCAGATCCCAGGAACAAATAAATGCGATGGGGTTTGGACCGGGTCCGTCTCTCGCAGACACAATCGGCAGCAGGACGAGTTCGCGTCCAGCGAGCTAAGTTAATTAGCTTAGCTCTGGTGTCGCTCCGCTAAAGGTTACTCACTCACCAGGAATGCGTTAAAAATTCCGCTAAAAACTTCCCGCACGAACAACGCCGCGCATTTACCATGATCCGCGGTGAGATATTCTTCTCCTTCGGAGCCGATACATCAAAGAATATGTAATTACAGCAGCCAGAGAGGGTAGAGGTAAATTCAGCCCTCCCCCTTTAGCTTAGCCTAGCATCGGGCTAACTGAAGTTAGCGACTAGCTGGCTAACCGACTGGCTAAGCGAGGCAGCAACAAACAGTTCAAGCCAGGAGAGTTCGGGTTTAAATTTCATTAAAATTCAGTCTCTCTCGTTTCCAGGTGTTCGTCGGAGTGACATCGAAGACGAAGCGTTGGGATTCTGACGACTAAAAGCAGAAGGCTGTGGAAATGAAGTGAAATCAAAAGAGAAAAGGCTGTGCGGCGCTCAGCTGTGTCTCACTGGTTTGTTTGAATACATTGGTCGCATCCTTTAATGGCGGCCACAGGGACACAACTCTGTATTACACTCTACTCCAGTCTACTCTACTCTACTCGCCTCCGATTGGTAGCGCTGTGAGTCGATAGAGGAAGACGACTCGATGCTGGATTCCATTGAGCTCCAAAGGAGTCGACTCTCCTGTGGATCTGTCAACTTTTTCCAGATGTCTGAACGCCTCTTCACAGTA
Source organism: Barbatula barbatula (assembly GCF_947034865.1). NCBI lineage: Eukaryota > Metazoa > Chordata > Actinopteri > Cypriniformes > Nemacheilidae > Barbatula > Barbatula barbatula. The sequence goes on from NC_136782.1 coordinate 11,831,515, forward strand.
GGCTACTATGTACATACTACTGTAGTCACATATTTAATGAGTGATGCAACTATTTATTTGGCCAGTGGTTCCTTTTCCACGCAAAGTGTGCATTGTTAGACCATATTTTTTTATATTTTAATATCATATGTTAGAACATATTATATAAATATAATATCACAATATTTAGACACAATGTTAAAAACTCTTGAATAAGTGACTGCTAAATAAATGTATTATTTATACAAAAAAATCGCTATAACCTTACAATCTTGTCATAGAGATCAATTTTAGTGGAACATAGGCTTTCATATTATAGACCGCAGTTGGTATGATGCCACTGCACAACTCTTTTATTAAAAGAGATTAATAAAAGGACCAAACATTAATGACCGGTAATGTATTTGACAAAAATATGGTATGTGGTCTAATGGTAAATTCTGTTGCATTGCAAGAAAATGTTAATATATGGAAGCAAAATGTCCCATTCCAACTAAATAGATGATAATATTGGTGACATTGTTATAAACATTAAACAAGACTGATAAATCTTGAGCGAATGCATCCTCTGTAAATTCATTAGTTTTTAGAATGATAAACTGGGATTTAGGATTTTTTGCATTATTGAAATATTTGTTGTTTCGGTGTGTTTATGAAACTGCTGTTGGAAGCTCTGTGATTTCATCATTGTGTAGTCACTTTATATTCTAATACACACCACTCATACCTGCTTCTTATCAGCCTTCAAATGTATATGTAAATGTATGAAAAGTTTGCAAATGGCCTGTTGAAAACAACTCGCCATGTACAACCCGCTAAGAGTTGTGTTCAACGTGCTATTTGCAAAAAGAAAAAAGCAGCTAGCCAGGAGAAACAAATAATGATGGTAAAATTAATAATTACGCATAAGTAACAGTCCAAACTTGATTAGGCTACTACATTTTTAAGTATTCGTGAAAATCTGAATAACACGGGTGTGTGCGGTATTCGATCATGGTATTCATGGCAGAACATGAAATAAAATGTAGTAGACTATAAGAAATCATTATGATCATCATAAAAATACTGTATTCTGTTGCATATATAGGCTACACAGCTTAGACTTTACCTTTTTGCCAGCTTTGTCTTCATGCACTTATCCTTTTTGACTGCATACACGATTAATCACTATTGTTGCTTATCTTAAAATGGATAAAATGTCTGACAAATGAATAAATGTCTAAGTAATGTAAACACTACATGTAAAAATCTGTCATGTCAGGGAAAAAGTGAAAGTCTTGTGGTGACACAAAGTAAATAGTTGTTTTTTTCAAAGTAAATAGTGTATATTTGACATTGGCGGTTAATAACCTCATGCTGGCAATTTTGAAAATAATAATAATGACAAAAACTGAGTTTTTAAATGTCAAATGTACTAAGTAAATTATCAAAACTAAGAAATTAATTTTCCATATTTTACTGAAAGATTAGAATGTGAATCATCATTGAATCAATCAGCACTTTATTTATATAGCGCTTTTTTAAATTTTCATTGTTACAAAGCAGCTGTACAAGATAACATATTGACTATAAGCAAAACATATAAGGTTATACAAGTCAAAACAAAAAAGGTGAAAACACCGAAGACAGACACATACACACACAAAACACTCCACACAACATGCACACGCACCAACACACAAACACACATACAAACACGCAAATATTACTTATCGGACCAAAGACACACAAACCGAATATTTCTGATTATAAACTGCTAGTTGAAGGATGTACTGTTACTGTACAGTATCTAGATCTAGGCATTATATAAGATAGCAACCTGTCATTTCGAAATCACATCTCAAATGTCACAAAAACAGCCTTTTTCCACCTAAGAAATGTTGCCAAATTACGAAATATTCTATGTGTTGCTGACGCTTATTCATGCATATATGACCTCGAGACTTGACTACTGTAATGCGCTACTTAGTGGTTGTCCTGCATCATCAATTAACAGTTAGTTCAGAATGCAGCTGCCAGAGTTCTAACCAGGTCCAGAAAATACGATCACATAAACCCAAATTTATCAACCCTTCACTGGCTACCCATTAAGTATCGTATTGACTTTAATGTTCTTTTAATCACTTATAAAGCCTTAAAGGGTTTAGCCCCTACCTACCTAACAGAGCTTCTATCACACTATAAGCCATCACGCTCTCTAAGATCTCAAAACCCAGGACTTTTGATAATACCTAGAATAACTAAATCCACCAAAGGGGGCCGAGCTTTCTCATACGTAGCACCTAAACTCTGGAAAAGCCTTCCTGGTACTATTCGAGGATCAGACACACTCGCCCAATTTAAATTTAGATTAAAGACACATCTTTTCAGCCAAGCATTCACCTAATGCAAAATATGCTAAATAAACCACCGGGAGACTGCTGACATTAGATATTATTTACTAGGTGTTTATATAACAAGTTAAACTATTCATGTACTGTGTTTACCCTTTTTGTGTTTTTCTTATTTTCCCCTGTAAAGCTGCTTTGGAACAATGCAAATTGTAAAAAGCGTTATATAAATAAAATGTAATTGAATTAAACACAGACGCACGCACAGGGGCCATCACCTGGAACCACGCACCCAAGATAAGGAGAGAGAAACACAGGTCAAATTTTAAACAGACTGGAATATATTAATTCCTATATGCAGTGTTAATTGAATAAAACTTTAAAATTCTACCTCCCCCTGGTCAGGCAAACAGTGCAAAACAGTATGCAAACAGTGGCGAGGGACCCAAAACTACATTGGAGGCAATAAAAAACCTCAGAGGGAAAGCAGGCCTAACCAGGGGATTCAAGTTCGTTTCTGGCATAAACTGCAGCCTCTGCAGCAAAATAAAGATTATCCTTAATGCTGAAATTTTGTAGTGAAGACGTGTCAATTCGCCGCGTCCTTTTTTATCCAGCTCTATCATCTCAGCTTTTGTCAGGTCTGGGCATAAACTGCGTCCTGCCCGCTCTGGTAACCTTGGAACAATGAGACAAGACTGGCTGAGTGTAGAGTACTGTTCTGCACTCTTTGATGCAACAAATACATCAGTTGTTATTGGAAGTGTTTCTGGTTCCGGTTGATCTAACTAGTGCAGCCTAAAACTTCTGAGTATTTATATTATGATAGTGTAGTGTATGCAAGATTAAAAAGATGCATCTTTAGTCTAGATTTAAACTGACAGAGTGTGTCTGCCTCCCGGACAGTGCAGGGAAGACTGTTCCAAAGTTTAGGCACTAGATAGGAAAAGGATCTACCGCCTGCACTTGATTTAGAAATTCTAGGTATTACCAACTGACCAGATGCCTGAGAGCGTAGTGCACATGAAGGACTGTAATACAAGAGAAGTTCACTCAAGTAGAGAGGAGTTAAACCATGTGGGGCTTTATAGGCAATAAGCCAGATTTTAAAGTGAATGTGTTGCTTTATAGATAACCAGTGCAAGGTTGACAGAACCGGACTAATATGCTCATACCTTTTAGTACGTGTAAGAACTCGAGCTGCCACATTTTGGACCGGTTCGAGTTTTTGTAATAAGCCTGCAGGGCAAACACCAAATAGTGCATTACGGTAATCTAGTCTTGATGTCATGAATGCATGAATTAACTCCTCTGCATTTGATAGTGACAGCATATGACGTAGTTTAGATATATTTTTAAGATGGAAAAAAGCTATTTTACAGGTGTTGGTGAGATGGTTCTCAAATGACAGAGTACTATCGAATAAAACGCCAAGATTCTTTGCTGAAAATGAGGGTTTTATGGAAGATCCGTCAATAGTTAAGCAGTATTCTTGGTTGTTACATATGGCGGTCTTCGGGCGATAAGTAACACTTCTGTTTTGTCCGAGTTCAGGAATTGCTGTGTTTCATGAGGCTTCGAGGAAATATAATGTTGCGTATCATCAGCATAACAGTGAAAGCTAACTCTGTGTCGCTTTATTATATCTCCTAGAGGTAGCATGTATAATGCGAAGAGCATAGGCACTAAGACTGAGCCCTGTGGTACACCATACTGGACTTCCGATTTGCCTGACACCTCATTGTTTATTGCCACATATTGAAAACGGTCGGATAAATAAGATCTAAACCATTTCAAAGCTATTTCCTTAATGCTGACATAATGTTTGAGTCTATGTAGGCGCGTGCTGTGGTCAATGGTATTGAATGCAACATTAAGGTCTAGCAGGACCAATAAGGAGATACGTCCTCGGTCAGACGCCAAAAGCAAATAATTTGTAACTCTGATCAAAGCAGTCTCTGTACTTTGCTCTAAATCCAGACTGGAAATCTTCATTGATGTCATTCCTTTGGAGGAAGGAGCATAAATGAGTTGAGACTACTTTTTCCAGAACTTAAGTTATGAAAGGTAGATTCGATATAGGTCTGTAGTTAACTAGTTCTCTAGGGTTGAGTTGGGGTATAACAGCCACCTTATATGCTTTAGGCACATGTCCTAGTGTCAGAGATGAGTTAATAATGCTAAGAAGAGGATCTTTAATTTCTAGGAGCATCTCTTTCGTTTTGGAAACCGGTTTGTTAGTATAGGGTCTAGCATGCAAGTTGTTTGTTCGGTGGGTTTCACTTCTGGTTGCATAGTTATCATTTTTTTATATATCTTGGATATTAGAGAAATACACTGCTGTGTATTTGACATGCTAAACAATCGTTTAAGATTGATTAAAAAGACATCTACAACCCTCCTCTCATTAGGTAACTTACTTATGGTATCTACGGTGAAAAGAAAGCATATCCCATTCATTGACTTTAAATGTACTGAATAGCTTACATGTTGTATTATCTGTAAATATTGTGCCATTGGCCAAAACGTGGTTGTGTAAAAATACTAAAAGTATGATTTTTGTAATCGTCTGTATTTTTACCAGGGGAGTCTCAAGAATGAGCAAACGGAAACCAAGAACTCACGTTTACGTTGAGCAAGCGCGCCATCTGGTGTACATCTGGTGTATAATTAGAAGCTGATTAGATTGTAATTATACACCAGATATGCAACTTTAAAAATATATATTATATATTATATTTTATAGTCATGAATATAAATATTTGTCTAGTTAATACATCTAACTAATAACAGTATAAATTCTATACTATATAAATATCATATTTATGTAACCCAGTTTACATACATTTTAAGTACCACAACATATTTTTTATAAAAGAAACTCTTAACAGTTCTAGCAGGAACGCCTTTTAGAGAACTGAAAGAGTTTGTTTAAATGACACAAATATTTTGTTATGTAGTCTGCTGCACATTCGTTAGCAGATATTTATTTTACTTTTTAAAAGACATGAAGTAAAAATGTAACTAAAAGCAATTTAAATAAAGAAGCCATGCAGTTTTTTAAGATTACAGCTTTCTTTACTTTTGCGCATGCGTCACTTCGGGGGGTGGGAGGGGGACAAGCACTCAGGACCAAGGACAGCGGCTGCCAAATAATTCCTACCTGCATGAGAGGTTACAGAGATCACAGTGTCTCTTAGCAAGTACTGAATTGTACTACATAGCCTTGTCATAATGATGTGAGGATGACAGACTTTGTAAGATTCACAGAGACACAACAAGGATATTATGCATTGTCTCTTTATGTGATATTCAATGTTGAAAGTAGCTATCAAAGAAAGATGATAAATTGCTGAAGAAAGATGCCTTAACTTTGAATAAGGAATGCAAGGCTGATTTTCAAAGTTAGAAATTTTTAATGAGTATTTCTTAAAATTTTATTTCAAAAGAAGTTCTCATGTCCTGTTTCGAACAATGGTCTGTGCTTTAAAACCAAAATATGATGTACCTGCATTTGTTTGAATCTGGTTAGTCATCTTAAAGGAGTTGAATTAAAAAAAAGTTTGTAATATAAAAAACTGAATGAAAGAAACTGAGACACAAAAAGCTGATCCTCTGTCATTTATTTAACTGAGATTTAATGCATGTACACTGTAAAATATATTCCTATAAACTAAATATCAGTTTATGTCAACATTCATACGTTCATTTACGTCTTTCATATGTACATTGAGAGTACCCTAGTTTACTAAAACCCTTTTTTTACACATCAACATACACAGACTTATCAAACACATGCTGAGATGACAAACTAGATGAAAGACTATTTGTAGATCTCGGTGGGCACAGTAAATGCAGAATCCATAAACTTTGTTTGAATAATTTCCTCGGGGTAAACAAACCCAAAATGAATTAATTCACTACATTGACCACGGTTTTTCTAAATATATTTAGAAACAGATTTTTGTGGCTGTAGTTGTTGTTTTGGTTGCCTACCATTGTTGTTTTTATCGTTTATTACAGCTGAATGAAATGATTGGTGCAATAAATAAGTCTTGTGATATATAAATAGTCGCTCTTGATTTCTTTCTCAAGTAAGTCTAAATAATCTCTAACAAAATACATTTATCTCTTATGACAAGATGACTAAATCATGAATTAAACACTTAAATATGATAAAATAATTGAAAGATTAAAAAATGCTGCAATTTCATAGTACCTTGAAATCAGTCTTCAGTCATGTGCAACTAAAAAGCCGAGATCATCAACGATATGGTGAAGAGAACAAAAACAACAATTCCTATTACTCAAAACTAAGCAGTGTTTCAATCAGTAGTTATGATTTTGCAATACAGACTCTTATGACCCCTGCAATTCATAAGCCGAAAATATATTTCTTAGAGATGTTTGCTTAATATTACTTCTGCTTTATGTGCTCAGTTGGAGTTCAATGACACTTGCACTATATATTCAGATAATAAAACATTCCAGATCAAATATATAAATCGCACAGCTGTAGCACTGTCACATTCTTAGTTCAGAGATCCTGCAATGCACAAGCATCTCAAAAACGTCTCGTGTCATATCTCAGCAATAAAACTACTGACATATGCAGTGTCGATTGCTCCAGTGCTCTTCAGGATCTCTGACAGCCTTTGAGACGGCTCAAAGCATGTCATCCTGGTTCTCCCTGGTTGGAGTCCTCCTGCGACGAAACCTTATGCTGGAGTAGAGCGATGAAGCGGTGAGGGCGATGCGGCTCAGGCCCACGTTCAGACAGTGTACTTCGGATGTCACGGGCACTTCGGCGAACAGAGCCCTGTCGCGGGACACTCGCATGGGGCCGTCTGTATTTTCGATGTCTTTCACTATGTTCAAGATCTCTTGCCTCTCCGTTTGTCGGGTCATCCCACGGATATTCAGTATGGCGGACACATGCTTCCTTCTGCAAGCAAAATAGTTTATTTACTCTTGATTGATGTATGAGTAGAATGTACAGTGTCATGATAACAATGAAACCGATTTAGAAAGGCTAAATCTAGAAAGAAATGTGTTCATCTATTTAAAAAAATTATAAAATGTGTTAAAAAAACAGCACCTACAATGGATTTGTTTATAATGGGGTGTCGCAATACAATGGTATTGACAATAACCAGGAATAATACAATTTAAATGAAATTAAAAAAGCGTAAAAGGAAATATAAAATATACAAATGACATTCTATTTTTATTTTAAAAATCTATAATTCGCAATAATATTTGTATTAATGATTATTTTGGCCACATGAAAATCTAATATTGTGACCAACCCCCTTATAAATCTAAATCATTCATGACAAAGTACAATGTTTAGCAAAAATACATCTAAGCAAATGCAAAAAAAAACGAATTTACACATCAGCCATGTTGGCCCCTGTGCGTTCTAAGATAATAAAATGTGTGAAGTTATGAGAATGTAAAACCCAAAGGTGTTGCTAATGCAAAACAATAGAGCAAACGCCACATCTAGGTCATATAATTGAAGGTTCAAGCTTTATTTGGCACACATTCCACAAAAGAGTTTCCTGAGGATTCTGCAGTCGTATAGGACTCTTCATTAGGTAACTGCCCTCTCCAGGTCAAGGCATGGAGCTTAAGGTCAGGTCTTGGCAGGATGCCTGTGTTATTGCTATGTCTTTGTAAGGACACATGGATCGCTGTACACCTTCCATGTGAATCTGGGATAACCAAACAGTGTCCCATAAAAATCAGGAAACCGCAAAGTTATTGTTTGCTTTTACAAGCCCCATTTTTGCTGTCAAACAGTATTAATGGCAATAACAGTGTTTTGTCGAATGACCTGGGCTCTCTGCGTTTTGACCTTGAACATATCAGCGGCTGCAAGGTGTCACGGCACACTGTCCCTAAAGACACTCACCGTATGTCTGGGAATTCCCGTACCAGGACGCCAACTTCCATCTGGATGGAGGGAGTGTCTTCCAAGAGTATTATCTCGGATAGGTGAGGAATAGCGCTGTCAAGCCATGAAGCAGATGATTCCTGGAAAGGGGAGAACGAACAAGATAACATCAGATCCCGGTCACGCCTGTCATCAGTCAAAATGCTTCAAAGGCTGTTTTCCTGGAAACATCAATCTCTGTACTATGTAGATGTAAATTCAGATAACAAAGCTGCCTGGTACTAAAGATTTAGTTTCAGATTCAAAAAAAATTATTGATGTAAAAATATGTGTTTGTGTCAGCCGAAGAAAGGTCATATACACCTGGGATGGGAAAAGTAAATAAAATTTATTTACAAAGCGCTTTCCCCACTTTTGCATGGTTGCAAACAAAAGTAGGGAAAAACTATAAAAATGAGTGTCTGTAAGATTATAAGCATTATTTCTACATTAAAAATATGACAAAATGTATTGATAAATGAATCAAATCTTCTCAAGATATTGACAGGCATCATAGGTACCTGTAATGTTATCTGAAAGCTTGTACTGTATATCAATTATGAAAATGAAATGTATCAAAATGGTGCAAAATATATAATTTAAGATTATGAGACATTTAGTGAATTTTGGTTGAACTTTTACGTAAATATGTATTTTTTAAAAACATAAAATGATAACATAAAATATTGCAATATTCTAAGTGGATTTTTTACCACTATCCTGTGGTTGAACATCAAGGCATACAACATACGATAAGAAACATCTATACCTGACGAAATTAAAAATAGCAACATGTTATTCCAATCGAGTTAAAATATCTATGCCCATCAAGGCAGTTCTTCCTGATTCTCAGTTTGACCTTAAAGGCTAGTCATGGCTTCAAAGGCCTAAGCCAAGTCTTTCCTCCATAAATAAAGGCATCCTGTTGTCCATAGAGGTGACAAACGGATGTTTTAACTGGAGCAGGGGGTGGACGCTACACAGGGGAAAAGAGAGTTTGGGCGGGTCATAGAGATGCCCTCTGGAGCCAAGGGTATGTTTGGCCAACCGTCGCCATGCCTATTCCAGCGGTGCCCATTCTTCAACTCCCTTTTGTTTTAAAGCTGTCGCAACTATTGTTGTGAATTTTTTCCACTGGCTGTAGGTGATTCTTAGATGATTAAAAGCTCTACCAACTTACTGAAAACAGGATGTGCCATTTTGCGTGATGGATCTAGGAATGATGGTTTAATAGAAACCAAAAACTATATGGATGTATTAAATGTCAATTTAGAAATGTTTGAAGTGAATGGCAGTAGATAACAAAGCAAATGCTAACAAATGATTTTGAACAAACTTTTGTTATTAAAAAATTACATCTGCTTTTTAGGTCATGAGAGGTGTCAAATGCTTTATTTTTGAAACAGCATTCAAGATGACTCACCAGCTCCTTAAAGAGAGTTTTAAGGCGCTTTCCCTCGTCTCTGAGACGGCCAGCCATCTTCTTCCTCATTTTGAGTGACGTGCAGATGATTCTGCCCCTCATGATTGCCCGAAGATACTCGGTCATCACACGTCGATATACCTCCCCAACCAGAACCTACGAAAGGTCATATGACGTATTCGACATTCAGTATTAAATAAGAAAAAGGTTCTTGTTTAATGGAAAGTTTGACATCTCTGTGTACCTCGTACGGCGGGTTGTCCATCCTGCGAAACTTCTTGAAGTGTTCTTTAATACAGGCTTCGATTTGGTCAAATGGCTCAGTGTTACTCAACCATTTTCTTTTAATCAGCTTATCAAAGAAGGGCTATGTGAGGTGAGGCAAAAACCAGTAGATTAGCAATAACACAAACAAAACATACGTGAACAGACTATATTTGCCTTTGACAGGAAATGAGAGCTGTTCATATTTAGAGTCTTTGCTAACTTCCTGCCATGAAAGTCCCATCTTGGTATAAAGGATGCAACAAAACTATGCGACCCATGAGAACTGGCAATGCCAGTCAGTACACCAATCAGCAAATAGCATTCGGCAACACGCCAAAAAACATCTAATTCACTGGTGTTTTTCCACCCGGCTATTTTTGTGTCTCATACCCAGAGTGCTCATGTGGAAAACAACATCCTTGAGAACAAGCCGTAGGGGAAATGCTGATAAGATATTCTTTATATTCTTGGACAGAGGCACATGACAAACGTACGCTACTGTGTTTCCAACTGTGTGTATGTGTGCACCAAAAAACATGTCTGTGTGAGGAAGTGTGGCTTGATGCATGGGCGCCTCACCCTGATATGTTCGAAAAGTCTGTCGTTCAGCACTCTCACACTCAAGTTGACTATCCTATCCAGAGCTGTGCTGGCTCGACGTATGGAGTCCTCACTGGTTGAGGGGTCGCACTGCCCACAACGCTCCACAAAGCTCCTGAACACACATTAATACTTTAGAATCAATACAGTAGAATCACAGTTCTATAAGACAATAGACCAATTGTAATTCAGTATGCAAACATGATAATGATTAAGCCGAATACTGTGTTAATGCTAGAACGCTTTGTAAAGAGGACCCATGGTGAAATTTACCTGAATGGCGGACAGCAGTTGACAAGAGCGATGGTTTTAGCAATGTAACCATCTTCGTTTTCTCCAAACCCACTCATCAGCCCCTCATGGAACATCTCCACCTTTCTCTGAAAACTGAACACAAAATCAACGATCCCTTATGAACCAAAAAAACATGGGAATTGAGAATATAATGGAAAGTATATGGAAATGGAAAGTATAAAGCAATATATGAAGTTATACTTTTCCATATATTGGAAACAAAGGGTTATATTTTAATAAGTGATACTTCATCCAAAAATGAACACCTTCGAGTTGTTCCAAATCTGTATACATTTCTTTATTGTGATGAACACAGAGAAAGATATTTGGAAGAATACTTATAACCAAACAGATTTTGCCCCATTGACTCCCAAGGGAAAAATTACTTTCACATTTAATTTTTTTTTTGTTCTGTTGAACACAAAGGAAGCCATTTTGAAGAATGTAGAACAGCAAACAGTTCTGGCGCACTTTCGACTACATTTGTATTTTGTCCTAATATGGTAGTCAATAGGGGGCAACATCTTTATAAGTAATAAGCATTCTTCCAAATATCTTTATCTGTGTTCATCAGAACAAAGAAATGTATTAGAGTTAATTATTAGAAGAGTTCATTTTCATTTTTGGGTGAAGCATCCCTTTAATACATGAAAATCAACAATGCCTTGTGTAATATTCCATACATTATTCTGCATATTTTAAATATATATTAAATGATTTAATACATTGACAGTTAGTATATAAGAAAATCTTGTGTAATGTGTCTTGGAATGTGACTGGTTCATGGTGTTCATATGCGATGAGATATAACACAAGATGTAAAATCGTGACTTTGTCTAAACATAAAGTACTGTGAAAACAACTGTCCAGAATGGGTTCATCATTCAAAGGTTATGAATTCTAACCTGTATAAGAAATCTGCCAAGCCATTGAGACTGCACTGAGCCACCCGTGATCCCAAGTGTCGGTTTATAGCTGCGGATCTCTCAAGGTCCTCTTGTAGCCTCTTTAATAAAAACATGTATAGGAAAAAAAATATTTTACAAGAAGTATATGTATATTATATTGCATTTCTATCAATAGATCCAATAGACCCCAAAATGACACACTGGACCCTTAAGTCTAGTCCCTAGGTCCAGAATAAAAATGCACGTTTGTGCCAAAAACATCTAAAAGCATGTACATCTGTTTTTAAACACAATTTAGATGTCCACATACAATCTAAGGTCTTTACAAGATCTTATCAAAATATCTTGATCAATGTGCTTCCTATTTCAACACTAAAGCTTTTAAATGTGTGTGATTATTTTCGAAAGACATCTGCTTTTACACTATATGACCACTAGGGGCCAACACAGATCCTGTAAAAATACAACACTGTAATGCAAACAGGCTCACAATGGGAAATGTTTGTTTATTTTGGTTCCAGCTAGGAGACTATTTTCTCACTGCATTACACAGGGGTGCATGAATGCTGTTTCCACATATCTTAGTTCGTCCTAACAATACCTCTAGTGTCTAGAAAGAGTTGCAAAAATTGCTGATGGAAAGAAAGGATCATTATTTACAAAATCAACATTGAGAAAATTGTTAAGGCAACATGTGATATTTGTGCATGGCATGATGTCAGGGCATGTGATAATGTTATTAAAGATCCTAGCACGAAAACCTGAATCTACTTTAGAGGTGCGTGATCTGTGTGTCATTATTCTGACCTGAATAACAGTGCGAGCTAGAGGTATCTGATACTCTTCAACGTTCAGGGTGTCCAGCCATTTCTTTTCCTCCTCATCCAGAACCTGAGACAGCTCATTGGTCACCTTACCCTGTGAAATCAGTGTAACACAGCAAATCATTACATTTGTTCAAATAGTATACTTGCAGTAATGGGAAGCTCCATCTAAGGACTTTTATTAGATCTGTTTTATGAATCAAAAAGGAGTTATTGTTCAAATGCTCACTAATATTTTTGATAGGATGGGATAATAGAAAAAATATTTTTTGTCTTGAATTTCAGTAAAATTTGTAAATTCATTTTATGAAATAACCAACAAGAAAGAAAGAAATATATAGACGAGATCTCTTTAATATCTTGATTATTTCTCATAGCCATCGATGAGATTAAAATGAATGAAAACTTTTGCTCTTCTGTCCTACCTTTCCATTCTCTTTCCTGAGAAAAAGACCCAAACATTTCACAAAGAGTTTCGGAAGAGATCTAAAAAATATCACAAACTGAGCTCATACTTGCCGAGTCGGCAATCAATTGTCAATATAAGTGAAGATTTCAATATGAATTTAAACATTTCTCTTAAAATTGACCCAAATCCAGATTATTTTAGCAGCAGCTATTTGCACTGAGTGTTAATAGCAAATAACGACGGATGCTTTTTGGATTAAGTAGAAATAGTAGTGAGATGCTATTGGTACGCAGATAATGTTACTAGTTTGCACTTCAGTATTTTTGTGCAATAATTATGAAATAATAACAGAGTGTAAATCATTATATTTATACAAATTATTCAAATGATGGCAATTTATTGAGATATTAAATCCCTACACCTACCCCTAACCTTACCCTAAACCTAGACTTTATGAATAAAAATGAATTTCAAGCCTTAAATCAATTGGATTGAAAACAAATGCCTTTATGATCTGTAAAAGGTGATGGAAAAGGTAAGAGAGCGTCATCAGTGAGAGGTGGATGAGAACCCTGCTCTCCAGTGCCAAAGCTATACAGACTTTACACCTTACGCCACTGGAGTCGCTATTTGAAAAAGCTATTTTTCTTACACTTTCTCAATTCCAATCACATATTGGTGGGCAAAGCTAGGGAAAATAATCTCTGCCAACAAGTTGGGCTATTTGTACTCTTTTTATTTTACTTATATTATCTACATTCATTTAAATGCTACATATTTGTAAGTATTTAAACAATTGTCTCATTTTTAGGAGGAACTTCAGAGACTGTGTTGATACTTAAATGAAACAGAAAACTCCATCAAACCACCTCAGATATGAAAGAGCAACCTCTGAGAGATTTCTTTTCTGGCATGAAACTCGTCTTTATTGTAAGGGTAATACTGACACATTTTCTCTCTTAAAGAGACAGTTCACCAAAAAAAAGGAAAAATATTTTACCCTCATGAACACAAAAGAAGATATTTTGGAGAACATTCAAGTTTGCTTATCGTTGTAAATCATGTTTTAGGCATCTCTGTTTTTATTGCACAAAAAGACAAATTTACGTATTGGATAAACTATTTTTTTCATGGCAGTTAGCACATTCCTTAGAAAACATATATTTAAGTTGCATAATGAGCGAAAGGAAAAAATTGTTGTCAGACTGACCACTATTGTGTGGCGCACAGTGTAGACAGGAAAACAGCACACTGACCCTGAAATGCCTCAGTCTAATTGACCGGGCAGGTTGTAATGACCAGCTATGTCTTTTTGTGAACAGGATGTGTCTTCGAGGTGCATGGGATAGGCTAACAGAGCCAGGAAAAGACCAAAAGATAGCCGGTGACAAGATACCAAGGAATATCAGATCTTACTCTGACGGAGTTCAGGCAGTCAAGCTCCAGTTTGTCCACAGTCTCCGTCGGCAGCAGCGGGCCGAGCTGGGAGAGGTTAATGGGCGTTGTTATGGTGACCGTTCCAAGGACATCTCTGCAGCAACAACAGGAAGAACAAATCACACAACTTCACTCGTAAGGAAACGTTGAATTATGAAGGAGCAGGAATGGGAAGGTTCGAGGGTGAGTGTCACCTCTCGTATCAACCTGAAGCTATTTATAAAAATCTATCTGTGCTGTATGTGGTTTGACAAATGGACATAAATTCAGATTCCTTCGTCAAAACAAGGAATCTAAATCATGTTTTCCTTAAAACAAACTGAGATAAACCTTGTGCCTCAGATAAACTGCTGACGTTTACCTGTTATAGATGTTGTAGAGCCAGTCTAGCAATGAGTAGATGTCAGTGATCTGCAGATCTCTATCAGTGATAGACTGTAGACGTCGAGCGACAGCTTGGTGGTAGCTCTGCGTGTACACCTGGAAGGAGTTATATTCCACTGGATACACAGAAACCGCGTTACGCCGAGCCGCTCCCAGATCTTCCACCATACGGACCCTCAGCGTATCCAGGTAGGCCGCCAACTCGCCCACCTTTGCTTCTCCATGCTGGGGTAAGTTTCCATCAGCCAGCTCCCCTACAGCTTCCCTCCAGCATTTTTTGAACTCCCTCGGCCGCGGGCCTCCTGGAACGGCCCCCTTGCTCTGAGCCCAGTCCCGGTCGGCCTGCTCTTCCTGCTGGAGAACCTGGACCACCAGACCCAGGTTGGGTCCAGCCGTGGGAGAACGCAGAGAGTCCCTCACCACGTCCCACAATTCTTTTCGCAGGGCTTCATAGAGCAGCTCCACATCTTTGGCTTTGCGCCGACTGCTGTCTTTGCTGCTGGGGCTGATGAGCTCCTCGTTGCCCCCTGCCGGTGGAGATTCGGCCTCCCTGCACTCTTCCTCCAGCTCCAGGATGTGTGTGTCAGCCAGAAACAAATCCCGTTTCGTCACCAACTGTAATATTTCCAGTACTGCACAAAACAAAAAGAAGAGAGATCATACATTAAGTCATACAGAAGAGAATGATTCAACATTGTGCTTCATTATTAGGGTTTGATTTGCTTGTGATTATTGTTTATCAGAATGATATCTTAATCCAATTTGCTAAAAAAATGCCAGTGAGAATTGTCATCAAAAGTACATTATCAGGACTTCCCTGCTGTCAATATAGTTTGTTCACCGAAGAAAAAAACTGCTGGTAAAGCTGTATGTGTTGTGCTTTGAAATACCACACAAATAAAGTGTTAGAGCACAAACGTCATTCGCTATTTAGGATTTTCATGAACACAGACTTTTTGGTTTATACTTTTAGTTTTTGAGAGAGTCATAAAGCTTCGTTTGAAATGAAGCACATTCAATTTAGCTTTGCCAGTGATCGGACAAACAAGTGCTCACAGCATCGCTGAAGAAAATTTCCTTTCCCATTTCAAAGTTTTTAAAGAGATCATAAAAAGCACAAATCAGCATCAAATCGCATTAATTAATTGAATCTAATTGAAAATGTATTTACTTGTTCAGCCTTTTTGTATGTGCAGTATACATTCAGAAAACATTTACAGTTAACGTGGGCTGCACAATATAGAACATAATGTGATAACTTGCTATGCAACATCCCATACGTTAATTCATAACGTTTATGAAGTAAAGTTACAAACTATTTATAAAAACTGAATATTACATTTTCAACATACATGTTTTATACTTTTCTTACTTGTTAAAGAGAGTGTCATTTTCCCTGTCTCAGTCTCTCTGCTATCTGCTTCAAAAGTCTTACTTCACATAACTATAATTAAATGTTTTAAAGGGACCGTTCACCCGAAAATGAAAATTCTGTTTTTATTTTCTCACCCTCAAATTGTTCCAAATCTGTGTACATTGTTTGTTCTGATGAGCAGAAAAGATCATATTTGGAATTACCATTGTAATGTATTCCACTATTGTAGTCAATGGTGGCCAATAACTATTTGGTTACAAGCATTCTTCCAAATATCTTTCTCTGTGTTCATCAGAACAAAGATATTATACAAGGGATGTAACAATATACGTATATCGATATCGTGTTTTTGCAATAGCACAATTGTCTCAATATTATTGTGGTCACATGACTGTTTGAAACTATAGGTCTTCCGGGGCTAATATAGAGAATGTTAGAAAAAGTAATAGATGTTACCTTTGGCAAGGTCGATCTGGTGCAATTATTTTATTTATAAGGGATTTTAGGTCTATGACTCATCTCATACTATAACTCATACCTCTAAGCAACAGTTATGATAAGAGGATAAAGAAAATATGATCCTTATGGCAAGTTTCCAAGTCAGCATTGGTCGTTTGAAATATTGCAATAAATATCGTACAGTGGGCTTTATACCAAGGTATTATCGCACAGTGAGATTTTATACAAATTTATTACACGGCTGTTGAAATGCTTGATTTGAGGGTTCGTTATGTCTTGCATTCTGTAAGAATAAGCTAATAAAATATTTCAAAATCACATTTCAACTAATTAATGAACTGTTTTTGTCAGCGTGACAAAAATTATGCGGGATTTAAGTGCGCATGCCCTGTGGAGGTAGCTGTATCCATTCTAGCCAAAACCCTTAAAAAGGGAGAGGAAAAGCAAGAGTGGTTGTTAAAATGTAAGGGTGTTTCTTGAAAGAGGGGTGAAACTCTATCATTCATGCCAAATTTTCTTGAATGTTCTTTATCCATCATGGCCTCCTAATCATTCTCTATATTGACTTCATCCCATATGTGTTCTCCTCTGCCTGGGTGGGCACATAAATCAACATATAATTGTAGATTAAAAGGTCAAATGATTTCTAAAACATCCAATAGTCACTTGTTGTGGATGTTCTATGAACATGGTATATCACATTGGCCATCTTACCCCATCCTGCAATTGAAAGCAATCCATAAAATGTCTCAGAAATTCAATATTTGTAGGTTTTTAAAACAAAGCATAAATAAAATATATGTTCCAGATGGTCCAATGGACTGCCAATGTGCTCAGTTGGCCATGGTTTATGTGATCTCACTTGAGTTTGTGATGTGAAGGAGCAGTTTTCTACATTCTAGGAGAAACTCTTGATGAAGCAGACTCGGATTGAGGTCAATGCTCACACCCATTCGTCATCATTTCCAGTCCTCTCCTTTGGGATGAACACATTTTTGTGAGCTAACAAATCTCATCTGATTACTGGAGACAGGTTTTGACAAGAGCTTTAATTTAGTCTAATAACTACAAGTCTGAAAGAAAGAGAGGTCAACAAGTTCTATCTTTTATTTATTAGACACATACAGTAAGCCAGCAAAGTAACACAGCAAAGATACGTCACAGATCAGCTGTGATTTTTCTTGAGAATATTGAACTGACAGTAAGTGATTGCTCATTTATTTCCAGCATCTTCCTGACTTTTTCTTAGAGGGAAGGATGTGAGGGCCGTCGGTTGGGATCTGATTCATCTATCCCTATCAAGGATGGACTGTCCAATTATGCCATAGAACCTCCCACCTCCTCAACCTCCATAAAGAATAAAGACCAGCACGTGCCAGACCATCGGAAGGAGATTTATTTTTAAAACACAATACAGTCAAATTTATCGTCACAGACGGGGTTTAGATGAAAAAAGTAATGCTACCTGTGCATGAAGAAAAGTTGAAGTGACCTCTGATACTCGTGCACGTGAAAAAGATCTCCAACCAACGATGTACCATTTTGGTGGACAACGGGAGACCCTGAACCTTGTGACCACCCTCTTTCAAACCTGTATGACTTTCTTTTTTGTGCAAAACACAAAATGAAGTTATTTCGAAGAAAGTTGGTAACTGAACAACGCTGGCACCCATTCACTTCTATTGTATGGAAACAAAACCAATGCAATTGGGGCCAGTTAACAACATTCTTCAAAATATCTTCTTTTGTGTTCTGCGAAAGAAAGAAAGTGAAACAGGTTTGAAATGACAAGAGAGTGAGTGAATAATGGCAGAATTTTCATATTTGTGCAAACTATCACTTTAAGACATAACAGATGTTGAATTCGTCCTATAATCATTAACATACAGAACATTGCCAGTAACTTAAGGTTAAGCTGTGTTTTACAGACAACACTAGTTCTTTGTCTCCAGCGAGGCCCTCTTGCTAGATTTCTGGTGTGGAGCACACTTGACTTAAACATACGTGTCACCACCCTTCCTTAATGAAAACCGCAGGGATTGAAGTGTTGCTTTTAAGGGTACATATGGTACGTACACTCTACCCACACCCAAACTTCCAAGAGAAGCTTATGGTAATACTATTTGCTTTTTGGTGGAAGGCGGAGGCTGAACTCCACTGAAAAGATCTGACTAAGCAAAGATCTGACTATATCCGCTAACACGAGCTCGAACGCACCTGCACACATAAACACCGATCAAGCGTTACGAAGAAAAGATTAGCCAGGTTTCCTGGAACCTAATGGAATATGATCTGTTCTTTGTCATGCCAAAGTTCTACAACTATATTCTCTATTAACCCTTCACATTCCAGAGTAAAATCCTTTAGGAGAACTAAAAAACCTTCTGTCATGCTGGAACAAGCTTGGAAACCAAAGAATTTGGGGTATAGCCACCCATGAAAACTTTAAACCCTTTAGTTTCTGAAGCACATGATTCATTCGCTTCCTTTATTTAATGCCCAGCATGTGCACAGCAGACATATTTTTCCTCCCAAAATGAAATATTTAATAAGTAGACAATGATTTCCTGTATCAGTGCCCAAAATCATACCAGCAGATGGGACGGATTGTGCTTGGCTGTACCGTCTGCACTGTCCACTTCGTGTGAGCCTGTCCTGAAGGAATTCCACATGTTAAAATCTTTTCAAACGTTTGAGTTAAGATGAAGATGAAGTGGCTTTGAAAGTGACGACTAGCCTCGCCTGTCATTGGAGACCTTAGGTCAGCATGCAAACCCATGCCATAAGCCCTTCTCAGGGCTCCCACTCCCTTCCTAATTTATTTGGACATGGCCAATGTCAACAGAACAAATCTAAATTGGACCATTTGGAAAACGTGAACTCCACCTATACACCGAGTGCTACCCTGCCCTTGCTTAATACTCGTTGGTTTATTTGACATGCATTAAGAATATCTTCCTGCCAAGTCTTGGACAATAGCTGGATACGATGAAAACTTTGGCTCAGAAGTGACTTTGCCAGCTGGCATGGCTGAATATTTGCTATCATAAACATGAATGCATCGATCGTGAATGTTCAGACACGGTTTTCGGCTGAAGTTATGGGTTGTTATATGGTACAGTCTGGAAATCATTGACTGAAATGAGGGGGTCAACTCCCATCTATATGGCTTCTTTATCAATGCAGTAAGATGTCATGTTAACGGTGGGACGCTTTGCCAGTCTGTCTTGATAGATACCAGCCCCAGAACGCAACAAGGACCTTGTCCTCTGAATTCATAAGAAAGCAATGAAGATTTAGTTGCAACATGCTTTGCGCTTTGAAAAGAATAATCATATTGTTGTGACTTTAGAAAGGTCTTTTGTTAAAGGAAAACTCCACCCAAAAATTAAAAATCATTACTGGTGTGCATCTTGAGACAAAACAGTGGCACTGATATATTTGAAGATATGTCAATGCAAGTTGTTTTCAGTTAAGACAGATTAATTATGCTTTTTTGTCTGGTACTAAGCTCAAGTCCTGTCATTGTTTTTCAATGAGAACAAAGAATTTAAATAATCTCTTTGGTAGAGATAACCTTTGCTTGATAACCAACACATTCTAAATCTCTTTTTTTATTTTAATTAGAATTCAGTTCCGATTGTCATCATTCATAAATAAATCATTAAAGGTTATTCATTACAAAATTTGTACAACACATACAACAGTGGTGAGCCACCCACTCCATATTATATATCAGTGTTCAGAATCTAAGATTAGAAAGTCAAAGTGCTTCAAATCCAGCTCTTCCTAACACAATAGTAAAAGCCTTTCAAAATGATTTGTGGTTACTCCTCCTAAGGTGAAGTCTGATCAGATCTGAAGTGTGCAGAGGTTGTCAGTTGAAACACTCCCTATGATACATTCCTAATCGTCAATTTTCTGGATTTTCTTGCATGTTTAGTGACCCTGGCATGCATGCCTTCACATATTTTTTGTAGCGTCATTTTTTATTTATTTCAGTGTTCCATATTTCAATGCAACACTGCGAGGACATAACACTCTTTAAAAAATGTCCTGGCTCTTTAGAAACAGAGTGATTTATATTCAAAATGCTTAAAGAAATGTGATGCCACTTGAGAACATCTGCATGTATTAGGCAACAACACTTTTGTCTAAAAGATGTACGGGAAGCAATTTAAAGAGGTTATGTTTTAAGAGAAACAAAGTGGAATTTGAGTTGAGTCATCAAATGTAATGTGTGTAAGTTTTTGATTCGACACTGTTTTTAACAAAGGGTCCAAAATGTAAGCAAAAATTATTTTAACCCAAACTGTAGATGGAACATAAAGCATCCAGTGTCTCATCTGCACAAGTTGCTAAATGGAAAGCCACTAAACTGTTCTGGGAGGTCATCTGAAAGTTTCCTTTCAACATAATGTGGCTAAATACACAAATAAAGACTAAATTCTGCTGTATCAGCTGGGACATGCAAAGCAGCAAGAACCAATAACCTTGTACCCCAGCTGAAAAAAGCAAAGACATGACCAAACAAGACACTCCGGGGCACATTCAGTTCCCCTTTTCTTAAATTCCTCTTTTATCATTTTCCATGCTGCATTTACTCAAAAGAAGATAGGAGATTGATGATTTCAAATGTGATAGTCCTTTAGCCCCTATGTTAGAAACATCTGGTGGGCCCCACATACAGACGTGATCAAATTTGTTAGAACCCCTCCACCAAAAACGAAGACTGCACAATTTTCTCAAATAACTTGAAACTGACAAAATTGGCGTAATTGGCATCCACCATTGTTTTAGCCATATTTAATATAATTATTTTAGACATAGCTTTTGATTTTTTATTCAACATAATATTGTAAATAATAAAACAAATGAAAATGTCATGGACAAAGATTATGGGACCTCTAACCTAATATTTTGTTGCACAAGCAAGGATTCTATGTAGCTCTCAATGAGACTTCTGCACATCTGTTAACAGGTAGTTTGGCCCACTCCTCTTGAGCAAACTGCTCCAGCTGTCTCAGGTTTGATGGGTGCCTTCTTCAGACTCCAAGTTTCAGCTCTTTCCATAGATGTTCGATAGGATTCAGATCAAGATTCACAGAAGGCCACTTCAAAAGACTCCAATGTTTTGTTCTTATCTATTCTTGGGTGATTTTAGCTTTATGTTTTGGGTCATTATCCTGTTGGAGGACCCATGACCTGTGACTGAGACAGAGCTTTCTGACACTGGGCAGTACGTTTCGCTCCAGAATGCCTTGATAGTCTTGAGATTTCATTGTGCCCTGCACAGTTTAAGGCACCCTGTGCCAGATTCACCAAAGCAGCCCCAAAACATAACCGAGCCTCCTCCATGTTTCACTCTAGGTATAGTGTTCACTTCTTTGAAAGCTTGATTTTTTAAATCTGTGAACATAGAGCTGATGTGACTTGCAAAAAAGCTCCAGTTTTGACTAATCTGTCCAAAGGACATTCTCCCCGAAGGATTGTGACTTGTCAATATGAATTTTAGCAAATTCCAGTTTGGCTTTTTTGCGGTTTTCTTTCAAAAGCGAGGTCCTCCTTGGTCTTCTTCCATTATCTTCTTTCTTTTTGCTCAAAAAGCGATGGATTGTGCGATCAGAAATTTACGTACCTTCACCTTGGAGTTCAGCTTGTATCTGTTTGGCAGTTATCCTCGGTTATTTTTCTACCATTCGCACCATCCTTCTGTTCAATCTGGGATTTTCCTCTTGCGGCCGCACACAGGGAGTTTGATTACAATTCCATGGACCTCAAACTTCTTAATAATATTTGCAACTGCTGTCACAGGAACATCGAGCTGCTTGGAGACGGTCTTGTAGTCTTTATCTTTACCATGCTTGTCTACTATTTTCTTGTGTGTGGGGCACACTATGATACCAAACAGCACATTGACTACTCTTCTCTGTTTTAATCGGCTGAATGACGGATTACAAGATTGGATACATGTGCGATACTATTAAAAGAAAGTCATCCGTTTAAAATATCACTATAATCCAATGATGTATTATCTTTTCTAAGGGGCACCAACAAATGTGGCCAGGCCATTTTAGAGTATCTTTGTAGAATAAGCAACAATTCATCTCTATCCACAGCTACTTTGCTTTATTCTATGACATACCAAAGGCATGCAAGTATACATGATACAATAGCTTTTAATTTCATCATTCTTCAGGAGAAATGCAGCATTTTTCAGTGAGCTGTAAGGGTACCAACAAATTTGTGCACGTCTGTACATGATGAAAATGATTGCTGCCTTGAAAGGTTGAAATGCATGCCACCCTGACGGGAGTTCATGTCGCCATGCTGAAGATTTATATTCAAGGTTCAGTTCCTCATCTTATCAAAATAATCTTTCTTGAAAGTGACAGGGAATTGCGTAAGAGCTCCAGGAGCAGAACAGCATGGTCTGAACTCTGTTGACTGTTCAACAAATGCATCAGCAACTGCAATACCTGTAGGAATGTTTGCAAAACAATGAACTACGTGTGACACTAACCACTGACATTGCAATGTTGAATTCCAGATTACGGGAGCAATTTGCATCGATCACTAAAAAACTTGAATTGTGCTTTTGTCAACAAGGCTTGCAAGATCATGCCAGTAATGAACTTTATCTCTCATTCTCTTTCAGTAAAAAAACGTGAAAGAGTGAAACCTGAGCATGCAATCATGTACTGTACAAATTCCTGCCTAGCATGTGCCATGTTCATGCAGGTCAAACTAAACAATCATGCTGTGGTACAGTTGTACAGATGTGATCTGGGGACAAAACTGGGGAACTGAAGCTTTGAGGATAATTAGATTAGTTCTATTTGAGTTAAAGGGGATAATATCAAGTTATGTTGCAAGGGATAATATCAAGTTAAACACAATACAATAGATATAATAGATATACTATAGAATAAAATATATTGTAATCTTAATGTAACAATTACTTAATTAGGCATAAGTGAAGGGTAAATACTATAACTATTACATTAAATCAGGACACAATCAGTAGTTAATGCATGTTTGGTAAAAAGTTTGCTTTTACCTGAGAGTGGTTCTCTGGGTTTAACCTCTGGCACCTCCTCCACCGGCTCCTCCTCAGGCCCCTGTGATGACGAGTGGTCCTGCGTTGACTCTCTCTTCATTTTGCCCTTGCCCACCATCTTTAGGAAGGAGAGTCGACGACTGGTCGAGTCGGCATCAGTTTCTGAACACAGGTCTCCATTGGTCAAGGTTTCCTTGCGATCTTTACATTTCCCAGCAATCCTATAGGGATATTTAAGTTCAGTGGATGAGATCTTCATACATTCATTCAACAAACAATGTTTTAAGGTCTCTTCTATACTAGCAAATTAATAAAAGAAAACTGCAACAAATTGTTCCTAAAGAGACATCCCACCACTTCCAACTATTTGTGTGGAAAGTCAACAAGATAAAGATGAACCCTTTTTAAGATAATGGGTTATGATCTTTGCATAAATCCATAAACATTTAACCTGAATAGAACAAATTGTAATGTTTAAACAAAATTACACACTTTACCATCACATACAAAATAAAAGTGTGGAAAAGACATTGCATAAATCGATAACTCTTTTCACTCCATCATACCGTAGAAGGCTCCCCTCTGAACTCCTTCTCCCCTTCTTCTTCCTACCCATAGGTGAAGCTGAACCTATAGAACCCTGTGGCGATGGGGTCTCCTTCCCTTTGCTTCTGGCTGACATGCGTAAGTTCTTGCTCAGTTTGCCGAGGGTTTTGAGCGGTGACACCCCCTTCATTCGTTCCAGCGTGCCTTTAATGGAGCCCCCTTTCCCCGACCCTCCACGCCGCACCTCATTGGCCTCATTTTCATCTTCCTCATCCTCAAATGGGTTCCTGTCCCGGGGCACGACACCATCCAGTAGGGAGCCACCATTGCTCCTTGGCCAGTCCTCATCTGATCCAGGCTCCTCAAACGGGTTGTGGTTAAGACTCATTTTTCGGAAAATAAATTCACTGCGCGTTGTCTCCAAGTCCACGCTAAACCTGCCACTCTTTAGCCGAGCAGGGAGGTTCTTAAGGACCGGCATATTTGCACTGGGAGGATATTTGCTGGAAAACAGATAAAACATGCAAAATCATCTACACAACCAATATGACACAAGCACACCCCATCTAAACCATTACAGATGCACTCTGCCCTTACAAACAGGAAATTACTGCCACACATGCCAATGCACTGGCCTTCATCCATCATGCTGCTATGAACCTTCTTTGGTTGTTTTTCAGTTTACACAAAAAAAGATAAGAAAATGCACAAAGAAACAGAGTTTGCTGATCTACTGCAACAATATATATCAGCTGTAAAGTGTTTGGTTTACAGCAGGGTTAATTGAGGGGTGTTTAATTTCACTGTTTATGTTACATGTTTAGCACTATACTTCAATCTAAAACCTCAACAGCGAAGGTATCTTCAAAACAGACAGCATTAAATAATTGAGATGAGACAGATGGACAGTTTTATTTGATAGATTAGGCATTTTATGGTGGGTAGGATCAGAAGCACACCCTTCATTCTAAGGACCTATAATTTTACAATTGTAATTAAATATTTTCTCACAGAAAATGCAAAAATGACACATACAATCTCAAAGCTCAAGTGTGTAGAATTGCCTCAAAGTTTTAGAATGTTTGCATCACAGTTTTAGAATGTTAACATCACATTTGAGAATGTTTGCCTCACAGTTTTACAATGTTAGCTTTTGATTTTGATAATTTTGATATTTGAAGCCAAAAGCATTTTGAATTTCAGTCATAATCCACTAAAAGGTAATATTATGTCACAAGCCCATGTTTTGCATAAACACATCTTGTGTAAATAAACAAAAGGAGTTTTCACCTCGATGAACTCTCTGTTCTATTTCAAGAAAACATGTTTGCCTCTTTCAAAGGCTTCTTGGCTAGAATAGCCCCTTGGATATTTATGGCTGGTGACAAACGAGGGGGACAGAGCTGAATCACTTCCGCTTTGATAATTTGTGGGCTTGTTAATGATTGTGCGTAAGAAGGGGAAGTACGCTCATACACAATAAATCATTAACGTCTGGTTCATGTAATACAATATTTTTTTGACTGGTAAGAATCTTGGCATATTAACAGAATTTTGAAAACAAATGGTTAGAAAATACGTTAATGTACCATGTTTCAAAGATCAAAGTTGTGTTCCATACAGTAGCTCAGAGCTGAAGACCAATTTTAGAGTGCAACGAGCTTTAAATTCCTATAGACGCTCTATTGTTTGTGACTTCCTACCTCTTTTTAAAAATTATGTATGCATGTTTTTTCCATATGGGTGCCTATTACTGAGGGCTTATTGCCATTTTAAGCCAAAGTAGTTGACCAATGTTAACCTGCTTGTCTGGGAATCACTTGTCATGGGATGTAATAATCATTAGTCATAGACAAGGAAATGTACATAGCCAATAAAATTAAACAACTGTGTTACAAAAGTGTTCACTTACAATTCAGCCATAAACACGGTTAACAATGGAGTAACAAGTCGTGTTAATAAATGAATAAGAAACAATTCACCCGTAATGCTCTGTCTGAATCAGTTCTTACTGATATAACTATTCAAATTCCATGGTTTAATTTACTGTCCCAGGCTCCCACTGAAATTCCAGGTCTAATTATAAACCCTACGGTGGAGCCGATATGGACGTCGGGTTAGATCATTGGGTGAGATATAAAAACATACTCGCGCTTTCCCAGACCAACTCCTCTTCCTGTCTAATACAGGTAGGGGGAAAAAGGGACAGGTCCACCGCAGTACAGAATGGAAGTTGTATTCCGTAATTAGTTCGCAGGAAAAATCCAAGGAGAGGTCCACATTAAGCCAAAGAGCAATTTATAAATCAGTAGGGATTTTCAGGGACAACTATATTCTAGAATAGCCATGTCACACTTTCTGTAAGATTGTTTCTAAATGATAATATTTTAGCATATTAAAGGTCCAGTGTATACAATTTAGCGGCATCTAGTGGTGAGGTTGCAAATTACAAGCAATGGCTCAGTCCATCGCTCGTCCCTCCCTTTCGAAGCACTACGGTGTCTGACAGAGGTTAAAGATGTTGTCATGTTTTTGCTTCTTTGCCAAAGGAGGTTAAGCATTTAGGAAACGCATTCTATAGAGCAGTTTGTCCTATCATGGTGAATTTCATGCAAGGAAACACGCGTTTTTTGTAGATAGAAATAGCTCATTCTAAGGTAATAAAACCATAACGCTTTATAAGGTCTTTATTCAGCTCTGAAGACGTAGATACAGTATGTATATTATATTGCATTTCTTTCAATAGATCCTGCAAAAGAAAAATCACACAATGGGAACAACTAAAGTTTTATTTTGGTACACATCCAAAAACAC
The DNA here is from genome assembly GCF_947034865.1 of Barbatula barbatula. Lineage (NCBI taxonomy): Eukaryota > Metazoa > Chordata > Actinopteri > Cypriniformes > Nemacheilidae > Barbatula > Barbatula barbatula. The sequence continues at coordinate 11,858,562 of NC_136782.1, forward strand.
CATTGTGCCACTTAAATGGATAGTTCATCCAAAAATGAAAAAACTGTCATCATTTAGTCACCCTCAGGTTGTTTCAAACCTGTAAATGAATTATTTGTTAGAATGAACACAGAGTAAGATATTTGAAAGAATGTTAGCAATTTTCAGTTCTCGGACATCATCCACTACCATAGCAGGAAAAAACTTTTGATTGTTTTGTTCTGTTGAACATATAATGAGATATTTTGAAGAATTTAGGAAAACAAACAGTTCTGGGGCACCTTTGACTACAATTTAATTCTTCCTACTATGGTAGTCAAGGATGTCCAAGAGCTGAACATTTCTAACATTCTTCCAAATATCTCTCTTTGTGTTCATTGGAACAAAGTAAATTATACAGATATGAAATCACATGAGCGTGAGTACATTTACATTTACATTGTCATTTAGCAGACGCTTTTATCCAAAGCGACTTACAAAGAATTCAGGGAGCAATAAGCGATATGTCATAAAAGAGCAATAGTACGATAGGTGCTAATACAAAGTTACTAGTTTCAACAAAAGCTAGACCACTACCTGTTGAGAGAGTAAACAGGTAAATGTTGACAGAATTTTCATTTTGGATGAACTGTCCCTTAAAAAAAGTATTTCACTATTTTGTACTATTTTTTGTCTTTAGTATTTGAATGTTCCATCTTGAAACTAAGGGTACCAAAATCAAGGGAAATCTCAAACGTATTAACTAAGTTCTCACTTTGTCAGTTGTTAGAACCCCCCTAAGCTATTTGAAAACAATGCACAACCACACAGGTTCTAGTTAGGTTCAAAGTCTGTTGTCATACTGACTCTTGGAGGGGATGGACAATGAGTTACAGTGAGGTGGAGGGAGGATTGGTATTAATATGTGACAGATACAGGCTTCTGTCTTGGTTTCAGACTCAGATTAAAGGAAGGACTGGAATGTTGAAGGGTTCTTAAAACAACCTCTATGTGACTTTACCTAAGGCAAGGTGTAAGTGCTCCTGAAGTCACAGTGGATGGACTGGATACAGTCATGTGATCTAGAGCAGGGCCAATAGAAGTGAATAATTGATCTTTTGATCATCTATGATTGTAATGCATGGCTGGAATTAGAAATAACTTCTGGAAGAGCTTTTGAACGATAACCCTGAGCTGAAATGCAACATAATGTAATTTTACTGGTATACTAATACTTTTCTCAATGAAACAAAATGGATAAACAGACAGACTGTCATTGAAGCCAAATATTCAACTAATAAGGAAGTAGTTAAGGATCCCTCAAGCCATCATTCATCACCATTTTATTAAAGAATAACCAACTCTTTATATGGGACGCAACAAGGTCAAATGACGTGTTATGGCATTACAAACATTAAATCTTAGTCCACCATCTTGACATTGGAATATGCCCCGCTATAAAGCTAGATCTTTTCTAGGACATATAAATTCTGCTGCATATGAGTAAATCTTTAACTGCACACCAGCAATAGACGTTCTTTTGTAAACCATGCTGAAATGTTTCTTTAAACAGGAAGGGAAACGATTTTACATTATAAGCAGGAACAAAAAAAGTATTATGTCAGCTAGTTTACAATTTAGAAATAACGTAAGGCTTTTTTGCATGATAAAGTCCCCGTATAAAGGTTGATTTGAAGATGGTTAGAATGAATGACAGAGACACATCGATCGTGTTTAATTTACCCCGCATGAGATCTTTAAATGCCTTTGACAAACGAAGAAGAGCGAGTGCCTTGCAATGTATTCCATTATCTTTCTTTCTTTCCATTACAATTATATTTATGGCATAATATAAATATTAAACACGACAATACTTCCTATCTCATTAATTTCAACAAAGTTTTGATACAGAGATGTAAACAAAGCACGTCGTGAATTCGCATAGCCAATGGATATAGAGCAGTGACGTTATGGATATAGTGCAGTTCTTACATTAGTTGGGCTACATGATAATGTACAAATTTCATGAGACAGCAAAATGCTGGAATTGTGTGGTAAGTATTAAAATGGCAATATAAACTTACGTTGTCCATGTCGATCTGTCGTCATGCCACGAACGAAAAGAAAGAAAAATAAACGTATGAAATTCTTTTTCGATTCAAGCTCGCGCGATATCACAGGCGTCTGCGCCACGGTGCCGAACCAGCGTTCATTGTAAATGAGCAGCCAGGACTTTTACTTTTTGTTTGGTGGGCTGGTCCAAGAAAGACGCACATTCAGCTGCAGACACACACGGGTGAGCGAGTTGAACAAAAAATAACCATGCACTTTTTTACATCCGTATTTTAACTGTATCCAGTTGTAATTTGAAATTACTATTTATTATTTATAATTATTTATTTTTCCACATAATGTTTCGTTAGTTTTATACTCGTTAGTAATTATTTCGTTAGTATTATTTTTATACTCGTTATTCGTTAGTAATTATTTTGAAATGATGTAGCTTTGGGGTCGGTCCTTTTAATTTGTTCTCAAAACAATTAGGCAGCACACGTGCCAAGAGGAAGTCAATGCGTATACAATAGAAATCGCTCTGGGGTGCGCACATTGCGATTAAACAAAGCTTAAATAAAACAAGAAATAAAATCAAGCTCGTTGGTGGAGTGGAGTGTGTGCTTCTCTAAACACTTGTGTTCTTATAAGCATGTTGGCAGCCCTTATAAGCATTACGAAATCTGTTTCCTGCAACAACATGGTAAACAGTAGAGAAACGCTTATTCTGGTGCATAAACAGAGTATTGACAGAATACTCCTCCCATCAGCCCCAAGGTCGTTCTTAGAGGTCAAAACTAGCCATGGTATGTTAACTCCTTGGTTTCTGTTACTTGAATAAATAATCTGTGCTAAGAGTTAACTAAGAGGAGCATTACTTCAAACTGATTTCATATTTTTTAATCTTTAACTTTGGCCTTCATGGGGGACATTAAAAAAGGTCAAGCTTGTACTTCCTGTTTCACACTTTACCCAGGTCAAAGTTCAAGCTGGATGTGTACAGTTTTACAGGTACAAGTTACATACATACACAAAATATGTAGTTCTTTTAGATAAATGTCCCACCTTGACCCCCGCTAATTCATTATGGGCTACATGCTGCATCTGTCAGACCTGAAACAGAACAACGGCATCACACTTTTGTTCCTGTTGATTGTCATGGGGCAAAAAGGGCATCAGGAAACCACAACTGGCGCCACATCTAAGACCAGCACTGAATAAAGAAGAGCTGAACTGAGAAACTCTGAACTGGGGTGAGTTCTTGGCTTGGGGAGCAGGAAATAGTACCGCATAACATTAACATGTTCATTGTTGTGCGTGTTTGCTGGTGCATCCTTTGCTCTTGCTGTCTACGGAGTTCACCTTGGCATTGCTTCAAATATTTCCGAACACCGTAACCAGCTCAAAAGAGAATCTCAGGCATGTTTTATGTGACATGTTATTGTTATAGCTGCATTTCTTTTTACTTTATTATTGTAATTATTTACGTGACATTGTGGACCCAGAGGGAAATTACTTCATGGCGCAAGAGATTTGCTTCATTAAAACATAATTTATTTTGCATTATTCCAAACAGAGCAAAATTTTTATTATGTGGATATCTAAGATTATCTTAAAAAAGTAATAGAGTTTCTATTAAAATCTTTTCTTGTTATTGATTCAAGCTTATGGCTTAAAACTTACAAGATGACAGCAAACGTCACAGTGAATTGATGGAAATATGTTGTTTATCTACTAACATTCAAACGACTTCCCATTTAGTAAAGCTCTATATTTTCAATTATTTGTGTGCCGTTTAATTGAGGACATTATGTGATTACAATACAGTTGAACAGTTTTTCTGTCCGTTTCCCAAAGTGACGTATTCACATCCCTGTTTGTCACCACTATTACACAATCTGGCTGGCTGCTGAGCAAGGGGTCAGCAGGGATGCTCCAATCATAGCCTGCCTGCATCCTGCAATGGTGTTCAACTGCGGACCACAGGAAAAGCCCTCTGGATCTGTGCTGAGAAAACCCCTCTATTTCATGCCACTGGATCAGCATCGCGGACCACACTGAGCAATCTGCCGCAGCCATAGTTTCATCAATGCCAGCGGAGGAACGGAGGGTCATCCTTTACACGTGCCCGTTTTAGCTGGTAGCATCCTGATGTGGTTTTACCTCACTGGGGGCATCTGGTGAGAAGTGGATGAACTACGGATGTACATTGTGTGTGTCTTCACTTTTTACATTGTGCATCTAGCTAATTAAGAGGTGTGTGGCGGAATATGTCACTCGGCATGATGCTCAATTTGTGGGGTGAGGAAGGATTTATCTTTCCCGGGGTTTTGTGTTTACAGTGTTGTCACACTACATGTGCTTTCTGTCATCTGCTTTTTGGCACAGGTGTTTGCTGTTTTACAACACTTCCTGTTTATACTTCACTTATGCCTTGTCAAATAATGATTATAATACAGCTTATTATGATTATATGAAAGTGCATCAAATAATTTTCCTAATAACTGCGAGTAATAAAAACTAAAATGAAATAAACAATTTACTGTAATTCTTAGCATATTTGATTTTTACTGAGACAGTTATTATGTGGGTAGTTGACAAATATATTGTAATTTGGAATAATAACTTGGGGGGGAAAATCATTTAAGATTAATTTTTTATAGCTTACTTTATATTATAAATATGAATAATATAAACAATTTATCATTAACAGTTTATTAAAAAAATGTGACATGTCACACCATAGGACCATACTATATTTGTCAACTACCCATGTACTGTACAACAAAGACATGGTTTCTTAATGTTTATTTATAATACATTCAAATAAACAACACAGATCTCTGAAAAGATTCTGCAATAAGTAACTGATATGGATAAATTTTACATTAGAGGCATTTACATTACATTTACAAATGTTTACATGACAACAAATGTCCTTGATCATGGCCAAATATACAGTTCCATCCTCCAGTCCCGACCATCAAATCCAAGCAAAACAGCTTTGCAGCTCAAGAAACATTTTCTTAAGAGAAGTTAATAACTACAACTAAAACTGTAAACACAACTATATCTATATCATTATTGTTTTTGAGATGAACTCAACATCCACTCAGCTCAGTAGGATATCAGAGTACCATGCTTCAACACATGGAGAGTTCACACTAATATCACGAAATCTGTTGCGTGACATTTGAAACTGCAACAGTACTACACGGAAATGTTCTAAATGAAAAGATCTAAGACTTGTCAAACCAGAAAAACGCTTCCTCTTACCTTGTTTGGTGGAGAACCAATGGTAAATCCCTAAAAGTCTCACAGCAGGGACATCCCAATGTCCCAGAGGTTTTGTATGTGTTTTATTATCTGTGTGTTAGTTTGTCACGTAATGTCGTACTGTAAGCGTCCAAGTCAAGCAGTAACTACCTTTCCGTATGCTTTCGGTCAACTGAATGCATTTCTGAACCCTGGGGCTAGCTGTGGTCACTTCCTGAGCTGTTTTGGAGCGCAGAAGACGATGCTTTTTCCTCAGGAAGCCGGCCATCCCCTTTCCTTTCCACCAGCTCTGAGCTCCCCCCACCACCTCTCGGACCCTTGGGATCATGGGCACTGTAATAATTACTGAGAGAGGCGTGGATCAGAACTGTAGGCCTGCTGTAATTTCATTGTTTACTGGTTTAGAGATGGCACACATTTCATCCATGTGACTAATGTGACTGTGTAATGCGAGTGAAGTTGATCGGAAAGGGGCAGAATGTGGAGGAGTAGAGCTCACTTTTGGCCAAGTGTTTGTTGAGGCTAATCTCCATCACAAGCCTAGCACATCTGAAGTTGTTTTCTTGCTGTAACAGAAACACAGGGTTGAAATAAGCAGTGCAGACTTGCTGTTTCTCTGTGCCCGGGTCAATGAGTGCACCTGCATTGTCTTTGCATGGGGTAGATTGTTTGTTTTTTAACAGCGAGACACAGTAGACCCATGGATCTATGGACACAACGCTTTGATCACCACTGTGGTAATGGGTGCTATTTATATTGTTTACAAACGTGGCTTTACTTCTTCAAACAGCACATCATTTACACAGCTCTATCTGAAAAACAATGTTTCACTTTCAATGTTTTGTCTTGCTACTTTTTGTTGTTGATGTTGAGAGTCTGTATTGACTTTTTGTTTCTAACACAGCTTGTGTTTTATATTTAAAAAATAATTACATTCTACCATCGTGCAATTCCATGCATGAAGAGCCTATTATTTAGGTTTTAACAGCGTATCAACATTTTTCAATTGGCACAGTTACAATTTTGTAAATTCAAGTCAATTTAACACAGTGTGTCATTTCTTTTTGGAGGATCTATTGACAGAAATGCAATAAAATATACATAACTATGTCTTCAGAGGTGCATAAAGACCTTAAATAATGAAACCCATGAATGGAACAGAACTAGGGGCCTGGCATGGTTCATGGTGCAGAGGCAGGCCTGGTGGATTGCAGGGTAGAGCTGGCGGTGGACCACTGGCCAAACGACCGTGATGGCTAGAAGTTCTAGCCGGTGTCCATCTTGCTAGCAGGCTCTGGACTAGTGACCATGACAGCTGGAGACTCTGGACTGGGGGCCATGACTTCAGGAGACTTTGAACTTGCGGCCCTGATGGCTGAAGACTCTGGACTGGCGGCCATGACGGCTGGAGACTCTGGCTTGACGGTCATGACAGCGTTTGTGAAGTGAACCAACACTGCGGGGAGTGCCGTTTTCCTCCTCCATGACTCCCGGTGTGAATGGGGAGCCACTCAACTGTGAAGCAAAGTCTAAATACTGCTCGAGAGACCAGTGTGGGACATGAGGTTGCATTAACTGAGAAATTTCTCTGTTAAGTCCAAAACGAAAAATGTCTTTCAACGCCACCTCATCAAAACCGATCTGATTGCTGAAGTCCCCTATTAAATCATCCTAAATTCTTGCATGGCCTTGGCATAGACAAAACAGAACTGCTGCTAATTCTGTAACGATTTTCCCCAAAACATCCAAATTATCCATAATAAATCCAAATGTGATCAATAATCCATAACACGAAGACGAGAGACAGAAAACATGACTAGTAGGCAACCATATAACTACATTCAATAACAAGAAACATCAAGATGAGACAAGGCAAGGCATATCAGCAACAATTAGAAATTTTACAGAAATTCCTATTAAAAAATAATGGCCCGTCCCTTGTCTCCCTTGTATTTGTCGTATATCAGTGACTTAATATCTGGTGGTTCGCAAAGTTTCCGGTTAGAGACCATACGTAGCATTACAATCCACATTTCTTAAAAAGTAATTACTTATGCTGACATAAAATAAAATATTTTCATTACTTCGTCCGTGAACATGATGGGCTATCTCCATATGCCTCTGGATGGTGAAAACGACATGTTCCATATTCCACTATCCTACATAAAGTCATTTTGCTTGCCTTTTGCTGTTGTTTTGAAAGTGCGCCATTTTGCGGTCCAAATTTACATATTGTGGCTTTAACCTTGAAATGAGGGAGACTCTGGGTTGTCACTGCTAGATAGCGGCGTAACTAAAGCCCGTTTCTAAAACAGAGGTTACTTACTCAATGTCAGTAACCATAGTAACTTACTCTGTGAATTTAACCTGGTCAGTGTTTTCTGGTAAATCTAGTTTTTTTCGATCTGCTCCCCCCTTTTAAAGCCCAAGTAGTGTACCTCATTCATTCATTCAATACAGTCAATACATTATGTGAAGATTCATAACAATGTACTTTTCAGGAGAGCAATTTAGGACCCGGTTGGAGTTTTGCCATTTCCCTGTGCATTTTTATCAAAACTGAACTATTTTTCTTTACAGTGAATTAGGATATATCAAAATATATCTCATCCATCTTTACATCAAAAAAATCATCCATCTTGGCTGTGCATTACATAAAAGCATATTCTTTCCCTTACATGCCCTCACAAATGGTAGTTTTCTATGGAGGATAAGAAATGACTTCAAGTATATAAATAAAGTGCATGAATGCAGTAATGAAGCAAAAAAGGTTATAAACACTGAACTGAGCTGTGCAGCCATTCCTACCCAAATCTGCTCCAAGCAGGGTGCTGCGCTCAGACCAACTTTGACAAGAAAGTCTGACACTCTAACAAGTGTCCCATACACCATGACATCACTTCTCACTTGAGAACTGATGCGGAGGGATTGTTGGTTGCAATTCGCAACCTCACCATTCATATTTTCATACACTGGACCGGAAATTAATTTGCCGACCCTGGCATTGCCAAAGCTCACCGGCGCCATTTTATGCAACTAGCCCAAAGCGTTTTATTTATGATTGTTGGACTAGTTGTTGATTGACTGTTGATGGATTACAGAGACAATCTGAGAATATTTGCAAATGTTCAATTGCAGTTGTATGAACAACGCAAAATATTTTGAGTGAAATATATTTGCATGAACAATACAAATATATTGATCTGATGTTTTCTCATAAAATGGTTTGTCAGCCAAGTAAAGCACATGCATCTTACACAACAACAAACTTGTGTAACAAAATGAGAGCTCAAAATGGATCCTGCAGATGCTTTGCTGCCCTCTGCTGCCTCTTTCACGTAATCACTCAAGACAAACCAACGATTTGACCAAAATCAAACCATTGCTGCAATTATGTTGATTGGTAATGTTAAAGTTGTTACAGATATGACATCACAAGACAGTGTTGTGTATACATATCATAATTCATTCTTAAATAAAAGGTAAAGGAACACATGACTTCATAGTAATCAAGTACAGATACTCTTTTATTTGGAAAAGAATTGTTCGAATTCATGTATGGGGTGGAACCTTCTCTTAACTGAGAATTTTGTTAAAAATCCATGTCATATACACTGTTTTCTTCAGCTACATAACAATGTAATCCAGCATTTATAAAATTGTGCACTGACTAAATGTAATACATTTTAGTCAATAAGGTTTCTTAATCCTACTTGGAATGTCTTCAAATTGTAAGAAACTAAAAATACAGTGAGTGAAATACCGGCAGTCTGCAAATGTACACACAATAATACAAAAAACAAATAAAGACCTGAAAGCGAAATGCTTGGCAATTCCTAAATAAATTCTTCAAACACAGATTTAAGGTAATTTTAGCTTGAAGCAGTTAACAGTAGCAGCAAAAGCTATTGACAATACCTCGTGGTTTTGTTATAAACAAGTCTTCAACAAAGTCCTTCATAACTATATCAGCATAAGCTATCTGCTTAAACGGAATATGATAAAGTCATCCTTGATATTTAATATTCTTTCTTAAAAATAATTACAAACTTTTAACCACAGTAATAAATACCACAACAAGGAATCTTGTCTAAAAATCTAAAAAGCATCGTACCAAAAATCTTCCACTCCAGTTGTGGTAAATCCATAAACTCAGTCAGTATAATTAAAAAAAAAAAAAATTCTAGTTAAGGTAGAAATAAGGACCTATAATAGTTCATGTTGTGCAGTGTGGAAGAAGTGTATGGCTGTTAAAAACAAGGATAGGTACAGTAATCTGGTATTTGCGTGAAGAACCTCACAAACTGTCATTGTTTTACTCAGAGCTTGTAACTCTGCTTTTTACATAAATAAGTTTTTTCTTTGTTTTGATTTTTTACAAACAAAAAACACACATGCTACTGTGTGTAGATATTGAGCTTGTTTGATATAAGGGACCGAACAGTCGATGGGTGTGTGTGTTTTAGAATCTGCTCAGATTCTCTCAGAGTCAGAAGATCCCTGGCGGTCAGGAAAGATGTGAAGCTGGGGATGTTCGATACCATTGTTGTGGAGATCCTCCTGTTTCTGCAGACCATGAAGTTTATTGACCAATTCTGTGATGAAGACCTTATGAAAAAATATACCAGAAAATATATTTTAAAACGAAATACAAACACAGGTGAACCAAATACTAGTTTTTATTTTAACAGTGTTCAGATATTATTTGCTATTATTTTAAATTAAAATATTATTTTAAAATAATAATACAACAAATAATGTATTATGAATACACAGTAAAACAATTCTGCAACAATTCAATTGAAACCAATATTGAATGCCAATTTGATTCTACTTAAGACACAAAAAATGTTTTCAGTTAGTAGTAATATAAAAGTAAATGATTTAGGTTATGAACAATTTTACCAATTTCCTCTTTAAATCCAAACAGGATACAGGAACGACCTCACTGATTTCATTAAACCAAAATTAGGCTAAATATTACAATATCACTATTCTTGCAAGCTTGACTTGACGCCACCAAGTCCGTCAACAGGGGGCAGCAGAGGAATATCAATGTGTAACATTTGCATAATGGGACGTAAACACAAAAGGCAGATTTCCTGCACTGACACCAAGTCGGTATGTCTACAATGAACCCAAACTCTTTTTTTTTGTCAAAGACTGGCTGTGTGTAGAAAAGGACATTATATAGGTTGATTTAAACATGATGGGGGAAAGGCGGACTTACCTCTGTTTTATTACTGCAGGTATGAAGAATGTCCTGAAAAAAGTAAACAAAAAAGTGATCAACTAAGAAAAAACTAAAAAGGTTGTAATATAGATTTTGTTTTAACAGATGTATTTGACTGAACCTTAAGTTTCTGCATTCTCTCCTCATCACTCTGAAGATCCAGTAGTTCATCAATGTTCACCTCCTCTGGCATTTCCTCCTCCTGTCAGCATAGACAGATTCACCATTACACGTACAGATCTCAAAGCAGTCACCAGTGTATTCTAAATATAAAATATACATGCGATCTGGATGTTTTGGCGTATCGAAATAAACGCAGACCACATAGACAACCGTCTATACTCTATTCTGCAGTAGACCATATCTATATCTATTCAATTTCAAGTTTACTTCTTTTGTTTAAACATTTTCTGTACTTTACAAAACATTTAGATTCGATTAAATTCATGAATCATTATTAGCAGATTCTTTGGTTCCTTGATTCTATAATGATCTCCTCACAGTCACCCATTCAGCATTTTAGTAAACATGTATTAAGTGCATCTTTGTTGTGTCGGGGGGGGATGTGGATACAAAGTAACTATGAATAATATGGAAAATACAGCATTTCTCATTTGTTGCGACATTGCGTCTGGTATAAACACAGTGTATCACTTAACAGACTTTTAAAAAACCCAGTCTAGTGACTTAAGGAACAACACAAACACATACAAACAGGCACTTATCTAAAATAAAAACAGACTTCCTGCTCTACTCAGCATCTGTTAACCTAGGCCTATATTTTGGAGAGATAAACTAGTATCTCCCCTCCCTTATAAAATACAAAAACAGATAACTGCCAAACATTTAAAAAAAACTATACATTCGAGTTGATACTCGGTGCCATACTACTCGTAAACAATATTTTATTAATGAGGTGCTGACTAGTTTGACAAAAAAATGGGACTGACTAACATCTTTATAACTGCACTGGAAAGATTACCTCAAGAAGTGGAACATATGTGTGGTGAATCTCTGTGTTTGGAGAATGATTTAGTTCTTTCTTTTGATTTCATTGTGGCTTGTGTTAACTCCATTTGAAAACAGGTCAAGGGTGATTTTTTAGAACCCGCTAGTAAATCATTTACAGAGGCCGGCCTACAACCTTCCACCCACCTTTTTGAAAAATGAAAGTAGAAGTGAACTCATATTTCCAAATGTTCAAGAAATCAGTTTATCCCTAATAACATCCTATTGCTCAATGGGGAGACTACAACACATCCAAACGGATTCAGTGCAAAAAGGCCAAGACTACAGAACAATGTCTCAACAACCAACTTTGTAATGGCAATTCTGTTGCCAACAGCTTTGAATTACCATCAGAATGGTGAACATCCACACGTGGAACAGGTAAAGAGCTGGGCATGCAGGACCGTCGCGTTTCCTGATGAGGTTACAGAGAGGGAACAGGATTGGCGTGAGTGGACTTTCAAAACCCTGAAGCTGTCAGTGAAAGGTCACTCCGAGTAAGATCCAAGCAGAAAGCCCTACTGGGGCATCAGTGACCTTTCTTTTAACTCCAAATGCCACTCAAAAGACTTGAAACAAACATGCCCCCTCACATACTAAATATACACAGCAACCTTTCAGTATTTTTAAATGATTGACTTTAGATTAGTGGCTAACAAAACTTTTCACAAACCATTACATAAGAACTGACTGTTCTCATTGTTTATATATACCACCAGGCCCGGATTAAGAATTCAAAGGCCCCTGAAACACAAGTGTCTAGTGGACCAAACCATCCCACATGGATGTTTTGAATTATAGGGTCCTCTGTGTAGGAAACACTTCTATTCACAACCTTAAATGACAATATCAACACATGTGCACATCCTCCATCATACAGGATTTACAACACACGATGGCAACAATGCAAATACTGGACCAGCAGCAACAATATAAAAACATTTCCCTGCATACTGTAAAGTCACTGGCATGTGCAAGCAGCACACTCTACAAATGCAGTTCTATCAGATTCTTCCATAATTCAGACATCACGCCGGATTCACAAAACTGTTCTTATGAGAAAACATAAGAACTTTTTAAAGATAAATTATAGGAAGTTCTTGAGAATATTGTTAAGTGCACTTCTCAAGTGCAAAACATCTTCATTTCCTTCAAAATTTGCTCTATATTTTTTGTTCTGTTGAACACAAAAGAAGATATTTTGAAGAATGTTGGACATCAAACGGTTCTGGAGCCCTTTGGACTACCATTGCAATTTTTCCCACTATGGTAGTCGAGGAACTGTTTGGTTAAAAGCATCCTCCAAATATCTTTCTCGGTGTTCAACCAAACAAAGAAATGTATACAGGTTTGGATTGGAACGACTAGAGAGCAATTCGTGACAGATTTTTCATTTTTGGGTGAACTATCCCTTTCAGACAACACTTGTTTTCAAGAAGAAAGAAATATTTGTGCATATAAAGTATATAATTTATATACAAAGTATATATAATTTATATATAAAGTATAACCAACGGTCTCTGGTGAGCATCTGGAATGAAATGAAAACTAAACCAAAATGCTTTAAACATTCTCAGACCTCATGTCATCCCAAATGTAAAGATGAACCAGAGATGGAACCGATATGCGGCCGAGGATAAAGGGACCATAATCTCGTCTTTTTATTAAGCTTTGATAGAGCTGTGAACTAATGGTCCTGTTTAATGGGGCGGGTGATGGCCTGTGTGTGGACCAATAGATAGTGGGAATCTCATTGTGGGATGGGGGTGTAGGGCAGTTTTCAGGACGTCTTTCTTTGTGTAATACAGTGACATATGGGGTCTTCATTTCCACAAGCCCCATCCCCCTCACTCATAAGAAACTGCCCATGAGACAAATATACCATCAATCAATCCCTGGACCAGGAGTGTTAAGAGCAGGCCGTTGTCGGGCTGACTACTGACAGGAAATGAAGGGGGATCTGATTACAGAGTGGGGGCTGTTCCATTTTAGCACCAGATCAAAAAGATTAAAAAAAGATTAGTGCAAAGATTCGAGTTTCAGTGCTATAGTGACGAGGAAGACCAACATCACAAACAAGGAGAATAGTAATGTCTATAGTAATAGTAATGTTTACTTCATCATGTTAATGTGAAGTTTCCAATACTGTTCTAGATAGAATCAATCTGGTTATTGTATAGTGTTTCAACTATGCACATGGGTCCACCTGCACCTAAATGGACCAGACCATCAAATGGTTCAATAAATAATCATATTCAAAATATCCTATGCAAAAGCAATGGGGGGAAAGCACTTTGCATTAAAATAACTAAATTTAGTGGACAGATTCATAGTTGATGGTACAGTGCTATTCAGAGGGCACGGAGATTTACTTTCATTTAAGTTTCAATGTGGACCTGTGTACCACTGTTGGAGACCAAGTATTTCTCTACACACTCAGATCAATGCACAAAGAAAACCATTACAGTATTTAATGTTTTCGGGCGCCTGTTGGCATCACAGAGGCATAGACAGCTCTCCATGTAGGGCAGCAAGCCCGCCAACAAGTCTTATCCACAGCTTGAAGCGTTCAAGATTTCTCCAGAGTTGCTTATGGGAACTGGAGCCTCAGAAAAAAGTCCCCGCCATCCTAAAATACCCGAGACACAGGAATGTGCACAACATTTGTAAGCATTTCTGCATATCAGACATGTTTATTTGTCCTGACTATTTTGTCTTGCTATTTAAGCCTCCCAGGAGAACAACAGCAGCGTGAGCATGCAGTTGCATTAGAAGCCGGATGTGTTCTATCAACAGCTGAATCATACATGTGAAAAATGTGAAATCATAAAATAGTCTTAGAGTTAAATGTGCAGCATTGTGTAAGACCAAGAGGATAATTCATACCGGGTTCAATTTATAAATGTTATGATGTGCTTATATTAAGATTATACTACCCTACACAAAATAAAGTGCATAACTACCAATAAAGTGCGACACCAACATGAATAAATGGGTAAAAGTAGAACTGTTACATGTACAAATTGAACGCACCCCACCCTTACACCGGACGCGACCCGACATAATACATTAGAAACGCATTGGAACCCATTAGCCTATAATTTTGTCTTCACTGGATGCGTTGCGCCTGTTGTGTCCTGTGTAGACAGACCAGCCTCTCTCTACACGAGTCCACAGTAAGAAAGGTTCACGCCCTTAAGAATAAACGTGGGATATACATTGATTCTCACTTCATGTGGAACTCGGTCAAAAATATTCTGAAACTTCCTATTGTAATGAAATGCCTCAAAACAAATAACTCATCACATTTCACATTATATTTTAAAATATTTCAGTCTTTTTTTACATTTCACAGTCTTAGCCATTCCATTGTGGCTCAGACACCTGCTTAACATTTTAGGCACGCAGCTTTAACAGGAGTGCGACTTCACGTGTATAGTGGGGGTTTTAAAACTGCGCCCTACTACGACAAAAAAACGACAACTGGACTTTATTATTTACTAACTATTATTATCATCATCATTGATATTCCAATAAAGGAGCAGCATTAATGAGCATCGCAGCCGTCTGTGCCAGGTAGCCTTGTCATTACATATTAAAAAATATTTGTTCCGTTATTTATTTGTTTATTTGTAATATTATCACTGTGTTCAAGAGGACTCACCCTTCCCAGATAAAGCTCGTCAAGTCCAGAATCAATCCACTTTTCCACATCCAAACGTCTCTGGAGTTCTTTTCTATTATATTTGACAGTGACCCGGGCTTGTCTCTTTTGCACACTCAGTCCAGCTTCCCTGCTGGCTCCTCGGTTCGGCGAGTGGATCTTATTGTTATAACGCCTCCCCACCCGATTCGCAGCCATCTCCAGACTGACCTCCGGGCGGACACTTGCATAAAGATAATTGATCAAGAGTCTGGCGGAGTAGGTGCGCTCTTCTGGCACGAGGTAGCGCTGGTGGTACTTCCACAGCGCGCTGCGCCTCAGGGTCCTAGCTCTGCGGGATTAGTGGCTTACTCGCACTTTAGGATTTAGTTTATTATGAGAGTTTCATTTTTTGTGTGAGGCATTTTCAAGAATTTAACAATATAGGCTAGGTTAAGAGGAGCATGCTACGTTTTTTAAAGATATGAATTCATCTATTTTGTTTAATCGGCGCTTGTGCAGCACAGCTGTTGTTTTTTTCCATTTTCTCCACGTATAATAAGAATCTTTGAGTTTTTTTACTGATTTTTATGTATTTGTTAAGGCAGCGGCTACTTGCACTAAGTGTAAATAGCAATATATTTTGGAATAAGTAGTATATAGTAGATGCTATTGGTACTTATAAATAGGGGCCGATAACGTGATTTGCACCTCAGTATTGTTAAATTAAATATAATGTAAGGGATAATATTGAACTTACATTCACATTTACAGGTAGTCATTTAGCAGACGCTTTTATCCAAAGCGACTTACAAAGAGTTCATGGAGCAATAAGCGATACCTCATACAGGAGCAATAATACAAAAGGTGCTAATACATAGTTACTAGTTTCTACAAAAGCTAGACCACTACCTGTTGAGAGAAAGAGAGAGGGAAAGGTTTTTTTTCTTTTTAAAATATTATGTAAGGGACATTTTTCCAGGCGTATTTCGCAATAACAGCCGGCTGCTTGTACATTATCCCGCATTACACGGCTACTTGGCACATAAGGGAAACTGGACATGAAATGTGAATTTGAAATATTACCGATTGCAGACCTTGCGTGAGGAAAAGGCATTTACTTTCGGTTTTAAGGTAAGAAACGACTTTCAAATGTCACAAACAGGCAATTTGGTTGAATAATTTGTTTAAAAGCATATTTATATTTCATTTGTCAAAAAAAACTCTCAAAAGGATTTGCTGCACTGGGTTATTGTGTTTTTAGTTTTGAGAGGTTGTTATCTAGGAACAGCTAACTGTTCACTTAGAAGGGGGACTCGTGGCCGGGATGATAGGAACTAACTTATCTTCAGTTTATGCTCGTGCGGTCCTGAGCCGTAGCCTACGCAGAGCCGCGAACCCTACGCCGTAGCCTGACGCGCACGTCTCCAAAAATGTAAACACGCCTCAACTCAAGCGCTGTGATTGGTCTGTTTGAACCACTCCCTCAGAACCCCTCCCTCCCCTTACTCAAACGCATTTCCAAATGAATGATCTAAGTAAATGATTTGTTCTTCTCTATTCAACATCCCAAGCTGCAACAAATGTGACTATTTACTTGCCAGGTATCACTGCTAATGCTTGGTTACAACAGGAGCGTGTGCGCACTGACGCCTAGTGGTCATTGCCTATCGACGCGGACAACGACGCAGATGTATAAATAAAAAAAAAACATGTGGCCTACGGGGTAGAGGTTACTGCGCATGTCTGTCGCAGAAGAAAAAATCGGGGTATAGACAAGTTGTTTATTACAGGGAACTTTGCGCACATGACCACTGTGTGATGTCAAAGGATGTCGGGAGCGGCGGGGCTATAGACCGCCCGCTCCAGTCTGAAATACATTTTGTTGTAGGCCTACTTGTATGTGTGTAATGACAATAAATTAAATCCAATCAAAGTACACAAGTTACCGACCGGTAAAGACGCTTTCATTCAGAAATGCAGCAAGATCCGTGCTGTGTCTGACACTTTGAAATGCTCCACACGCTGCCAACATATTTGCTGCATTATTTATAATGCGTCTCTGCGCTGGTTGCTCGATCATGTCATACGTCATGGGAAACATTTATTCGGCCGGATATCGTTAGGTTGCCGATCATTCGGTGATTCCTTAAAGCAGGGGCGCAACTACCCAATGTTAGGGGGGTATGCAGAAACAATTTTGGCGCCCCCCTGCTAAATAAAAAAGTGTGCCGGACATCATCATGTATGGGCTTGAAATAATAAAGGTTTATTTTAAAAGTATATCGGACAGCTACTGTAAGCCTACCATAATTATATGGTATATGAACACAAATATATAAAAATGTATTCATGGAAATTTCTCTGCCATTTCTTTCTTTTTGCCGTATCTAAAACGTACAGATCCGTACCGAAACGTGACACAAGTGTATCGTTGTAACCGTTACACCCCCACCTTTTCAATATTAATAATATTAAGAAATGAATCCGTTGGTATCAAGTTGGTTTCAAGCTCCCTCTACACTTCCACCTAATGTTAGACCTACCTGTTGCTTTCCCCTGATCCACCATCCTCACACCTGAATAAAATGAACTCGGTGTTAAATATAGCAGCCTAAATAAAATGTTTAAATCAGCCTAGGGATGGCATCAGATAAGACAACTATTATGCAGTAAGGTTGTGCTGCTGTTGAAATTACATTAACATTTGGGATTTTAAAAAGTACAAATATGACACACACACACACACACATATAGAAAAGTCAATACAGGGTCACATCTCTCTCTTTAAAGGTCTGTGCTGATATATATACATACGTACATACATACATACATACACATATAGCACAGATCTTTAAAGAGAGAGAAATGTGGCCCTAATTACAGCTTCCATGTCACCCAGCAGATTTAAAGTAGCCTGTATGTCTGACAGCACAGCTGAGCTAACATGAAGCTAATGGTAAAAAAAATCCATGATAAACCAGCCTTATTGCATTAGTAATGTTTTCCAGCTTCTAGTCATTTATTGTGCATGCTACCTTATATTTACCAGTTCTTATTTTACTTTAATAAAATTGAGAAATGTCATGCATGGCATTGGTACAATAGGGTTTAACCAAAATCTAAATGTAGATATCAGCAGCAACATTATTTTGCATTAAGTTAGCAAACACTTGCCAGTCAACATTTATATTTGCAAGCCTCCAAGTTTGCTAGCAAATCTATTTATTCCGACGGTCGATTGCACAGCAAGCTCGCTAGCTAACGTTAGTCTGTTAACATGAATATTGTATTTGCAAGAATAGACGTCACATTTTAAATCCTACCTGTTGCCTTTCACCATCCACGTATTTAGCTGCTGTCGCATCCCTTGACAGGCCATCTCCTTTTTCCATCTTTCTTTTTCTATTTTTAGCCCCCGAAGGCTTTTTTGGTTTATCCATCTTTTTCTAATTCAAATTTCAACGACAACTCACCAACGTTACTGCGTACTTAACGTAACTCACGGCGCCCCGCCCACTCGCGAGGTTACCCTTCTATGTCTAAATAAATTATATGATGGAATCTTATGAGGGCACCAGTGCCGCCTAGCCTGTTACTCCTCTTAAATGTATATAATTTTTTATATATACAATAACTTTGTATATAACTTTTATTATTTAAAAAATTTTAAACCATCGTGTTGGCGCCCCCCGTGGTGCAGCGCCCCTATGCGCCGCATATAGCGCATACCCACTTTTTGCGCCACTGCCTTAAAGCCCTACACCTACCCCCCAAACTTTATGAAAAATGGGTTTGGGAGAGGCACTGGGGTGGGAGGGATGCGTTATCTTAAGCGATAGCCGGTAAGATGGTTTCCCTATTTATAAGCGAGCTCGCTTGGGCTGATTGCGTATGTGCGGTGATTGCTGATTATGCTCCGGCTCCTATCGAATTTTGTTGATTAAACATTATATATTGGTGGGCGGAGCTAGTGCTAATAGTCTCTGCCAACAAGGCGGGCTTTTTGTATTCAGTGTTAGACACTCCATTTTTTAAATACTGTCCAAAAAAACGTAAAAAGTACAAATTTAAGCAAATTTACGGTTTTTTATTAGGCTGTGTAGCTGTGTCTAATTCAGTTATTTTCACAATGTTACGTTATTTTGGTACGATGTACAATCCCACTAGTTATCAACGTAGTAGATGCGTTCGTATAGTTCACCACTGCACAACATGCACAAAACTCTTCATAAAAAGAAAATGCAATGGATGAAAACTACTGTAAAAATAATACAAACTAGGTCCATCAGTGTTTTGACACAACAGAATCTATTTAGTAGCTTGCTTCGATTAATTTAGAATAGAGCCTTTAAAAATCGAGTACAGGACAACTTTAAAAGTAATATATATTGAATAATCAATATATGACATCAGCATGTTTTCAACAAATAAGTTAAACAAAATATATTTAAAAAACACTTCATGGAAATAAAATAAATACATGAAGGGATATTTACGGCCTAAAAAATCTCTCACTCTCATACATTAGAAAAGAAACAGATCAGTGCCATTTTGAACTTATCATAATGTTCACAGTTGAACAGTTTCAAGCAATCCCTAAGACCTTGGGTTTTATGCATGTTGTGTCTTTACATGTTATGAACAAGTTCCTGCTTATTTCACTGACAAAAGCTCAATGATAGCGTGACTTCCAGATAGCATGCGCACTTGCGTGGGACAGTAGGAGGATTTATAAAAAGGCAAACAATGACGTCACGAAGGAGGAAGTTGTTTGTTTTATTTCCCAGGACAGAAGACACACACACACACACCTGCTGCGTTCGCACAGTCAAGTAAGAGATCGAGTAAAGTTTAATTTATTTGTGTTTTAGTTTAAGCTCGTTAGTAACCGAGTATAGCCGAGAATTCACAGGTATATTCGAGCACAGTACTTGTAAGAATGGCTCAGGTGTGGTTTACCTGCGTCGTTGCGTTTCTTTGTTGTCTCCCTCTTCTGAACGCGTGTACATGGGACCCAAACACGGACGTGGAACAGAGTCTGGATTTTACATCGTACGATAATGGCGCAGCTATCCTGGCTTACCTGCCCGATATATCAAACGCTGAAGAGTGTCAACGGGCCTGCTGTGATAGAGACGTCTGCCAGCTCGCTCTCATCGGGACTCCGGCGGACGGGAAGTCAGAGTGCCGCCTGGTGAGCTGCGTTAAAGACGGCGTCGACGTCTGCGTCCTGAAGCCCAGCACGCAGTTCAAGGTGTACCGCAAAATCGACGTCGCAGGTGATTTGTTTCCCCACAACGAGTCTGAGGTTCGCGCTGCTTTCACGACAGGTAATTATTTGTAGTCATTTTTTTAATCACGATTTTGTATTATTGTAGTTACACGAAGTAGGTAAACTATGGATCGTAAATTGGATTAGTTTAAGCAACATCAAAATGCCGTTGTTAAAACAAAGTTGGGGATGAAAAAGTTTATTATGTCTGTAAACATTCATGTGTAGGCTAAAGTTTTGAATAAACAGAAATATAAAATGTAGTAAGGTTGTGGTTACTGTGATTTTAATACAAATAAAACGAATAAACCATGTTTACTATAGTTAAACTATGGCTGTTGACTCTACATAAGTAGATAGAAACCCTTCCCCTTTTCAAAGCTGTCCTGCAGCATTATGTCAAAGACCTGACCAACCAGTACTCCAGGTTTAACAACCTACAGTAAACAAATGCAGGATGAAGGGCTTAGTTGCTTATTTCCATTACTAAATTACATTTTAGTAGGTGTTTTTGACACCTGAAGAAATGTTAGAAGTGAAAAGATCTTGTTGATAGATTCTGAAACAATGTCTGAAATTTTCTTTTCAAAATGTGCTTTGCTGCTCTTTTTGTAATTACCTATAGCCTGGACAGTGCCTTTTTATATATTCAACAAATGTACCTCTTATGTGTTTTTAGATGACTGCCGTCTGCCAAGTGTGGTTGGAAATTGTCGTGCCGCCTTTCCACGATTCTATTACAATGTCACCAGTCAGACTTGTCAGCAGTTCGTCTATGGGGGCTGTGGGGGAAACAACAATAACTTTGAGACCCAAGAGGCGTGTGAGACATTGTGCAGTGGGGTGAAAGGTAAATATCACACTTAGAAACAGACAATGTTTCATGCTGAGTTCACACACTTACTGAAAATAAATATTGACACTATAAAGAAAAATCCCATGGGATGGATACATTGTTTAAATTTGACATTATAACATTTTATGAAGATGTTTGCTCTGTTCTTCGAATTTGTCATTTTTAGGGTAATGCCTTTGGAATGCCGAGATAAACATGGTACAAAAAACAGAAGCTGTGACGACAGCAGTGTAATATTTTTATTAAACATGCCTATTATAATATTATCTAAAATATCTTAGTGGTTTTTAATCTTTACCTATAGTAAGTCATAACAAATTGACTGAATTGGAATATGTTCATACCTATAATATTTATCCGCTGTATGTCAGCGGCCAGGAGTTTATGTGAAATACATGTGATTGGATGCAAATAAATAAACAAATCCTGAATATAAGGGCAGGTGCTATTTGCATATAGATAATGCCTGCCTTGGCTTTGAGCATCCAGAATATATACAGCTACATAAAAATGAATAGACAATTTCAAAATTATTTTAAGTTTTTCTGAATTTACTGTTAATAGGTATGTGTTTAGGTAAAATTATAATTTTATTTGATAACCTTGATGTTATCACAGTTTTCATGTGATTTGTCATGCTGTCAATCTTTCACATTGCTGTCGAATGACACAATACATCTAGAAATGCTGATGAAAGGCGACTCTAAAGTGGCAATTGTTGAACAATTTAGTGTATGAAATGAAACAACCTTTTCTTAACAAGATCAGGCACTAATCCAGAACCCTCAGTGTGGTCCGTGGTTGGCTAGGTGCTTAAAATGGCCAGTCTGCTGTTTTGTGTCTTTCCATATTTGAATGGCCTTGATGTGATTTTCACGTTGGCTTCAGCTTTGTTGTAGTAAAAGTTAAGTCAGGTTGATGTGCACACTGCATAATTATCAGGAAGTCCTCAAAGTAAACATTTAACTAGTCCCAACTAAATAATCGGTAAACATAGGTATTTTGCTACAGGTGGATAATAAAGGAAAGAATAATAACAGTGAGATGTGACTAAATATTCTCTTTTCATGAAGAACGTGGTTCTTGTTTCTCCGTTTTTGGATAACCGGTTGGGTGACCTCTGTGCGGGTGGATTACCTGTTCTCAACAAAAATGTGACAAGCACACCATGTTTTTTTGTTGTTAATGTTGGCAATTGTTTTTAAGTCTGACACACGTAAGCCTTAAACCCATGATCACCCAAGATAGTTTCTGTTTTCTATAAAAACAGTTGAAAATGGTACATTTTACTGTTGCTATTAGCGAATTTTGAGGAATTTTCAAGTTACAACACCCTTTGGCTATTTTAAGTGTTAAGCATTCTGACAAAGTGAGTATGCAAATGCCAATAGTCTGTGATTTCTATTCCTAAATAGATTCTCATGCTGTGTCTCAACGCAGTAGGATGTCCAACCCTGAAGACATAAGTGGTAAGCAAAACCATCTTACTGTTAAGCTTAACATGAAATATTCCTCCACCCTCATATCATTCCACTCCAGCATGATTATAGTGTTTTCAATTTTCTAAATGTTATTTTCTATTTCTTCTGAAGCCATATGCTCCAAGATTGATGGTTTGGTTCCTCACACAAAGCTTTGATTCAATATGCATTGAAATTATACTAAGTGACAGCACCTGGCTATTATGAATTTGTCATTTCTACTGTTGTGTTTCACAAAATAATACAGCAATCCGACAAGGATTAGTAATGCTAAATATTTTGGTAATTTATCTTTTGTGTTTCCTAAGAACTTCTTTATATTTCTATATTTTGCTTTTCGTATCCATTGTACCTAATGTATGTGACAAAACCGCATTTTTTTCAGTACTCTGTATCTTTCTCCTCAGCTGATGAACCCAAGGCTTTTCCTAAAATGACATCTGAGGAATTTGAAGGTATTTCAACTGTGTTCTTGTTGTGTTTGGATTAATGGTGTTAGTTTTCTTCTAATCCTAGTCTGACCACACCTTTAAAACGTGTATAGCCACACTAGAGCGCTTATCTGTTTTGTCGTGTCAGAGAAGTGTCTGGCCCCTTCGGTAACCGGACGCTGCAGAGCCTCCATCAGACGCTACTTCTACAACAAAGGCACCTGTGAACAGTTTATCTATGGAGGCTGCAGAGGCAACAAGAACAATTATGAAACTGAGGAGGAATGCATGACAACCTGCACAGGTACTGGCGATGTCATTTCCTGATCATCTATTATCCCCAAAACATAGAGAAAAACATACTTCTTGATAGAAGTGTCACAATATACCGGTATTGGTAATTACTAATGACAATTTATAGGGAGCTTGACCATTATCTAATTATTCTCAGTTATGGACAGTTCTTATTTGTTAATATGTTTGCATTCCAGTCACTGTCGTTTCCAGAAATGAGGAGGCACATCTAGAGCTGGTAGCACCTGTAACCCCCAGTTCACCTAACCAAGGTAAAATAACACGATGTCACACATATAATTAGATACTATTTCAGTCTTCCCTAAAATATCTTCATGTGCCCTATACAAATATATTCAGCAGTAATTTCGAAATGTTAACAAACTTTTTTGTTGACAAAACATTTGTATCCCAACTTCCAACACACAGAAGCCTGTTCCGCACCTGCTGAGTCTGGCTCTTGCCGTGCAGCCTTCCCAGTGTTTTACTTTGAGTCCAGTACCCAGTCCTGTAAGCCCTTCATCTATGGAGGCTGCGGGGGCAACCAAAACCGCTACGGCAGTGAGGAGGAGTGCATGTCAGCTTGTTCAGGAAATCAATGTAAGATAAAGCCAAAATCCTGCCTTTTGTATTTCAAATAGCACAACTCTAGACTGTTTTGGTTTATTTTGTGGTACATTTATTTTTCTATAGGGAGTCTTCAAGGACAACGTAGACGTTGGACTCCAGGTAAGAAACTGATACATTGTGAAATTTATGATATCTGTATTTCACAATTAAGTGGTGCTTGCTTTTGTTCTTCTCCTGTAATAAAAGCAACTCCTGACCAGACACACATTAAAAGATGCATTTTATATTTCACAAGCATAAATAACAACCATTAATGTCTCATTTCCAGCCTTCTTCATAGTGGCCACCCTGGCCATCATGTCGGCCGTTCTGCTGGTGGGTTTGATCCTGATCGTAGTGCGCAGGAGCGCCAGAAGGTTCCTCATATTTGATGATAAGGAGGAGTTACTGCCTGCTGATGAGTGGTCTTTTGCGCACTCACCTAAAACAGTCTTAGAGTAAAGCTGGAGGCCGTCTCACTTCTTTTGTTGTCTGGTACAAATGTCCATCTCGTGACACTCCATGTCAGACTTAATTCAAACTAATAGGAATTTAATATGGGATGTTGCACTAACCTTTGGTGAATTGGTCTAAAAAGAAATACTTCTGTTACTTTCTTTTTCACCTTCAATACTTTTTATGTGTAGGATCATACAAAGTATAAAAGTCATGGATGTATTTATTGTCACAAACAATTATAATAATGCAAAATATGATGAAGTGATTTCAGAGGAGCTTTAAACTTATATAAAAATTACTGTTTTAAATTCTTAAGGCACATTTTATTTATGTGGTCTTTGAAAGCCTATGACAGATAATGACTTGAATTATATTTGACACGAAACAAATTCATCAAAACCTTTATTATTAACATTTGGTCTTTTCTCACTATTTCCCTAAAAAGGTCATTATTCATTTTCTACTAATAAAATGTAGGTAATAATCTGACATGAAAAAAGATTGTTTCATAGTCAAAGTATCATTAAAATGACAAAAAAGCAATGAAAACAAATTGAGAACTCTTAGAAATGCAACTGATGTAGCGTCTGTATGCTGTACTTATGTTTTACACTGGAAAATCTGTTAATGACTGCAATTAAATAAACTGTGATTAAATGTAAAAGGAACCCTTTCAAAAAAGCATTGTTATTTTGAAAACTCTACCAAGAGAAATTGCATTAGCTTTGTTAGCATGTGAAAAAGCATTATAGGAAACCACTAGGCCTATATAAAACCTAGCAAAATAAGGATGTGTAACCTAGCAAATAAGGATGTAAAACCTCTATGATAAGGCAGATTTTAATAAAACATTTAACCACAGTGTTCTTAGGGCAATGATCTTTTCCCCATAAATATCACACTAGGGGAGGTTGTCACGTGTGTTGTACAGTATGTCATTTTATACAATTATTTAATTTCTGATCCAAACAGTGATACTTTTATGAAATGCTTCTTTTATATAGTTATTTGAAATGCTGCTGTAAATGGTATTAAATATCCTATGGTACATCAAATAAAGATAGGCCTATGTTGTGGAAAAAAGCTTTAAGTTTGAAGCATGGAATTCTCAAATCATAGTCTTAAAGACATTTACACATTTTGTGTTTTTTTTGCAGGTTAACATAAAGTATGCGCAGAAGCAAAATGGCAAGCCAAAAACGTGACAACAAGCTTGAGTCTTTCAAACAAATGCAGTTTCTTCAAAACACCAAAAATCAAGCAACTGGTTGTTTCATCTGAATGCCCACTAGAGGGTAATGGTGGGTTTTAATTTAGCTCCAAGGCATGGGTTGGGTTTTCAAACTTTTTTGTCAGCCAAACCCCTATGACCTAACACATTAACTTGAAGTAGGCTACCCGAGAGGTACCTGTGAGGAAGTAAATATTTCAGTCATTTTATAGCACATTTGCATGTATAACTTGAACAACATAATTTTTGTATTAGTTTTTACATAAGTTGTCATTTCTAATCATTCCTTCGTCATGTAAAATATTTTCAAAGTAATAGAAACTACTGGGTGACAGTGTCACACCTTACGAACCCCCTGCAATTCCCGCGTAAACCACTAGGGGTTCGCGAAACCCATTTGGGAACCCTGGTCTAAAGGAATGCAAAGAAATTAAGTATTAAAGTGTCTGCTTTTTTCAAACAATAACGTGTCGCACAGCATTTGAATCAAAAATAAATAACTGATACACAAGTTAATCCTTAGGTAGGTAAAAAAAATATATTCAAGTAGGAAGTCTCCATGGGCACGTAGACTGGAAAAGTGAGATCATTCATAATTTACATCCTGTTCTAAACCCCTTAGCATCCAGTAAGTAAAAATGTATATGCTCAGATATAAATTTAGGTTTGTATTAATATATCCTCACCGTCAACAAAAAAACTACAGCATAAAGCTGTAGTTGGTTTACAGCTACAGCCAAAGTGATCCTAATTTGTAACCTTTTATTTCGTCCCTTTTAAATGTTAGATTGAATGTAAGAGAAAGTCCCTCACGCTCTGAGTAGCTTTTGGAGTAGCATTTCTTTGTCTCCAAAAACCAAGTGCTCTGAAATTAGGTCATAAAGACCGAGCGATTAGCTCATTTCCCAGTCATGTAAACCCCCCCCCTCCGCTCACACAAACCAGCAAGGCAGGAGAACACAAGAAAAGTTTATTCATCCTGTGCGTGGAGTACTAGGACGTCTTTAAACCAGGAACAACCCAATGAGCCACTTTTAAAAACTGCAGTTATAGAAAAGATCAGTAGAATTCACTCTGGAAACAAGTATAAGATAAAGAGTGTGCAAGTCTCGCTAATCCCTACTAATCTTTAGTCAGATAAATGTGACAGGTTTGTAGAAGATGCAGCGATACCCGGAGGTGCAGTAGAAGGGATTACTGGGGTCACTCATCCCAAAGTTCCAGTGTGGGAAACGTGCAGTGTTTACACATAGCCCCAGCAGCCTTCTCATTCATCTAGAGCAGTGCTCAAGCACGTTGTAAATGCTCTTTATGTTTGAGTGTGTATCTGAGCCTTGGCCTAAGTAACCCCTGCATGTTGTCAGTGCCCGTGGTCATCTGGTTTCCATCTCACACGAGTGTAATTGTGCTTATTTAGTGTGACACCCTCCTCACTCTTAACACCAGCTGCCCGACTAACTGCAGAGATGCTCTACATTCCGTGAATATGAATGTGCCAAGCCCCCTAATGCACCCAAGCACACGTTATTTCTTTGTGAAGCTTTATCTTGCCTTAAGGTTTAGTGTACAACAGTCTGCAATAGGTGTACTTTTGAGTTTGAAGAACCTAAAGTTTTTTTTACAGTTGCCTCACACATATATTTTGATAGCTCACACTTGTAAATGTATATGCTGCATTAGATAACAAATATAAAACCTATGATGAATCAGTAGCTTATATCTTTAAACTAAAAGCCAGGTGTCCTCGCAGATTAGACACATTAAATATTTTCCACCACATTTAACAACAAGATCACACTCTTAAAAAAGGTGCTTCCAAAGGTTCTTTGATTCTATAGAAGAACCAATTGGTTTCATAAAGAACCTTTAACATCTGAATAAACCTTTCTGTTTCACAAAAAGGTGCTTTGTGGTGAAAAAGGTTTTTTAGATTATAAAAAAGTAAGAAAGAGTTCGGCTGAAGGGTTCTTTGTGGAACCAAAAATGGTTCTTCTGAGTAACTTTATTTTTAGGAGTGCATGTCCAAATTCTCTTTTTTCATTATTTTAAGTAGTATATCATTTGTTTGTAGTAAATGTCTCATAGTGAAGGTTCTGCTGTAAATGTTTGATGATGCAAATTTCTAGAAAATAAGTTTAATTTCACACACCCTTATGTTATTCCAAACCCGTTCGACAAAACACAAAAGCAGATGTTTTGAAGAACGCTGATAACAATTGGTCCCAATTGACTTCCATTGTATGGACACAAAACCACTGAGATATTTCTCAAAATAACTTCTAGGGAAGAAAGAGTCACATACAGGTTTTGAATGACATGAGGTTGAGTAAACGATCACAGAAAGATCCCTTTAATATAAGTTTAAATATTTATAAATAGTTTAATCCAATGACATTCTTACAATTTTAAGGGCAACTTGAATTGTCTTTTCTGGTTTCTCAGATATTTTTTGCTTCAAAGAACAAACCCATGAAAGTTGAGGTGTGGGAAGGCTCATATGGTTTGCTCTCCTGCAGTGAGTTTGTTGCTCTGAAGTGTTGTTTACTCTAATAAAACCCATGACCCCTTTGACCCTGCATTAGTGCCTCCACCGCTGTAGCCCTCTGCACCTCTTGGCCCTGTCACCACATCTTTAGTGCCTGACAACAGACTACACTGAAGAACACCAGAAGACCAACACACAAACCCCAGCTGATTCAAACCAGAGGACAGAGCCAAGACAGAAC
Source organism: Barbatula barbatula (assembly GCF_947034865.1). NCBI lineage: Eukaryota > Metazoa > Chordata > Actinopteri > Cypriniformes > Nemacheilidae > Barbatula > Barbatula barbatula. The sequence continues at coordinate 11,887,094 of NC_136782.1, forward strand.
CGCAGGGGTGAAAATAGATGTTGAAAATCTGGAAAGTCAGGGTTATGATAAATGACATAGGTGATAAGGAGAGAAGCAGAAAAGAGTGCGCCGGGGTGAAAGGCAGCGCTCCTGGTGATGTCATGGCTTTGGAAAGGGCCGGGCTTGTGCAGAGCGGGGGGAGGGTCATGGATCGGATCTTGGCAGAACAGGGGACTGTAATTTGAGTGACCCCCATCTCAAATTGAAAGCAGTTGTGAACCCTCTCGAGGATAAACTTTAGCTATCCAGACTCTGCTCGGTGTTCCCACGACACAGTCCGACCTCCCTCCCAACTCCGTCCTGATGTCCATTCTTTCTTTCGTTCCTTTCCTAAAGTCGCCAGCCTCCCTGCCTATAAATGGGAAGTCTGGTGGCAGTTCCGAAGAACGAAAAATGGTCAAAATAAGAAGAGCCAGGCTCACAGCTTCACCCCTTATCTCTTTCTATAAGACAAATGCTTGTTTTATATCAACATCTGCGATCTACGATGCGTTTTCAAGCTGAGATACAGAGTAACCAAGGTATTTTAAAGCGATAGTTCAAAGAAAGTAAAAAATTCCGTCATTTAATCGAATTTTTCCAAACCTGTATACATGTCTTTGTTCTGCTAAAGGCGAAGGAAGATAGTTGTAAGAATGTCAGTAAAATACCAGATCTCATCCCCCATTTACTGCCAAAGTAGGGAAAATACATTCTATGGGAGTCAATGGGGGATAAGATCTGTTCAGTTACTGACATTCTTACAACTATCTTGCTTTGTGCTTAGCAGAACAAGAAATGTAAACAGGTCTGAAACAATCTGAGGATCAATAAATGATTTATTTTTGGGTGAATTATCCCTTTAAGAGAAATATGAGGTAGAAGGTCTAATGTTTTTGCATTTTCCCAATCTGTCCACTCATTTTGACTATGAAATTAGTTGTTTCAGCAAAGTGCTGAAGCCCAGATATTTCTGGATCGATCGTGACAGACTTTACTGAAGAAACATGACCCGTGGAAACAAAGGCTAGTGTTCTGGATTGATTTGGAAAACATTTGAATGTCCTCTTGTAGAAAATAATTATGTAGGTAAAAATCTGAAATCTAGCTAAAATTTTTGTCATCTTTTGGCTGTATACTTGATTATATGCCTTGCCCAAATAAACAAATCCACATACAGAACCGATGAGCTCCATTGCATTATCTTGGACGACACATTGCCTATATTATACTAACTGTTGCTAAAATGTTTCCAGACTGCAGAGCTGTAATGTTTTTTTCACTCCGTTGTATCTTTTGTTAGGATCACAGTCCAGAGTACCAGCGTGGTAAAATGTGTGTCACAGCCAAGTATGTGTGTGGCAGACTTTACAAGCTATGAATCGTATTTATGGATGGGTATGAATTGTAGGTTTGTGTCACTTTGAAATGAGTTATTTTTGCAGATGGGAGACGCCTCAGTTTGATGTTGAACATGAAGTTGTTTAAGGTCATCAAACCTCTCTCACTCTACCACTCTCTCAGTCGCTCTTTCACTTTTCCTACTTTCCCTGTACATAAGCGCCATTGTATTTTTGCAAGATGAAAATCAGAAGGAAAGAATGTTTGGGGCTGATTCAAAAGTGTAAATAGCATTTAAATTTTCTAAGAAGTGTTACATGTTGACTGGGAGAAAAATAGTAGAGACATGCTTTGCGTGTGTAGAACGTTGATTTGTTGAGTATGAATATGCTTTGGTCTGATAAGCTGTATAAACCTTGTTCTATGTGAAATATTGTGACAGCTTCATGTATTGAACGGAGTACTTGAATTCTCTGTTATTTAGTTCTGTGGCAATTTATTTGATTGTGGACATGTGCATGTTCACCTTTGTGCTGGGTGGGTTATTTCTCTTTTATAAGTAAAGCTGTCTAAACAGATAATTGGATTCATACCCCTCAGAGATGTTGTCTGGTCCCTTACATTACAAAAATTACATGATTAAGTGTTATGGCGTGAATGGGCGACACACGAAAGGTCAAAGTCTGTTGGACGCATTAATCATCCAAACCTTTTACAACTGCTGATAACCCAAAATGGAATGTCTTTGGTTAAAGTTTCATCCTGTCTGGAAATTCCATGTTTGGTGATTGTGGATCTTTTAGAAAAGACCAGCCCTTAGCCAAAATCAATGTGCTTGGTTTATTTTTGGCTTAGCCTTTTAAACACTGGATTTCAGGGGCAAAAATAAACCTAATTTGCTTGCCACATCTGCTTATGGTGAGAAAATTGTATGTAGTGTTAATTTAGAAGCTATCTTCTAAATTGCATAACTTGTACATTTTCCCACTTAGGACACAACACGATTGTAAAATGCTTTGTATGTCATTGATTTGTAATGCTCGCATAACTTACATCAAGTGTTGTATTTGATTAAAACTATTTGTGCGCTCCAAACCACTCTTCAGAAGAATTTCACGTTTTTTCATTCACTTAATCCAGTATTCAGTGATGACCGCATTACTCACACATGCAGTTTTTCATAATGTAACATGTACTTGTGATGTCAAAACTAGAAATATGCTGACAAAAAAATAATTGTTACTGTTCACAAATTCAGGACTAGGTACCACATCTGTGTTCTAAAGGCACAGAAAAAGTTTACTAGTATTGAGAACTAGTTTTATATAGGGGGTTATGACTTTTTAAGATCTCCATCAGGTCACAGCTATCATTTTATAAAAATCATAGTTCACAGTTCACCTGTTTTCTTTACCAGATCTTATTACCACACAGCTGCTGTTGGCACATCAGACATGCCCTGAAGTTCGAAACTGTCGGTTTGTGATCTCGGATGACTGAGCAGACTAAAAAGATCTGACTGCATGAAAAGATTGCAGATTTAAAAAGGCAATATATGCGCGTAATATTTGTGCTGCAAATAACAATTAAATACTTCTTGTACACGTTCATATTGCATATTCTTTAGGATTTGGATAAGTTGTTATGCGGTGTGCATGTGTTTGCCTGGCATGTCAGCAGTGCACCCTTTTATTACCTTCTCAACGTGATTCTAATTGGTTAACTGTGGCATTATGACATTTTTGTATAATGACTGCTTAACTATATTCGACTGCTATAATGACTGTATGTGATTCTGGCATGCATTTTCCAGTCAACCTCTAAGCTGATTATGTTGCTTTTTCAAAATAATAAATAAACACAAGACATATAACCTTAATGTTTAGAGATTATATGCATTTGGTGAAAATCAAATATTTACTAGCTTTTGAAAAACACAATTATAGTCAGCAATAACACTGCATGCCTCTTGTACCGCCCAGGAAATTGGATTTCAGCTTTGCTGCAATTACAGGACTGTGTAGTATGCAGAACTTACAATGTCTATAAACATAAAGTAAGCTGTTTCATACCAGAAGACATGTCCATACTGAATGTATGTTATAAAAAATGTGGTGTGGTACCTGTTATGTTTGAAGTAGTTTTGCATTTGAGAAAACATGGTAAAAATGTACTAATAAACAAAGCAAATGCCTGGTAAACAACAAAATATATCCTGATATTCTCCCACAAAGTTTTATGCCCTTTTTCATTACATGTCTGGGGATGTGACATCATTTACTGAGAATCTGAGAACTTTGTTCTGAGAACTATAGAGAATCTTTATCTAACTATAGTTCAGATGTAGAGTCATCTAATTTACTCTGTTAAAGGATCATGGGTTTTTGCTTGTTACTGTATTAGGCACCAAAAATTGTTTCTTTCCCTGGCAGGACTGAAATATCAACATGTGGATGGACTTTTTGAGGAAATGGGAAATAAGAGTGGAAAACGGATCACACAGAAGACAATTGGCACAGGCCTGGAACTTCAGTTCGCTTTTCTCTGGGTGGTCACTATTTGTGGACATCCCCACCGCTGCCCTTACAAAAGAAAGCTTTTGGGATTATGGGTGGACAAATAAGACGGTACACTGAAGCCGACCAAAGATGTGTGTTTCATCCTATTAAACTTTGTACTTCATGTTCTTCAAGCAAGTTTAAATATGAGCAAGCGTACTATAGTTGTGTTTTGTTAATTTTCAATGTTCAAGCATTTCAAGCATTCTTTTACAAGGAAGGAAAATGAAGGGACTTGAACAGCATTACTACCACCAGCTGTGGTAAGAGATCGTAAGTTACGCAGCACCTCCCTATTCCCTGTTGCCTCAGCAACAGGTGTGGAGCTCTGGCCTGCATTTCACAAAGACTTGTGGTGTATGGGGATCAAAACTGGAGCCACAGACAGAACATTGATCTCACACTCAGGGATTGCGTGTAGTTCAAAGATGGACAGAGACAGGATGTAAGCCCTCTGTTTACTTTCACAAAAGGCTCCAGCCATTTCCTGTGGGTCATTTTTTTACTGAAAGCAATAGTCAAGGGTTCAATGGTTTGGAGTCACGTTATTCCACTTGACCTGTTCCCTCTTAAGCAATACAATTATGGATCTTCACTTGGCAGACACTTCTAACCCTGAAGCAAATTATATCTTGTTTTGAATGAACGAGGAGTGCTATTTATTCTTCACAATGGCTTCTTGTGGAGAGATTTAGATTTCCTGTCTGTCTGAACAATCAAGTGACAAACTGAAATTTGTAAAAAGTTTAGGTATATTTCACGTTCTTATAGACACTTGCTGATGTTTTCACTTTCAATAAACCTACTGTATAATGATATGAGACAAACCTATAAGTAAATGGAACATAATATCCGGAGATACCTTATGGACAAAAGTATTGGGATGCCCCCTGAACAGGTACCATAAGTCATTTCCGTGAGCACACAGCTAAATGCTACAGATTATAATGATTTTCTAGAGAATTGTATGTGGCTAATTTTATATCAACAGTTTGATCAGGACCCTTTTCTATTTCAAGATGACAATGATCCTGTACACAAAGCAAGACTAAAGAAGAAATAATTGAATCAGTCTAGTTGGAAGAACTTGGCTGGTCCCAGACCTGAACCCAGGAGAACATCTTTGAGCTAAACACTCATCACAATGACTTTTATAGAGGGGTAAAGTCATTTCGGAACAAAAATGGCACTTCCAAAACTGTAGCAACAAAGACGAAAACACAATTCTTTAATATAGTATTGTATAGTATAGCATTTACAGTAACATATTTTGTTACAGCTGTAGCATAGCTCCGCCATTCAACAAATGACAAACATATGAGAGGCAATTACATCCATTGTCTAATGCTTTAATCATTTTGTTTCACAATTGGCCTTCACAATTGGTAATTGGCCTTCACCTACAGGCCTCCAAAAGCTCCGAAAGCATATGTACTCCCATCCACCCTCCCACTGCGGATATGAATCATGGATAATTTGTTCAAGCCTGTGGTTTCTTAGCGGTGACCCCACCGGTTTGAAATTGACTCATGCTCAGAGGTGGCTGCGATTTCTGCCAACATTGCTGTCACCAATTACCTGGTGACTTCAGTGAACACGTGCAAGACAGTGATTAGTCAAAAACTTGATCATTAAATTCGCACACTGAGATGCGGTGGTAACTGGTTACCTCCTGGAAGGAGGCGTTGACTGACTGTTGCCAGTCATGTATTTTAATGGCATCTCCGCCTGATCAACAGCTCTGGGTCAGAGTTGTTGACCATTATGCCGAACATGCGTTTTCCTCCAGGTTTTCTCTTTGTCAGTGGCGAAATGGGTAAGGGATCTGGGCCCAACCTCTGCTTTTTATATTTAGGTCATTTGCGTGTGGCTTTGGATTGGAACGAAGCCTAATCTATGGGCTTTTTCTTGTAAAACGCTTTCAGCTGTGGTGCGCTTTTTCACCCTGTTTCGCCTGGATCTAGCACACTAACATGATGGATCATTAGATAGCAGCTCCCTCGGCTTTCACCATCTATCCTAATGTTCCCCTGATCGTGACTGTCTCTTGAAAATAGGTCTATGTTATGTCTTTCCGAGGAAACAGAAAAGACAGATGGTAAAATCGTTGGTGTAAGCTCCCTTGCATTTTATCTCTCCATGTTGCAGCCTTGTGTCATATATCTACCTTAAAGCATAACATCACTGTTTAGGCCATCATCAGAGTTGGGCAAAAACATTAGACACTACTGTTTACATCCAATGGCATCCAATGGTGAAATGCCAAAATTCCTTTAGTACAATTGCTTTGCCAATTTTTTTGTGTTAGCTTTTCAAATTCAGGTTCAATTTCCTGTTTAAAATTCTCTGGTGGACAAAAGGCTCCAGCAGAGCTTTAGTTGGTGCCATATAAGTAGACCGAGTATAAGTATCCAGTGATAACAACTCCTGATATTATTTGAGGAAAAAACTGCTTCAGCAACAGCTTAAGTTAAAAATGTAACATTCCATCAATTTCCTCTTTCAGATATTTTTACGCTTTTTTAATATTCTGTGCTTCTTTCTGAAGGTCATGAAGTTTTGTCATATAGCTGTTACTAAGAAATATGAAAGCTTTTTTTTAAAGGGTCCACTATCCTTGTAGAAACAATGTAAAATGAGTGTAACAGGCAGTCAAGGCAAGTAACACAGACTACTCTTGTAAATATTTGTCAATTGTTTTCTTTCTTAAAGGTCCATTGTATGAAATTTAGAGGCCTCTAGGGATGAGGTTGTGAACTGCAACCAACGGCTAACTCCACCCCTTCCCCTCCCTTTCGAAGCCCTATGGTGGCTGACACAGGACAAAGATGTTGTTAGGTTTTCGCTTAAAAATAACATATTTATGAAACGCACTCTGTAGAGCAGTTTGTCCGTATAGAGCTACTGACAACATGGTGAATTCCATGCAAAAGAACCCGCCGTGAATGTAGATAGAAATAGCTTGTTCTAAGGATATAAAAACATAAACCTTCATCATGTAAGGTCTCACCTCTTAACACATAGGTATGTATATTATATAGCATTTCGGTCAATCCTCCAAATAATTACACAATTGACCTTTGATGTCATGTTTTCAATAACAGACAAATACTATTGAACACTACCACTGTAATTTATATGAAAATGTTATTTTGGCACACTTGCCTCTCTTTTAGATTTAAAACATTAAAAAAAGACTGAGATTTAGTCCTTGTGACAACCTCCCAGAATGCCCCTGTCTCTCCCATGGCATGCAGGCTACTATACTGTATATAAATAGTGTTGTTCTGTATTATAATGGCTGTCTCTGCATTGAAATGACTCCAATGTAGTTAATCTCAACAACGACATACTTCCATTATTGCTCAGCCTGTTTACACTAAGGTAATTCATCTACAGCTGAGGACAAGAATTCCTAACATTGTGGTTAAAGCCTCATTCAAACAATGCTCATGGCATTTCAGCTTATCTGTGCAAAAAAAAAAACATTCACCACACGGAAGGTCACGCACCCTAAATGCTCTCCAGATCCATGTGTCTGTTTGTTTGTCTAGAAGTAAAATGTGGTCTTGGAATGCCTTGGATCTGCACCCACATCTTTTATTCTTGTAAATATTTTGTCTGCAGTTACATTCCCTATCTGAATTTATTGTGTATATGTGTTTCTGTGGTTGTCTTATCAATTAAAGGGAATTAAATTTAATTAATACAATTAATGGGTCTTATTATCTAATCATTTATTCATTTTATGACTTCTGCTTTATGATTGTCTATTTGCTTTCCAGTGAAATTCCAGTGTCATCAGATTCATTTTATTTGTGTTCACATGTAATGATTATTTTCGATAAACGCCTTTAAATAAATTGTGGAAGCCAGATTGTGTTCTCAGTCAAATTTTCTTTTAACGTACTTTATCATTACCCCAAAACATTGACTTGAGTAAAGGGAGGGTGATCTCAGACACAAGACAAGCCTTTATGATGATGGTTTTAAGACACTGCTTGCTTTGACTTGTCAGAGTATTCATCACACTACAGGATAAATTTAACAAGCATTACTCTTCAAGGTGAATGCATGACGTAATGGGGTGATTTTACAGGTATTGCTATACCACCCCATTTCAATCTCATTTTAAAGCTTTAACCTTCCTGCTGGAACATTCTTCCAACCACATCTCTCACAACCTTCAAAAAAACGACTTAAAACCCATCACTTCTGTGAATACATGTCAGACAGATGAAAAAAAGTACACTAACCCTCTCTTCTCTCAACAGGTAGAGGTCTAGTTTTTGTCTACACTAGTAACTTTGTATTAGCACCTATCGTACCATTGCTCTTTAATGACATATCGCTTTATTGCTCCCCGAACTCTTTGTAAGTCGCTTTGGATAAAAGCGTCCACTAAATGACTAAACATAAATGTAAAGCTAAATAAAATTGACAGTATGAGGTTGATGTACTGACTTCTTATCCTAACTTTACAAAACATTTCAAATGCTATTGAAGGAATAAAAATGTATAATTACAAAAAAGTATTCCTAACAAATATAAGCTGATAAGAGAATGAAAGCAATGGTTATGCCAAACAATTGAATCCTGTAAGACTCTGTAGTTTTTGGTGATGTCTGCTGGGCCAAAATAGAAATGCGGCTATAATACATAAACGTTAAATGTCTATTTCTTCTAATATATTTTTTATTTAACATAGTAGACATGGGATGTCTGGAACCCACACATAAGGTGAACTAAAACGCGTTGCTCTAGCTCAGTGGTTAGAGCATGGGACAAGCAACGTCAAGGTCATGCGTTCGTTCCCAGGGATTGCACTTACCCAGAAAAAAATGTATAATGCAATGTAAGTCTCTTTGGATAAAAGCTTCTGCCAAATGCCTACATGTATGTAAATGTCACATCAAACGCAACAGAACGTTAAGCGCACTGAAGCATGCTGGGAAAGAAACACTTCATTACCTCTCCGGCTAATTCAACGTGGTTTTAATAGCCCCACAAAACGTGATAAACGACCGCTGCTCACGGGACACCCTCATAACATAACAGGGCTTTGGGGATATTTGCACTCATCCGTCGTAATTATAACCTATTGGGGTGACTGGATATATTCCCTCAAGAAAATGATGAACGAGGACAGCAGCAGCAAAGGAGTTAACAGTGACAGGAAGTTCAGGGAGTCCGGCTCCTACTTCGGGGGGCACGCCAATTCTTTTTTCATACTCTCTTGCTCTCAAGACACATGTAGCCTACTGGAAGCTGTGCGCATCGCTCCAAACTAACGTTGTTTGAGGACGTTTCTCTCTTTACAACTGAGACAAAATGTATGTTAAGTGAGTGACGCGTGACTGTTACTCATATAATATGACAATTCGTAGTATATGAGAGTCTGCCCACCAGGAGAGGATGACACCTCATCCACAGCCGCGCGTCTCGAGATAGCTGGAAACTCAACACGGGAGCATCTTGCGTTGCATTGGACACTCAAATCAAAAGTGAAGAGACGAAGAAGACGAGAAGTTAGTCAAAAAAAGGAGGAATACTTCGTAATGAATGGGCTTTTCATCAAAGTGGGATAGTAGGGCTTGGGAACGGAGTGTGTATTTTGGGTGCGTTGTTTTTGATGTCTCCTATCAGCACGACTGTAAAGGTAAGTTACAGCTTTTTAAATGTTGTTGAATACCATACAATTGATGGTATTCAACATACAAATCGAGGACTTTTTCATGTAACATTATGTGTATAACGTTATAGACAACTTACAACAGGTACCACTTTATGATACTAATTTCGGTTTATTTTAATTGAAAATTAAGATTTATATGGCACAGTAAGTGTATCAAGTCTTTCTCTCTCTCTCCCTCTCTCTCACACACACACTCACTCACTCACATTTACTACATCATTGATGGAGTCATGATATCAGTTTCTTCTAACAAACTTTTCTTTATTTAGACAGATCTATTAGATTTTTTGTAAATTCCTTTATTCGTCATTTTAGGTTTTGTGGTTCCATAAAGGAAACACTCTCATTGTAAGTTATTTGCAGTGAAAACGTTTCTAGACTATAAATAGGTTTTAAAAATGAAAGGTTCTTTAGGTAGCAGGTAGCATAGACTAAACCCACAGCTATTTCTTTGAGTGCATTTTCCTTAGTTAACTCAACAGCACTGAAAACCTCTTCAGCATCAAATCTTTTGTCAGCCATTGAAAGTCCAGTCTTTCTCAACAGCTCCTAATGCCCCCTCTTGCTCAGCAAACTATTTTCTTAAGCAACTGGAATGCTGACTATTCGGGGTGGACAAATAAAACTTCCCAATGAATCCCATCTGTTCTCAATTTACTCATTATTGCAGCCGGGAATACAAAAACGCATAGAGCGGATGTCAGTCACTTCAAATGAGAATTAGTATTTGCATATTTTACCCTAACTGCTGTTCAGATAGAAGATTTTCATAGATCATTAGGAATTGATGATAAGTTGATTGATCATTGATTTGGACAAAAGCTTGGAATTTACCTCTAACACCGTGTCTACACCGGACGCGACAGGCGCGATGTGACAACCTGCTTGCTCTTATTGGGTTTGTCGCGTTGTGCTGCGCTGCGCCATATCCATTGTGGACAAAATGGGTTCTAATACGTTTTTTAATTTCTTTTGTCGTGTCGCATCGCATCCGGTGTAGACATGATATTAACTTTTTTATCCTGAACTACATCATAATATTGTTTTGTGAGTAAATTCTGTGGTGTTTCATGATGTGCACACATTAAATTGGTGACTGGTATTTGTCTGTCAGTAGAGCTTTACTGTAAGTTAATGTTTATTTTCACTTCAGACATGCAGAACACATACACGTGGTAAAAGCATAACACTAACCATCATCGAGGTCGAAAAAGCTTAGAAATGTCAACACGAGGATTTGAGCTTTAAAAGCTCCTTTCAAATGAGACTACAATATTTTTCCAGCTTATTATGTAGTTTGGAAAGTTGCAGCATATTTTAGGGAAAAATATCTTGAATATATTTAGGCGGTTGAGGGAGAAAGGGTATTGTTTGTCCATTTTAGTCATGTCAAATGGAAGAATGGGTTTCGGGTTTGGTCATGGAATCTGAACCGATAGGCAGGAAGTCAGCCAAACTTTCCCTCTGTATGTTTGGCTCTTTGAATATGAAGGTTAACGTGCAAAACCTTGCTTGAAAAAACTATTTTCACCATCCACTTATTCACTTTCAAAATTGCCCTTGCTAATACAAGCCTGCTGCTTAGTTAAGCATGCATTTAGGAGACAAATACATTCCCCTAAGTGTTCAGACAGAATAAGCCAAATCCCCATTTCCTCCCAGTGCACCCCAGCTACAAGAATTTGGGTTGATGAGCTTCCCAGCTCCATACTCTGCATCCCTTACTAAAAGATGCTGTAAAGCCAGTATCAAAGGTACAATTCAGTTCTGGCATATAAGTACAGCTCAAATTCCATGATCATATTTCTTATCATAACTGTGTTTTTATTGCAACGCTGTAATCCAGGTAATGTGTGAAGAAAAAATGATATTATAAAACAATATTTTCACGCTTCCTTACCGCCATTTTGCTGGTCTTCATGATGACTCACTGGTGTCCCTAGCAGACGTTTTAAAAGGATAGTTCACCCAATAATAAAAATTCTGTTATCATTTATTCACCCTCATGTCAGTCAAAACCTGTATATGACTCTTTCTTCTGTGGAACACAAAAGATTATATTTTAAGAAATGTTTTCCGTCCATACTACAGAAGTCATTGGGGACCAGTATTGTGTGGTTGCCAGCGTCCTTGAAAATTATGTTCTTTTGTGTTTCTCAGATTTTTTTTTAAAATGACATGAGGTTGAGTAATTGAGTGAACCTCCAGCTAGACCAGAACCAAACCAGCACACTGTAAGCCAACATGTTCCTGCAATACTGGTCTGGTCTTGTCATCAGGCCTTGTATCACAAATGCAGTATTTTCATTAATGGATTTCAGAGAGCATCTGTCAGGCAGATGTCCATGTAGAAGTTTTGATAGAGGTAGCTAGAGGTAATGCAAACACAGACAGGGACCCCCTCCCTCACTCTGACCTCCGAGTCCTTCAACAAGAACATGATCAGTCCCAAGGCAGCGGAGAGGCAGACTTTACACCCATCTCCCTCAGACAGCGGCATTTCCGACATTATAATATACTTGCAGCCAGTCTAAGAGAAGGAAGCTGGAAGATGTTCAAAGACTCATGGGTTTGGAAGGAGATGAAGTGGTCGATGGGGAGGAAGAGAGAGAGCTTTATTTGCTGACTGCGTCCTTCTCAAAGAGTCTGTTTGTTGTGGTGACGTAATGGGTGCATTTGCGAGCATTTCCAAGTGCAGGTGTGAGAAAATGCACAGCTGTACATGCTGTCCTCTGTCTGGTGACTCAAAACCTTACCATCTTTCTGCCTGACTTGGCAGTGTCCTTCATGAGTCATGAGTCCCCACCCTCTTAACCGTCTTTGTTTTACTGCAAAACTCCCCTGCGCTCGATCACTTCAGGTTTTCCGTCTACACCCTTGCCGTGTTCTTTCATTAAGGTCAAAGTTCCAGGTATTTCTTTGTCAGGTTCCCCATCTACACTTTCGAGACCAGTATCCATTAATTCCCACAAGTCACCAAATCTATTGCCTTTTATCTCTTATCGTCGATCGCTTGTGGCATTCCTGTAATATAGAGCTGTTTAACTTCCCAAGCTCTGAACATGGCGTATGACATAACTCTTCCTTTTCCTGGCAACAAAAACTCCATTACCCCCCTTCCTATCTGTGATTAATTGATGAGGCTGCACACTAGTTAGTCACCTTATACTTTATGGACCGACGCTTATTATTTAATAGGTTCCCTTGTTTGCAACCAAACTTTCCTTCTATAATTAGTTACATAGACTAAGAAAAGGGATTTTTTTCTGGTGGAGCAGGGAACATCTCAGAGCTCTGGTAATGTTTTATTTTTTTATAGCCTTCACTGCACCCGATGACACTTTTATTTCGCCCCAGGAACTTGGATACTATGGCTCCCTTGGTCAAATCTCCTTCCCCTCACTGTAGGGCCTCTAGGGAACGGTTGCCTTTCTTTGTAATTATAACACTTCTCTGCACAACCAATGAAAATAGTATTTTGAACTTTTTCGTGAGCTGCCTCGCGAAGTCATTATGAGGTCACTGACCCTCTTTCATAATCTGAATGTTAGGGAATTCTTTACTATAGCTGCCCTGATGAACGGACTTATTGTTTATATGAGCGGACGGTCTTGTTGCACATCTCATATGGACTGCATTACTGTATACAGCTGTTTTTCTCACCACTAATGAATCATCTCAACATGTCAGAAATGTAGACCAAAGTCTCGAATCTAGAAAATGTGAGCGATGTAAAAAAATACAAGTTCAAGATGTTCTCTTGACAAAGGTAATAGAGTAACCAAAATAAAAAACGTGTATACTGAAAAGATTGTTCTAGATGGATAGATGCTTAAATGCTTATCCAAACTGTTTTACATTTAAAAGTTCCCAGCATGCATTGCAGCATATGCAACTTTGTGGTTATTATTAAAAAGTGTTACTGTTTAAGTCTTTGTTGTTGTCACTGTTTACTGTCTGGGAGTTTTAATGAATGATGTTCACCATGATTGAGGTTTGTCTGTTTAGTGATGAGGTCTAATATGCAGGGTTTCTTCTAAAGTGATAGTGATATCAACTTTTACTTTCAATTGCTCAAACGGTTACTTGACCAACGTGTAAAACAAAAGTAAAGAAAAAGAACAAGTTTACAAAAATTAGTTGGTTGGACTTTAAGTTGTTTAATTGGGTAAACTCTTAAATCTGCTTGTATTAAATTGCCAAATTGGTTTAATTGGTTTGAAAGACATGTGACATTACTCAGTAAATTGTGTTTTGAGAACTACTTGGCCCAAAAGTTGAGTAAACATCCTTGTTGTATTAAACTTGTAGGGTTTTTTCATATTTTTTACAGCGTGCAGGAAATGTTCAGATTGTGAAATATTCAAGTTAAAACATTCAACTGGTATTTTCAAGCACATGTACATGAATATAAAATATATAAATAGTAGGACTATCAAGCGATTAATCGTGACATAATAACCTATATTTATGTGTACTGTGCATATTAATATTGTATTTATAAACACATACACAAACACCTACATTTAAATGTATATATAAATGTTAATTGATTTTTACATTTCATATTTTTCTTAAATATATATATTTATGTTTATGTTTTTATAAATACAATCGCTTCAATCGCTTGACAGCTCTAAATAAAACAATTTTTTTGCTCTCTTTAGCAAATGTTAATGTGTCATTTGCAACAGACCTGTTTGGTCCTTACCTTTTATAACCCCAAGATTTCAGCCACTGCTTCCATCACATGGCAAACTTTTTAACAAAGGCTTGAAACAACCACACGTGACTGAGGACCACATACAGAGTGGCCTGCATTACTGTCCCTCATCACCGCCCCGCCGCTTTCTCGCCTGCATCAGTGACCTTCTATTTCCCCAGCGGCATATGTATGGGTGCCCACCCCAACCAAACATGTTCTATTGTGTTTGGTAGCCCTTTGTTGTCTAACTTAAAAAGGAAAGGACTGCAGGGTCCGGTGCTGGCAGAAGGGGGGAGAGGTGGATGCCAGCGTTGTGGTCCGCCTCCACAGGGAAATGAAAAGGTCAGCTGGAAAAGAAACAATATCCCTCAAAACTGCGTGTAAGACAATAGTCCTAATACTTACACCCCCTTCCTCCTCACTGGCTACAATAGTCCGGCTCCTGTTTTCTTTGTTTATTTATGTGTTTGGTTGCATTAGCATTGACCTTGCTTTGTGAAGGAGTCAGCTGTTGAACATCCAAAACATCTTCAGGCTTAAAGCAAACACACGCATTCACACGTCTGTTTGTGTGTGTCAGGGAGTGTAAGCGAGATGGATGTAATGCATTGGGCGTGAGCTTACTGTTTACAGTAGTAGACTCTGTTTGCATTATGAAATCATTGTGTTGATAATTTTTTTAAAGATTTCTGACACTGGCATTGCGTTTTAACGCTCTTTGCTACTTTAAACCTGCAGAAGCAGCTTAAGTCTATGTTTTGCCTTTCTTGTGGCAAAATAACTAGTGACACTTGCAAAAACTGAATTATGCCTGTGCTTGGCTATATATTGCCAGTGACTCTTTTATAACGTTCTACAAAAGTGTGATCCTAAACAGAAAACTCCTTCACACTAACATATAATTGTCATCCAACATCCTTGTAGCTTTCAGACACAAGTAAACTACTCCAGTCGGCACACACAACACGCACACATGTGCAGGCATGAACACGCACACAGCTGTCCAGCTGTGTTCTCATGTAACAGGACTCTGTCAGCGATAGGTTCTGTCTCTGACTGTAAGTGGAGTATGCACCTGGAGTGATGCCACCAGAGATGCAACTGTAATGAAAATTACAGGGTGGAAAACGGTCTGCCTCTCCACATTTTTCATTATGACAGAGTTTGCAATTTTGCTCGAGGAGCATGTCAGGGTGTTTAGAAGATGTGCTTTGACTCTGCGACGGCCTGCTCTGCATTAGGGAGAGTGGAGTCTAACCTCTATGGTGGCTAACCAGATGTTGGCTAGTTTCCAATCGGCCTCAAAAATACTTGTCCCCATTCTCCATTCCCCCAAACTTTATTCACTATTCGATACTGTAGTCAGAATGGGGGGGGGGGGGTGTTGTAGCAAGTTCATTTTTACCGCAATTCTGTTTCTGGTGTTCTGGAATTTCGCAGCAAACAAGCTCTGGAGCCAAAAAAGTATATATGGGGTTTAACCGCAATGACTTGTAGTGTTATAGAACCTTCATGCTCGCAGTTTCAGGAAGTGAGATGCCCTTTAATGAGGAAAAGCTGGAAACAGGCCCTAGATGACCCCAGGGACTGTGGTGAGAAACATTTTGAAGGACAGTGCGTGGAAAAGTGCCAGGGTAGTTTTTAATTTGGTATGGTTGCGAGACGTCCAAAACAGATCATTATGCATGGCTCTAAGCGTTTCACTGCAAAAGAGACAAACAAGTATAGAGACAAACGGGGCTGACTAAATAACAAGAGCTAGACTAAAGCACAAGCCGGCACAATTTATGTGTATTGATGCCGGACGTCTTTTAAAGAGACAGTTCACCCAACAATGTTAATTAATTCATGTCATTTCAAACCTGTATGATTTTCTTTCCTCTGCAGAACACAAAAGAAAATGTTTTAAAGAACCAAACAACATTGGGCCCCGTTGAATTCCAATGTATGGAGAAAGTCACAGAGAGACATTTCTCAAAATATCTCCATTTGTATTCCACACAAGACATCAAGTCATACAGGTTTTGAATAAAGAGAGATAAAGAGGAATAAATTATGACCTGTATAATATCTTTGTTCGGTTGAACACAAAGAAAAATATTTAAGATGAGCAACTGGCAGTTCTGAGGCCTCATTGACTACCATAGTAGGACAATTATTGTGTTTTTGATGAGATTTTGAGGAATTTAGGAAAGCAAACCGTTCAGGGGCTCCCTTGACTACCATTTTAATTTTCCCTACTATGATAGTCAATTTTGCCTCAGAACATTCTTCCAAATATCTTTCTCTGTGTTGACCAGAACCAAGAAATGTATACCGGCTTGGAACAACTTGAGGGTGAGTAAATGATGACAGAACCTTCATTTTTGGTTGAACTTTCTCTTTAAGTAGATTTTCTTATGGCAGATTGAGATTCATAAGTCAAAGCAAAGGAAAAGAGCAGTGCCAATTATATTGTAGAGACAAAAGAGTATTTCTACCCGATGCTGTGAACTATTTCTGTCTTTGAGTTATGAAGTGGGGCTGGAAGAGTTTTTTTCTCTCAGATGTTAAACTCTCCCCTGTTGGTGTCATCATCTGAGTGACAGGCAAAGGGAGAGCCTTCGCAGTTAAGGCCAGGCCAGGTGACATGGGAGACGGGTCCTGCCGGGGTAATTCCAAACATGAACACTTCACAGAGTAGCCCTGTCTATCCCCATTGTTTCCTTTTCCTGAAGTTCCAGCATCGAATACGCTGACAGGACACATCAGGCTCCACATTTGAGAAAGAGAGCTGCAGATTTTTGTGGCCGTGCCAACCATTACACACACATTCGACTTTCTCTTCTTTTTTAAAAGAGGGAGAAAAACTGAGACGAAACCATCTGAAGAAAGACTGCGACCCCCTCCCTCGCTTTCCGAAACAGCATCTATCAAGTTTCAGCTCTTTAATTGCTTTGGCTCAGAACTTCTGTATTTTTTCCTCTACATTTCTTTGTCGTTGTCTTCCTTCTCCAGTGAAAGAAGCGGAAGGTGCTCTAGCACTGATAAAGGAGCAATTTGCCTGTAGCTTTTCTCAGTGTGAACTAATGGAAGTGTAATGTACATTGTTGGATGACAGTGAATGTACAATACACTCTTATGGATCTCTTATATCATACTTTCACATATACTGTACATGTGCCTGAGGAAAAAACCTTGGCACAATTTCCAAAGATGAGTTATCAAGTCATTTGTTTCTCTGTTGATCTTCATGTTTGACTGTCATTTGGCTTATTTCCCTGTTATGTTTTCAACAGAAGTATCTGTGAATGAACTGCTTTAGGAACTATTTGGTGTTCCAACTCGATTTGTATTGTTAGTGCTGCTTGTATTGTTCCAGTTAACACAAAATAACATTTACATATACAACTGACATTGTAACAATATAAAGTAGCGAAGTTACATTTTAATTAAACTTATTTTTTTTACTATAATGTACATTATCTCTTTGTTTTACACAGTAAATGTACTGCTGTTGCTTAATTCTATGGACTCAAAGAGAAAGTGTCATATATTAACGCTTGCATTTCCTCTTTTGCAGATTTCTACTTCCTGTGATATAATCACACCATGCCTGAGGGGGCGGGCCGCGACAGCCAGAAAAAAAACAGCAACCAAGGTTGAACAAACATCAAACATTATCAGTCAGAGATTCAGAGGGTGATTATATAATGTCCCAAACAAAAATTACTGACAAGAACCCCTCATTCATTTGACAAAATAGGAATTGACGTAAAATAGGGTGTTATGTTGTGGTTGAGATTTAAAAAATGCAAAGAGAAACGTTAAATGCTGGGAAACTGAAGAAATTGTATCTTTTGCCAAAGGGTTAGTTCACCCAAAAAAGTGAATTCTTCATAATTTACTAACCCTCTTATCGTTTCAAACCTGCATGACTTTCCTTATTTAGCAGAACACATAAGATATTTTGAAGAATGTTGTTAACCGGCACCATTCACTTGCACTGGTTTTGTGTCCAACAAAACAGTGCTGTTTGGTAACCAACTTCTTCAAAATATCATCTTTCGTGTTCTGGAGAAGAAAGAAAGTCATACAGGTTTGCAATGACAAGAGGATGAGTACGTAATTAATTAAACAATGTTTTATTTTTGGTTGAACTATCCCTTTAACACTATAATGACAAGACATCAAGAATGTGCAAGAGAGTGTACTAAGTTTAGCAATAGAGCGATAACAGTTATCAGGTTCAGAACTGGACATGGATAATCTCCCACTGAGAACTTTTTATGGACCACGGCCTCCTCCTACTTAACAAGGAATGACTGCTTACATTATAAATTCAAACAAACTGAAAAAGACCGCAGGAAATATGCTGACAATCACAGTTGTTTAGGGTTGGTCACCTCTATTTGGAATGGGCTTTCTAAACAATTCATGATTGAATCGTGTTCTGATCATGCAATAGAAATAAAGAGACCAAAGGGCACATTTAAAAGACATTTTTATGTCAAGCAGAAACTGGAACTTGTCAGATTGCTGTCAATAAACAGCACATAACATCCCAGAGGAGCAATTTATCAATGAAAAAATGACAACACGGCCTTCAATGTATGGCCAGATTTTCAAACGTATACAATCAACACCTAAAAAGAATGTAACAACTTTAGTTTGTTAAAGAAATCCAGAGGAAAGCAAAAAACACAAATATGATTTATTATCTCATGTGGATAAAACAGTTCACAGTACAATTCTGTTCAAATCAGTTTTTCTAGATGCCAAAAAGGTTTAATGAAGATTATTTCCTATTGCTGAGATGAAAAAGATACCATGTTTATCTATAAGAGTTTCATTTGAGGTCTCAGTAATGTCTCAAACGGTGCCTATGTTTGCTAATACCCCAATGTCCTTAAATGTAATTTCTTTTATTTTGAACTCAAATATTAAGTTCTAAATACGTCTAAAACCATTTTTTTTTGTAGATTTGTAACTCTATATATAATGTTGTCAAGTGTAAAATCTGAGCATTAAAGCTCCAGTGTATAACATTTTGTGACATCTAGAGGTGAGGTTGTGAACTGCAAAAACGACTCCCCCAACCTTTCGGAGCACTACGGTGGCTGACACCGGACTAAGATTTTGTTGCGTTTTCGCTTCTTTGCTGAAGGAGATAACATATTTATGTAACACGCTCTGTAGGGCAGTTTGTCTGTTTAGGGTTACTGCGAATTCCATACAAGTGGCAAGTGTATATAGGTAGAAATAGCTCATTCTAAGGTAAGAAAACCACAATACTTTATTATGTAAACACATCTGAAGACATAGTTATGTATATCAGCTTGCTCATGTCAACCAGTGATATTGCACAGCTCTGAGCACCTTAAGTAGGAACAGCCTGTGTTGGTTTTACCGCTTCCTGTGATGGGGTTGTCAGGTGCAGACTGGCACGGTACACAGGAAGTATCTCAACAGACGGATGAGCACCTAGAAACTCTGATACAGATAAACACTCAGCTTCATCTTGTTCAGCTTTAATATGGGTGCCATCAATCACCTCCTACAGTAAATATGCTGGATAAGTAAAATTTCATGTGAGGTCAACGTAACCAATATATTTTCATAAATTTAAATTAGCTTACTGATGTCATAGACATTCCTACTTACCTAGGGCTTTTAAAGGATATTTTGTAATGGACTCTCTCAAAATGAAGTGGTTTTGCGGCCTGCACAGTAATACACACAGGAAGCCTCTCTAGAAAGAGAAGTGTGCACATGTGAAAAAGACTCACACGCAACTTTTACGTACATTAGACATGGGTGTGTTGTTCCTGTGAGGTGACATCCATTCAGTTGCTACTAGAATAAGATTCAGTCATTTGAATACTCGATGGAGGACGTTCTCATTTAGCGTGAGGAAGCACGATCTGGTAGCCGGTTGATAAACTAAAACTCAGTTAAATGTTATACAAGGGCGGTCATTGCAGCTGGTGTTCAAGGACTGTTCGAGAGTGATTGACTGCTGTGTGGATCAGGTATGTGATATCTTTCTAATGGCTTTCACTTACGTGGCCAATGGCCAAAGGATCGTCACAGATCTCCATAAACTACATAGCAGACCTTGTTTTCTGTTGGTGTTTGAGGAAAAGAGTTCATGGTATTTATAATAAAAATACCACAATTGCTTGATGATTGGAAATGGAAGTATTATAATATGTAGCTACATAACAATTTACCACAATTATTTGTGCAAGTTTCCTTTTTTCCGAATAGATCTATGTCATTTGGAAAATGAGCTGTAATATATCATTTTTAATTTTTAAAACAGCTGTACAATTAATCGATTCATTGCATTTTCCATGTAGAAATCGTATAACTATGAGGAACAGTAAATGTGTGTTGGCACATCTACATCTTCATTAATCTTATTTGTGACACCCATTTCACTTAAAGAGATGTTTGGATTTTGTTGGATACCCCAACCTATTAATTCAGTGTAATTCATGCTGTGTTATATATTTGTTTAGGCTAACAAAATCCATAGAGAAGCGAGTTAGGCTGAAACCATCCCCTGTGTGTAATTGAGGTACATGCAAGATTGAAGATGGTTCTTCTGTGTCACATGAACATTTGCATGCCCAAGTAGTGATGAAGAGCACTGTCTGTTTGCTTTTGTTCCAGAGGATGCATTGTGTTTATTCTGTCACACTTCATGCATCTGTCGAGACAAATTTATGTCAAGCTTTGAAGCCACAACTGTGCCCCAGAATGCTTTTGCCATGATTACAGCTGATATGCTTCATTTTAGATAGGCATCACATGCAGTTGACCTCAGAATGGTGAAAAATAGCCGTATGTCTGACTGCAGTGGGTTCCATGTTTTCTAATTTTCAAAAAAAATTTCATGGGTGACTGCCGCCACAGTGATGCTGATTTTGGATTGCGTCCAGTCAAAGATAAACACATGCCTTCATGTAGTTTATGAGTGTGTTTAAATCAAATACAGGCAATCAGTATTAACAAAGGGCTTTTCGAAGCTTATGAGAAAACGGTCAGACGAAATACTTGATGGATGTTAGGCAGTCTTGGCGAGCCGGCGAGCACAGAAAGAAACAGTTGGCTAGGTCAGAGGAAATGGAGGATTGTTCTTCTCCGTCGACCTCCGCTGTGTAACTGGGCCATCATTGTAAGCGCCACAGCCTAGCATTAAATCTTTAAACAATGCCAGTCTGTACAGCGCTGTACCGACCAGCCTCACCAGACTGTTGTTTGGGTTTTGATGCTGTTCTTCAGGGAGAAGATGGTTGATTTGTTTTAGATTTTCTGGTTGACTGAGGGCGTGACCGATTCAATGACTTACAGTATGTGTTCGCAGGTTTAATCATCCAACAAATTACTGCAAGGAAGTTGTGATTTTCGTTTCCTGTCTCTGCAGGGCATGTTTGTGTCTTATGCCACACTCTTAGGTTGACTGCGGGTGTGTTGCAAAATGGTGTCACATCTCTTTCCTGTGAAGCAGGCAGATATAAGAAATATTTGCGAGAAGCACATTATTAAAACACAATATTCTATTAAAGAATAAGATCAAAATAAAATCCTCGTGCCATACGCTACAAGGATTTTACCTAAAGGTTTGCCATTTTATAGCTCAGGAGATTTGGTGGATGTTTCATTTATGCATCAACCTTTGAAAATATTCACAAACCCCCCAAAACATTTATATGCAATACATTTAACAAATTGTTTATGTAATACAATTATTATAAAAAAATATGAAAATAAATTAATAATAATATAAATCGAATAAAATATAAATATTTATATTAGTAGCCACTAGCCAGCCCGATCAACAAACACAAACCGGAAGTAAACCTTCGAGTAAACCTCCTTTCACATGCCTAAATTGTACGCCACGCCACCACGTCACTCAGGAATGGGTATAAAAAGTGCAAAGCAGAACGCAAGGAAATATCTCCATAGCTCTACGGAAATAACTTGCCCAACCTCCGGGGTCTTCTGATTGGCCCGAAAGGCATCAGACATGAGCGCAGCGGTCAAACACGTCTGTCTAGGTCTTGTTTATGTCGAAAAACAATAGAAAAGTAGAGAAGTGGAATTCAAAAACATGTGAACAGCCCTAAAAGTGTACATAATTTGGGTTAGGAAGTACGTGATGAGAAATGTTGGAGTTAGTTATTGAATGTAATTTCCAGTTGCACACTTTTGTATCTTGACAAATTATCATTAATTGAGACATTGTTGAGGTATTCAAGCTAGTAATAAAGCAAATCCTAATTGGCTTTCTATTAGTCTCATACCTGTCTATAGTAAAAATGAAGATATCTAAGAAATCTCATTTGTGGTCGTTTTATTCCTTTTTGTTCTCACCGTATAGAAATGACCACTGCATTGTATACATTTAACTTTTTTAACTTAACATATTTCTATTTCTCCTTACTGCAGTTGCCAAGCGTCCCTCTTCCGTGTCCTCGCTGAGTGGGATCGTGAGCCGCATGGCCTCGGGAGGAGCGTCCCGTGGGAGCTGCACCTCGGTGAACACTGTGTGCTCCGACAGTGACCGCGGTGCCAGTCTCAGCTCCTCCGCCTCCTCTGCCTCGCTGCAGGATGGACACTCTTCCTCTTCATCCTCGTCACTTCCCTACGGAGCCGTGCCGTCTTACACCGGGCCCCAACGTAACGGCTCTGACATCAGTCTGGACCTCACGCCTCTCTCTCTGCTGACGGGAGCCGGTAAACTTCCTGGCTCTACAACACCGATGCCCAAACTCACTCGCCTGGAGAGGGTGGCACTGGAGATAGTGGAAACTGAGCAGGCCTATGTGAGGGACCTCAAGAGCATTGTGGAGGTTAGGACCATATTCATGCTACTTTGTATATGTGTTATATCATTCTGTGTTACAATGCACAATGGTATACAACATCATCACATGCAAAATCCTGCAGAAACAATTATGGGTAGGGTTTAGTTTTATTTATTGGGGGTTGATTAGATTGTGTAAAATGGACACGTTGATATCACTATTGGTGCTTCCTAAAGCTGTTCTGCCTGCTGGGCAATAAACTGGGTAAGGAATATTTTCCCATGGATAAAGGTTTAGGGTCACTTCAATAAATTGGTTCTCCCAGGGTTGCCAGATCACCCCAAAACTACCGCAATGACATGATGACAAATACCCAAACTGAAATTATTCCAGTGCTATAAACAACTTAAGAATTGACACTGAAATCTATCAACATTCAACCAGTAGAATAAAAAATGGGTTATAGCCCCATTCCATGGGATAACCTCAGACTTGGCAACTCCATGTGCATGCTCTAAATGTCTGAAATTAGTTTTGTAGACAAAAATATGATTTGTGTTCATCACAGAACTAAAATTTGATTTAATAAAAATGTTTCTGATATGTATTACTGTAACAAGATCCATAAAAGGAAGGAGACGGGAACCGGCGAACATAAAATAACTTTAAATTAATAAAATCAAACGTAAATAAACACACACAAACCACAACATAAAATCCAGGCCTGGTCCTCTCTCACTGACGGTCTGGTCACTTGTCCTCTTATGCTCCCAATCTCCTCTGTGATACAAGACCGGTGTGCGTACAGCTGACCGGCCTCGATAAGCCAATAAGAGCCAAGAATAGATGGGAACTCATTCAAAATTGTATAAGAAACATTCCCATTTACGTTTTTTGTCATGAAAGTAACCGGTCCTAAAAAACAGATTTCATTCATCAAGAAATTAATAAGGATGAATTAGCATTATTTAATTAATGTTAAAAAAATTTAATAAAAAATTAACCATGGTATGAATAATATTATTTATATGTCCAAACCCACCCACGGGCTAAGACTTTCTACTGAGCTGTAGGAAAGCTCAGTCATGCAAAGTCATCCAGGTCGGCATCAGAACTGTCATGTCTCCTTTACCGCCCCCAACCCCCACTACCCATTGCCCCCACACCTGGTATGTAAACCAGGATTCGCATAACAGAGAAAGCAGAGCCTTATCTCAGTGCCAGCGGCAAGTTAAAATGTGATCATTGTGAGATTCGGCTGTGCCATTCATCACACATTCAGGTGGAGCACAGGAGATCATGGCAGTGGATGAAAGCTGCAGTAAATTCAAACTGTCACTTCAAAAGCATCTTTGTGCTGCTTCTCGCTCGCGTCGATCCAATCCGAGACAATGAGGAGGCTGTTACGAACACACACGCACAAATCAGAGTGTGTTGTAAACATAAGAGCCTCTTTGTGGATGGCTCTCAACACATGCATCATATGTCAATGCCCAGGGTGAGGGCAGATCAGACCTTGAATGGAGGTCATGGGCACGTTTTTTGAAAATCGAAAGGTGTAACATATTTTTGGACGGCTAAAGAGATTCTGATGTTTTGCGGAGGTTTGTGATGGACCTGGATGAGATCAGAAAGAGATGTTCTTTGTGATTGTGGTTGATCGCAAAAGTTTACACAGCCTTTGAACTCCAAGGTGTAAGTTTCTGACAGCTGTTTTGTGGGTACGTAAGCCTCAGGTTGGGGGATGCCTGAAATGTAACTCCTTTTCCCTATAACTAATGGTTTATTTGAAGTCGAACTTTTAAGCCAATAAAAAGAGAAGGCATGCGCGCCTACGCTAGTTTTTAAAAAGATGCCCCGAGATCAAATATCCATAAAGTGCTTGTTGACAGACAGGATCTCGCAGAAGAATGCTGCTGTTTTATCAATCTGCGGTCACAAAATGGAGGCCGAGTGGTGGAGGGTAGTTTTGGGGATAAAGTGCTGACTGTGAGATATGTGTGCATGGTGTCTGATTGGCGTCATACTTAGTCGGGCTCGGCCGTAAGAGCCGTCTGGTTTTGATAGAAAGCATAACAAAGAATGATGTCAAGCTTGCTGGAAACAAGAACCCATCATATAATGAGTGTGAGCTCAGAGCCTGTTTGGCTTTTGTCTTTGTGGGTTATTATTAGGCTGTGAACTGTCGTTTGGTGGCATTCAGGTGCAGTGAGTTGGAGCTTGTTTGTGGGGAAAGTTTAGGGGAGCTGGACTGAGAGATTCCCTTTTTTGTTTCAGCTGTATTTCGGCCAAATAGGACAGGAAATTAGGGGCTGGGGGGCTTGGCTTTAACCCCCGTTCTGGGGCACAAGCAGAGATGGAGAGGGGCTGTTCACAAGAGAAAGGGACCAGTTCCCTTCCAAACTCCAGACTGACCTAGTTTCACAGACAAAGACTCTGAACACCGTGTAGAACTAACTGTTGCTCTCTTTCTATTGTCTGTTACCTTTCCAAACTTCCTTTCAGAGATAAGTGTCTCCTTCCTCTGTCTCTTTCTTTCTTTTTCTTTCTCTCTTTCTCTCTTTTTCTCTTTCTTTCTTTCTTTCTTTCTTTCTTTCTTTCTTTCTTTCTTTCTCTCTTCTTCTCTTTCTTTTTCTCTTTCTTTCTTTTTCTCTTTCTTTCTTTCTTTCTTTCTTTCTTTCTTTCTTTCATTCCATATTTCTTGTTCTCTTTACTGTTAAAATTTTTTCTAATCTAACCATGTTATTCATTCTTTATCTCTGTGTTTATTTCTTTTCTTCCTTCCCTAATTTCTTTCTTTTCTCTCTCTCTCTCTCTCTCTCTCTCTCTCTCTCTCTCTCTATCTCTATCTCTATCTCTCTGTTTCTTTCATTCTTTCTTTCACTCATTTCTCTTGACTTATTTCTACTCCAACCCTTTTATTCTTCATGTATCTCTGTGTTTCTTTCTATTCTTCCTTCCTTCTTTCTGCTCCATCCCTCACGTGTGAACATTTATGTTTTTTCTTTCTAATCCAACCCATGTATTCTTTATGTATCTCTGTGTTTATTTGTTCTTTCCTTCCCTCATTTCTCTTTCTTTCTTTCTTTCTTTCTTTCTTTCTTTCCTTCCCTCATTTCTCTTTCTTTCTTTTTGTCTGTCTTTCTTTCTCTTCCTTCTTTCTGCTCCATCTCTCACATGTGAACATTTATGTTTTGCTTTTCGCCAGACTGACTGTCATAACACACTTTACGTACGCTCTAGTAAGTCATATCTTTCAGAAAGCATCTGCCAAGAAAATGTGCTCAAAAGTTATTGTTCCTTTGTCTGTAGCCGGTGCCGCTCGTCTCACACACTGTCCTTTCATAACTCACAGAGTAATCCTCAGATTTCCTCTCACCTCCTGGATTTCAACTCCTGCCTGTGTCATCATTCATCTCTTCATCTGCGTCGTCAGTATGTGTCACGGTCACGAGAGACGATCGTTTGGGGGAATTAGTTCCAGACCAAATAAAGCAACGTAATTACAGTGTCCCACTTCCCTTTGACTTGTAAAGGTGCTGCATGTTCCATTCCTTTATTTTCTTCCTCTTTTTTGCCCCCACTTCTGTATGTTTGCCTTCCCAGACGTCTTGTGGCTGTGGAAACAAACAGAGAAGGAAAAAGAGCTTGTGTTTTATGATCTAGGAATGTGGAGGGACAGGGCAATAGGGAAAGCGTCAAAGAGAGCCCCTTATAAAGCCAGCCTGCCTCACATGCCTCATAATGTTTGTTTATTTGCAGCCATTTATTGTAGCTTGGTGGGCTATCTTTTGTTGGCCTTAGTGTTCGTTTTTTCCCTCTCGGGAGATTGTGACTGCCATTGTTGGTACTCTCTTGTGCTTCCTATCGGTTGTGGTCTACCGAACATGGTTTGTCTTTCGATTATAGAGATGGTTTTCAGTCTTCCTAAATCAGGGTTAATGAGAACTGATAAAAACTGATACTGTGATAATAGATAATAGAGATAATAAATAATAATGTTAGTGCTGCTTAACTCTGTAGTCCAGTGTCCAGGAACCAGACTGGATTGTATTTCAGTTTTGGGCCTCTGTTGAACAAAAATGAAGTTTAAAGTATGATAAACATTTTGATTTAATGCAGAGCACAAATCAAGAATGCATCTTTAGAGCGGCAGCATTATGATGCTTATATCATTATACCAAAACCAATACCCCAACATTGTTGATTTAGGATAAATGATAGCGAAATATTAGGCATTGCTGCCAACTAGTGACAAATTGTATCTTTTTAACTTGAAGAACTATCCCAGCAAAGATAATTTAAGTTATCTTAATCATTTAAAGAAATTATTTCAAACTCCAGATTAAACCTGTACAGAGAGCCAGCATGCATCCTAAACCGTCTGGCTTTGTGGTGCATAGAGTCCAGTGCTTGACTTTGTTCATTCTGAGGTAAAACTTTATATTAACTGATATAAATATTGTGTGTGTGTGGGGGGGGGGTTAACCACCATATTAGTTGCGTGACTTGCTTTCCTGTAGTCCCTTGCATGTTTACACTAAAGATCATTGTGGGGTTCAAGTGTGGCGTCCATAGTAATTACATTACACCAATTCATGGAGGTGAAAATCACATTCTGCTGTGACGGGCCCCATTTATAGTCAAAATTGTCTGTTTTTAATGTTTAAGAGCTTACAATGGAAAATATGATGAAATTGAATTTAATACAATTTCTCACGAGAAAAATGCCTGGTATGATTCAATGAGGTCATGCACACTTTGTCTTTATCTGGTTCTCTCTCTCAGGACTATGTTGGCTGCATTATCGACTGCGGCGACTTACCTCTCAAACCTGAGGAGGTCAGCACCCTCTTCTGCAACATTGAGGACATCTACGAGTTTAACAGGTGGGTGTCTGCTTTCTGCATTCTCTCTCTTTGTCTCTTCTCTCTTTTGTGCAGAAAACGTTGATGCAACTTTTGCAGAAATCAGAACTGTAGTGGTCACTCTTTTCCATTGCAGTATCATGCAATACTGTATCTTTGTATGGGGATACAATCTTTGTGAATTAATTAGTTGAGTCCTGTCAAAAACAGCTTCATTTAATTCATTTATTTACTAATTTACCTAATCAAACCTTTTCCTTCTGTGTTCAGTGAAATAAATTAATGAATCTGTGTTCAACATTAATGAACAAATAAGACAGAATTGTCAACTGTTCCTTTAAAGCTCTGTTGGTCATGTCTGACTCACAGAAGTCTTCCTGGGTGGCGACCGTGGTGGCGTCTGTTGAATCTGTCTCAGACACAATGGCCTGCTTGTACTCTTTCCTACAGTAAAGGACGATGTGCAGATGTCTGCCAACTGTTAGTGTATACAGTACGTTAATTCTGATCCACTCCAGCACACCGTCTCTGGACTGCTGTACTTGATCTGGATTGCGTGATACTTCGACTCGGCCTTCATCATAACTTCTGCTCTTCTTACAGCAGATGGTTTATAACACCGGGCGTTCATGCATGCTAACCTGGATAATTTTGTTGTTTATTGCAATTGACACGCCTTGTTTATTTCACACCCAGATTCTGCTTTCTTTTCTGCGTTGATTATCATTGATTTATACAAGTGTTGAAAAGTGTTACAGCATTAAGAAAATGTGTTAATTCCTTCAACAAAATATTATTGCTCAGATGTTTCTCG
Organism: Barbatula barbatula; assembly: GCF_947034865.1. Lineage (NCBI taxonomy): Eukaryota > Metazoa > Chordata > Actinopteri > Cypriniformes > Nemacheilidae > Barbatula > Barbatula barbatula. The sequence continues at coordinate 11,915,873 of NC_136782.1, forward strand.
GTTGTAACTCTGGTATTTTCAGTTTTTTATTTAGGTGTCAAGTTTGTCTGGCATGCTTCTCTTAAAAAAGAGACAATCAGTAAAGTGATGCTGTCAAAAATAAATAATTGAGATATTTGGTCCACTTTAAATTCTTATGGGTTATATTTGACAGCCGTCTATGGTATCATGAAGTGAATTGTAAACTGACTGATGGGTAGGAGAACTATGAGCAAGAGAGTGTGTTCCCGAGGTCCTGGGAAGAAAACTTCTCAAACTTCTCATTTTTCCTTACTACTCCTTGCCCTTCAATCACTCCTGCTGAGAGGCCTGTTTTCACACTATTTTCTTTTCTCTCTATCCGCACCAAGTCAGCCCCAGTCTTTAAAAACCCTCTTATGACATTAGTCAGTGTGGAAATTGAACATGGCGCCTTACCACCGGCTCTCATGGGAAATCAACTGGATTGTGTTGAAAACAGAGAATCCAACAAACTCTTCGTTGTCCTTAGAGCCTCAGTTAATAACAACCTTAACATACAAAGCATTTGTTGTCTTGATCTCAACTGCTTTTGGCCTCTTTGTAAGATAAATATTGTCTGTGGTGAACAGAATGAGAGTTAATTCGAAAGTTCCTTACTTGTGGAAAAGATTATTAAAGGGATATTTCACACAAAATTGAACATTTTGATATCATTTACGTTCTTTCTGGAAAAACACAGAAGAAAAGAAGAGCAAAATGGTCTAAATGCTTCACTTTTTCATGCACAATGCTTGTAACCAAATCATTATTGGCCACCATTGACTACCATAGTCTACCATAGAACAAAATAAATTATATAGGGTGAGTCAATGAATACAGAATTATTTTTGTTAACTGTAAATATGTGCATAATAAAATATAACTAAATTAGATTTAAGAGCTCTAGTGGAGGAAAAACTTATCAGTCAACAAACATTTTTTCAGTCTGTTCCTTGAAAGCTATAAAATGATGACAGAATTTTGATTTAAGGTTGGTTCTTTATATCTCATTGCGTGCCCCTGTAGTTGTTTAGCGACTACTTACAATGAAGACGAAGACCTTGTTTTCTCATCCTGCCTCATAGTTTAAACATACAAAAGCTCCCTTCATCTTTTTTTACTCTTAAAAGCGCTGCTCATCGCTTTGGAATGTAGCCCCTGTATTTACACTTGATAAGTCTACTTTCTTGGCTCTGCTCAAAGCTTTAGGACACATACAAATGTGCCATGTTCTCTAAGCCAAAGCAGGCCGGGCACAAATGTAGAGCTCCAGCCCCTGTGGTGAACAAGCCACACATGCCCTGTCAGAAAGTGATGGTGCAGCCAAGCGAGCAATGCATCCTCGGACAGCAGACAGGACTTATTCTGTTCTCTCAGACATTCGTCCAGTTATAGTGAAGCATTGTTAATTGCGACTTTGCACAGAAATGCCGCATTTGTCTTTTTCAGTGAATGCAACCAAGCAAGCTGTTTTCGATGGCTTGGGAATCGCCTCTGTATTTCAGTGATGAAAACATTCCGATGCTGACTCATTCCTGTGTTTAGCAACAGTTTTGCTCTAAATCTGCAGTTTGTTCATTTTGTTCTAGGTTTATATTAGCAATGTTTAATCGGGCCAATCTGTCATGCAAAATCCATTCTGATGTCCTTAAATGGATGCTGCAAGTTCAGGGCCACCTACAGCAGCGCTTTAATCAGTATTTCTAGATGTATTATGGTCATTCCAGTCCAGTGTGTATTGAATTTCAACTAAATCAAACCTCAGGAGTGACAAAGTCATCCAACAGCAATGTTAAAGACTGATAGCATGACAAGACACATGAAAAATTTGATAATAATCCAGGTTATTAGATTAATTAGATCCTTGTGGTTGAAAACATCTAAAAATGTTGTATTGCTTAAAAGTAAATATGAACTTGTTTTCTTTGCAGTATTTGAGGTCTGAAATTATGCAAATTATGAGGGTAACAGATGAAGGGCATGAAACAATAACAAGAACATTTATGAGAAAACGAGGGTGCGGGGTCAGGAGACAAGACAGGGGAGCACATGGCACAGCAAAAACAAACAATGGCCATGTGCTTCCACACGAAACACAAGGTACTGTCACGATCCTTAGAAAGGCATGACACGGTGAGGCAGGATCGTGACAAATGTATTATTTAATATAGTTCATTATATTTTAGAGCATGGGTCTCAAACTCAGTTCCTGGAGGGCCACAGCTCTGCACAGTTTAGCTCCAAGCCTAATCAAACACACCTGATTCAGCTAATCAACATCTTCAGGATTACAAGAAACTTCCAAGCAGGTGTGGTTTAGAGCTGGTTGGAGCTAAACTGTGCAGAGCTGTGGCCCTCCAGGAACCGAGTTTGAGACCCATGTTTTAGAGTATATTTCCCAGATATTGATTCTTAAGGTGCCACGTTCTGTCCCTACAGTATGTTGAATGAAGCTTCTCACTGAGAAGCAATTGCGTTTTTTTTCTTATTGATAAAGACAGAACTAGTCTTTCACAAAACACTCACCTCAAATATCTCCTTCGATCTCATTCAGTAGAGGTCTAGATTTGTCTTTAGAGTTGTGAACAAAAGAGAAGAATAACTGTGAGTTTCCCCCTCCATAGGATTCTGTGTTTCCAGCAAAAATACAGCCATGACTGTTGTGGGAAATACGAGCTAGATGAAAGGGAGCCGTAATGCAGCAAACTTCTGTTTGCAGAGTGTTAAAAGATTAATTGTAGAAGTTGGAGAAAAGAAACTGGAGAGAGTTGGAGAGACCATACAACTTGAAGTGTGAAATAGTGAAGATTGAATGGAGTTCAGATTTTACATTCAGAACATCTGCATTGGGTTTCAGAGGAACACAAGTCTGGCAGTCACGCAAGATGCACTACATGGTTTGCAAATCGATTAGCACTCGGCCTCATGTCTGGATGAATTAATTTGGATGTACATTTTTTTAAATTTATTCTGGACGTTTTGCCTTTAAGTGTACAGCTTGGTGATAGAGAGGACAGTAAGCAAAGTGAGAGAGAGAGAAAGAGAGAAAGAGAGAGGGTTCGGAGAAGGACAACGAGAAAGGAATCAAACCTGGGTCGCCCCAATGTGCAACCGCGCCACATGTCGGAGCACTGCCCACAAGGCCATCGGCTCCGACTTGGATGTACTTGTCATGAACTGGTCCGAGACATGAAGGTGAGATCCAGATGCAGCTTTATCCAAAGGGCAATCCAAAGGCGTAATCCAAATAACAGGCAAGGGTCATACACAGGCAGTCCAAACAAAGAAACAAACAAAACAAAGAAACAAACAAAACAGGCAGGGACCAGAGGCAAAAGAGTAATCAGGGAACAAGGCAAGAAATCCAAAAAACCCAAAGACAAGGAACCAGGGAAACGCTCAGAAACACTCAGAAGACTTCGCACTGAATGGGTGTGTGGAAGTGGTTTACATGGAGTGAGACTAACAGGGTGATGAGACACAGATGAATGTAATCAGTGACGATGAGTCCGGGAAGTGAGTTATGGGAGATGTAGTTTTGTCAGTGAATGATAAGTCTGATGTGGAGGGCCACCTGGTGGTTCTCAAGGGCACTCCAGCTGGAGACCGTTACATAGCCCCCCCCTTTAAGGAGCGGATTCCAGACGCTCCTAAAATTGTCCAGGAGGGAGGTGGACCCGGGGCGGGATGGAGGACCAGGCCCATGGAGAGGAAGAGAACCTGGAGATTGAGGTGGAGCAGGTGACCAGGGCAGAACAGGCTGTGCAGGCGACCAGGGCAGAGCAGGCTGTGCAGGCGACCAGGGCATAGCAGGCTGTGCAGACGACCAGGGTGGAGCAGGCTGTGGAGGCGACCAGTGAGAAGACGACCCTTCAGGCGGCCAGGGAGGACACGACCCTTCAGGGGGACCTGGCGGTTCAGGGGTGTAGAGCGGATCTGACGGCTCTGGAACAGGTGTGGGTTGGCACGTCTTGTCCGAAGACACAGGCCTGAATCCTGTCCGAAGTTACAGGCGTGGAGAAGGCCATCCTGTCCGAAAACACGGGCGTGGAGAAGGCCATCTTGTCCGAAGACACAGGCATGGAGAAGGCCATCTTGTCCGGAGACACGGGCTTGGAGTTGGCCATCTTGTCCGAAGACACGGATGAGGCCAATGTGTGTGCAGCTCACACACACATTATAGCTGTGACCATTATAATCAGTGCCTCCTCCTCAGGAAAAGGAACAGGAACAGATTCAGGCTCTTGAACACATTCAGACTCTGGAACAGGAACAGACTCAGGCTCTTGAACAGATTCAGGCTCGGGAACAGGCTCAGGAAAAGGAACAGACTCAGGCTCTTGAACAGATTCAGACTCTTTAACAGGAACAGATTCAGGCTGGGGAACAGGCTCAGGAAAAGGAACAGACTCAGGCTCTTGAACAAATTCAGGCTCGGGAACAGGCTCAGACTGTAGAAGGGTCAATATGACAGGGCAAGACTCTGGAAGGGCGGTGGCCACTTTGTCCAAGGGCTCAGGCATGGCAGACGTGATGTGAACAGTCTCTGGCTGGGCAGACGTGACGTGAACAGTCTCTGGCTGGGCAGACGTGACGTGAAGCTCTGGCTCTGGCTGGGCAGACGTGACCTGAACAGTCTCTAAGTCCATTGAGGAATGTTATCAGGCATGAGGTATTCTAACATGTCCTCAAGCCCATAGCAAAACATGTCCTTTAAGACCGCCTCGTTTACGTTCACCCCGTGGCAGAGCTCACAAAACTCAACATATTCCTTGATCGGGCGGTTACCTTGGCTAAGTCAGAAGAGAAGGATGACTGGGTCCATGCTAGGTGTCGCTGCTGGATCTCGGGTGGCGAAGTCTTCTCTCAGGAACTGATCCGAGACATGAAGGTGAGTGTAATAAAGTTCGTAGAAGGGAAGGAAGGAGGCGGGAACCGGCGAACATTTGAACAATAAAAACTTTAATTAAATAAACAATAAACACTGAACAAACCGGCAGCCAGCTCACGGTAGACTGCCGGCCATAAAACATACACAAACTAAACACAGTTTCGGGCCCGGTCCTCTCTCGTCAACAGTCCTGCCGAACATCCTTTTAAGCTCCCAATCTCCTCCGTGATAAGATGCGGGACCGGTGCGCGCACAGCTGCTTCCACTTATCACTCACGCCACCGGCCCCGCGTCACGGCTCTCGTCCCGCCTGCCTCACCACATACCCCCATCACCCCTTACAGGCCGGGGGGCACCACCGAGACTGTACCTACTCCCCCCCCGGGGAGCCAGTCTCGGAGTCCGCGGCGCCTGGGGGTATGCACCGGCGAGACGAAAGAACAGAGACGGGAGCCCCCGGAGCGACAGGGACGAGAGAGGGGAGAGAGGAAAAGAAAAAAAAATTGTCCGGTTCCCTGACAAGCTGTCGCTCGGTCCTCAGCCAGCCGAGAAACTCTTCCTCGCGGTGCCATGCGATGGTACTGGACGCTCGGTGGACGGCTCGATCCTCCTCCGCCCCCTGGCAGCCGGCGATGGCCCTCCAGCTGAGGGCAGCTGGTCCTCCGTAACCTGCTCCTCCCCATCATGGCGGCTGGCAGCAGGCTCGGCCCACGGCAAACGGGCCTTGGCTCCCTCCTGGACGGCAGCCACCCCACCTCGACCCAGGAGCACGGCAGCGAGGTCCTCGTCCCATCCGACTTCTTGATCCAGCACCACCGCCTCGGGCAGCCACTCGCGGACTTCCCCCGTCCGCGCTGCCCGACCTCCTCAGCACCGCGATCACCCTCGGCAGCGAGGGCTCTCTGACAGCATGTCCCTCCTTCCTCCCGGGTTTCGGCACCAGTGTAATAAAGTTCGTAGAAGGGAAGGAAGGAGGCGGGAACCGGCGAACATTTGAACAATAAAAACTTTAATTAAATAAACAATAAACACTGAACAAACCGGCAGCCACCTCACGGTAGACTGCCGGCCATAAAACATACACAAACTAAACACAGTTTCGGGCCCGGTCCTCTCTCGTCAACAGTCCTGCCGAACATCCTTTTAAGCTCCCAATCTCCTCCGTGATAAGATGCGGGACCGGTGCGCGCACAGCTGCTTCCACTTATCACTCACGCCACCGGCCCCGCGTCACGGCTCTCGTCCCGCCTTCCTCACCACAGTGAGATTCAGATGCAGCTGTATTAGAGGGCAATCCAAAGGCGTAATCCAAATTACAGGCAAGGGTCATACACAGGCAGTCCAAACAAAGAAACAAACAAAACAGGCAGGGACTGTCAGGGATTAGGACAGGAAGAACCCAAGTGCAGGCAGACACGGGATAACAAGAATTTATTATAAATAAACACAAAACAAAAACCCACAAGGGGGTAAAACAAGACAAGACAAGATAAATAATAATCAGGACCCGGACTAACTAGACTGAGAAAACAAACACTAAGGACAAGACTACACTGACTCACCAAATTACAATGACCAAGCACTAGATATTGAAAACACAGCATACACGACCAAGGTACAAAATACAATGAACGAGCACAGGACAACGAACACGAGGATGTTTTATAGGGGAAACAAACACAGGATAATTGACAAGGGTCAGGTGCGGGTAATGAAACACTCAGGGAAGGTTAACGAGGAAACGAGATGGCGGGAACAAAGACACGGACCAGAGAGAGAGCATAGAAAGCCGATAGCCAACATCTCTCTCTCACATCAAACACAAGACTTTGTCATGAATCTGCCTCAAGACCAAGAATAGACATGACATGAAGGCAGATTCATGACAGAAGCCCCCCCTTTAATGAACACCTCCAGGTGTTCATCAAGGGGTAGACTAACAAGACAAGGCAGACTGGGAACACAAGACAAGGCAAAACATACTAAACAAGATCAAGGGCAGACACGAATACATTACAAGAGGGTTGGGATGAAATAATAAAAATAACAAACAAGGGAGGGGGGGAGGGGGAACAACAAAGTTCATGGGGGGAAGTCCAGTGGGACAAGGGGGAACAGTCCTAGTTCCCGGGGGCGCTCGCGAGCGTGGAGTCCCCGGGGACTTGATGGAAGAAGTCCTCGGGAGAACTGTTCTTGTTCCCGGCATAAGTGCCGGACTGGGTACCGGCTGGAAGGCCGGCTGAGCCACCTGCTGGAAGGCCGGCTGGAAGGCCGGATGAGCCACCGGCTAGAAGACCGGCTGGAAGGCCGGATGAGCCACCGGCTGGAAGACCGGCTGGAAGGCCGGATGAGCCGTCGGCTGGAAGACCGGCTGGAAGGCCGGCTGAGCCACCGGCTGGAAGGCCGGCAGGGCGGGACTTGGTGCAGGACTTGGCGCCGGCTGGAAGGCCGGATGAGCCACCGGCTGGAAGGCCGGCAGGGCGGGACTGGGTGCAGGACTTGGCGCCGGCTGGAAGGCCGGCGGGGCAGGACTTGGCGCCGGCTGGAAGGCCGGCGGGGCAGGACTTGGCGCCGGCTGGAAGGCCGGCGGGGCAGGACTTGGCGCCGGCTGGAAGGCCGGCGGGGCAGGACTTGACGCCGGCTGGAAGGCCGGCGGGGCAGGACTTGACGCCGGCTGGAAGGCCGGCGGGGCAGGACTTGACGCCGGCTGGAAGGCCGGCAGGGCAGGACTTGAAACTGGGGTGGGTGGACTTGGGACCACCGGACTTGGGACCACCGGACTTGGGACCACCGGACTTGGGACCACCGGACTTGGGACCACCGGACTTGGGACCACCGGACTTGGGACCACCGGACTTGACGGGACCACCGGACTTGACGGGACCACCGGACTTGACGGGACCACCGGACTTGACGGAACATCAGGAGGCCCGCTGGACGGGGCCCTCCTGCCCGTATGACGCCCCCCCAAAAAATATTTGGGCTGAGTCCCGGTGTTCTCCTCCGGCTGGAAGTCCGGGCTTGAGATTACACCCCTCCTCGGCTTCTTCTTCTTCGACCGGCTCCCGGTGGGTGTAGCCGGTTGCGGAGAAGCGGTGGGGAGCATGACTAGCTCCATGCTGGAGGAGTCGAAGGGTGCAGAGGGCGAGGAGAGGCCCACAGCCCCGATTCGCAGGGTACGGCCCTCGGGGATGGCGGCCAGCGGAGGGGGGAAACTGGGCTGAACTGAGACCCTGGGCTCCGGCCGATTCATGGCATACCTGATAAGGTCGGTGAAGCCCAGCAGTCTCAGCATTTGCATCTCCCACCCCGCTAGAGGTTGGTTGAGGCCGCCATTGAACAGGACCATCTGTTCCTGCTCACTGTGGACCATCTCCCCTGCCACCTCAAAGAAACGGTCCGCAAACTCCAATACGTTGGAGTGTCCCTGACGTAAACCCAGGAGGCGACGAGCCTGGATCGCTCGCCTTGCCTCCAATCTGTCTGCTGGGTTCAGTTTTGGCTCGTTCATTCAGTCAGGGATTAGGACAGGAAGAACCCAAGTGCAGGCAGACACGGGATAACAAGAATTTATTATAAATAAACACAAAACAAAAACCCACAAGGGGGTAAAACAAGACAAGACAAGATAAATAATAATCAGGACCCGGACTAACTAGACTGAGAAAACAAACACTAAGGACAAGACTACACTGACTCACCAAATTACAATGACCAAGCACTAGATATTGAAAACACAGCATACACGACCAAGGTACAAAATACAATGAACGAGCACAGGACAACGAACACGAGGATGTTTTATAGGGGAAACAAACACAGGATAATTGACAAGGGTCAGGTGCGGGTAATGAAACACTCAGGGAAGGTTAACGAGGAAACGAGATGGCGGGAACAAAGACACGGACCAGAGAGAGAGCATAGAAAGCCGATAGCCAACATCTCTCTCTCACATCAAACACAAGACTTTGTCATGAATCTGCCTCAAGACCAAGAATAGACATGACATGAAGGCAGATTCATGACAGGGACCAGAGGCAAAAGAGTAATCAGGGAACAAGGCAAGAAATCCAAAAAACCAAACGACAAGGAACCAGGGAAACGCTCAGAAATGCAGTAATAACTAAACAAGACTTTGCACTGAATGGGTGTGTGGAAGTGGTTTATATGGAGTGAGACTAACAGGGTGATGAGACACAGATGAATGTAATCAGTGATGATGAGTCCGGGAAGTGAGTTATGGGAGATGTAGTTTTGTGAGTGAATGATAAGTATGATGTGGAGACCGTTACAGTACTTCTAATATTTTCCTTAACTCTTTGTATTTACCTGGCATAGAAGCTGCTGGGAAAGTATTAAGATAAAATGTAGCATCATACTTCCCTAACACTTTCCTGGGATTTTAGGTTCACGTGCCAAGACCTCAAAAGATGTGCCATGGTCTAATTGAATCCAACTCGCCTACTACAAGTGTAGACATGAAAGCAGATACTTACGGCTCTACATCTTCATCGTGCAATTACAGATTAATCTTTTGTTATTGTGGTGCTCCTTTAAAAAAAGTCTTGAGACATCAAAACCCTATAACATTAAGCTCTTTAGTCCATCTAATGGAGGAACCATGCATACATTCATCTGTTTCCTCGAAACCACAATGAAGACCTTTTACCAGAAAGGGCAACCACAAAATGAGCTTCGTCTTTAGAGGAGAAGAGAAGATGATGAAGGCTGGAGTGTTGCGGTTTCCCGCCGAACTTTTCCCCTCAGCCACATGAAGAAAACTCTAGAGTGTTTAGAGAGCACCATGTTGTTTCTTTAGCAAGTTATGGAAGGGGAATTTCCCTCAAGATTGACCAGTCTGGTGATTTGGGGGCATCTTGTTCAGGAACATTGAAGTTTTGCTAATGAGCTAAATTATATACAGTGTGGCTTGTTGAGTTGTCACAAAGCGGGTGAACAAGAGGGAGCACACTTGGTCATCAGAAAACCAGTCAAAAACTTTGGTCAAACAGTCCGACCAGCCACAAAAGATCATATCAACTTCATAACACCAAAATCCATTCTGTTCCATATAGCATGTGACTCACATTAGAGATCACTTAACCAAACCCAACCTTCCTTTATTGCCTCAATGTCCAGATGCGTTTGCCAGCCAAACCAAGATCACTATTTTAACTTCATCCAAAGCCTGACAGGAATCATTGGCAGTCATTTAAGAGCCATATCCATGTGATGGTAAGGAAAGGAGGGGATTTAAGGTCAGCTGCAGGGATATCAGGATATCTCTGGAGTGGAAATATGTTTTATATTAGATCTCTTCCATCTGTGTGAATTTAGGCAACAGTTTGGTCGATATTATAAAAACGAAACAAATGAACGCCATTTGGAAGCTCAGGCAGGAATTAAAGCCCATTCCAGTAAAGTGTGTCCTCTTGACACACCAGTCCCAGATGTTTCCACAGAGAGCGAATAACAACTTTTAAACAATGAGATATTCCAAGTCTTTATACTACATGCCACTCAACACAGATTTTGTCTTGCAAATGTTTCAGTGTTCATTACCAGCATGAGAATATGTGAGGATTGAAAGTATGTTGTGCACCTGACCAGAACTTTTTATCTTTGACAGTGAGCTTTTGGAAGATCTGGAACGTAGCCCGCATGCAGCTGCCATAGCAGAGTGCTTTGTGGAGAGGGTAAGCACACAAATAATGAAATAATGTGTATAGTTAGGTATATATTCAGACAATAAAAATGGACTAGTCCTGGGTTGTTTGCATGAGATAGCAAAACAAAATGAAGATATAGATGAAAATATGAACATACTTCACTCTGACTTAACCTTATAGAAAAAGGTGGTTTAAAAAGATAGTGAACCCAAAAACTTATTTTAATATTTACTCACCCTCATGTCTTTCCAAAACCTGTATGACTAACTTTACTCTGCAGAACACAAAAAATAATTTTAAAGAATGTTGGTAACAAAACAACACTTTCCCCCACATTGACTTATGTGGGCACAAAACCACAGACATTTCTCTTTTTTCCCCGAAGAAAATAATATACAGGTTTTAAACAAAAAGAGGATAAATATATAATATAAAATATAATTTTTTGGTGAACTATCGAGTTCATGCATGTCATTTTAGCTCTCCTCTTAACAAAAGTAGCTGTTGATTTATCCAGGTTGCCTAAGATAAACCATAATGTCAGGGCCCTTGCTTGGCAATGCGGCACAGATCTGTATTGGAGCCAGAAACTGATGGACTTTGTGAAACCAAGCCTAAACAAATCAGCAAACTGCGTTGAACTTTTAACTCATGCACACGTCAGCCAAGTATGTTTACAGACACTTGGCTCTACCTGTCCGCACCACAGTGACACAACAATGAGCTGACCGAGCCGGGATGGGAACTAGACAAGGACATCATTGTTTGGAGGCTGAATGTGCTGCCATGATTTGTGTCGTGGTTTAGAAAAGGAAATTGTTCCTAATCTTCCAATCCGAGCAAGGTTTAGGCAGCTGTCCCTCTTTTAACTTCCAATGTTTACTTCCTGCTGAAATGGCCACTGTTAGGATCAATTAGCACTGGTTAAAGAAACGCAGAGTACATTTGATTATGTCATTACCGGTAGGTTATTTTGAGGTTTTAGCTGACAAAGAGCTTGACTTTAACCTTCTCTACACTGTAAAAAATGATACAGATATTTACTTGATGGTGACAAAATTACAAAAAACATTTTTAAGTACTTTAAAGCTTACTTTTTCCACAATATCACATGATTAAAGTAAAATTATTTAAGATTACCTAAATTATTTTAGCATTTGTCATATGATCAATACCAATTTGAGCATTGGAGTGACTTCTTGTTCTTGTTAAATTTAAGATTAACATTTATTATTGTTTACAACATATGATGTACAAGTAAGCTGAGAGTTGTCTCTGTACTGGCATTAGCCGCATTACTGTTTACTGAGCAAAATAACACACATCATGAGCTCTCCCATGATCTGAGCAAAAGCACCACTCTTCTGAACGATGGTAACCACGAAACTCAAAAATAAAAAACAGTGTCTCTTCTAAATATTAAAGACAACTGAACAATAAACACTATCAAGTCTTTCATTTTAAATAACATAAAATAGCTCTTTTTCACAAAAACGACTCTAAATTCACTCCTTAGTTTGTGAAATTAACTAAAACAATGAATGTAGTCCCACCACAAAATAACTAAGTAAAGATCCTTATACAAGTTTAAGTGGGTTGAGGATGATAAAATTAAGTTGAATTCACTCAATCATTTTAATTATTCTTAACTTAAAAAACAAGAGGACAATTGTATTAAGTAAGGTTTGCTCAATTCATTTAATGAAATCTACTACGACCAAGAAATCAGTTTCACAGTGGAATGCAGCACAGGCTCTGACCCGTTTAGCTTTTGCATAGGATCTCCAATAGAAGTCTCTTAGCAACATTTAAAAGAAACGGCCAACTTTTTAAGAAAAACAAAGCAAGAACGTCTGGACTAGATATCCGAGTCCAAATAGAGCACGTATCAGACGTGTTTAAATGCTTAGAATTATAGTCTGCATCTGCTGAGCAGCCCATATCTGGCCATATCTGCCTGCAGACAGTCACAATGCCCTGTGCCAGGGCAGATGAGAGGTTTCATTTGATTGTGTTGTTGTGATACTGCTCCTGTTTTAGGACATTTAGTGGAAAAATCTCGAAACGCTGCCAGCAAACTTGTGTCCCACGGCTAAGCAAGTGCCACTCTAGATTGTGCCATTTTTATTGTTGTGTGTTTTATTTTGGTCTGATTTCTTAACCCTGAACCTCGAGTTTGGTGGCCGACCAACATAAAGAATGGACTATTACTCTTGATTTAAATTTTTACATTAAATATTTGTCTAAATGAAGTTGTTGTTTGTGCTACATATTTTTTATTCGTTCATTGTTTATTATTTGTCTGTTGTTTGTTTGTTTAGAGCGAAGCTTTTGACATTTACACCCTATACTGCATGAATTACCCCAAGTAAGTGAAGGACATTTCTATTACTTTTATTAAACGGTCCTTCCAAGCGATGCCATAGAAGAACCATTTTTGGTTCCACAAAGAACCATTCAGTCAAAAGTTCTTGAAAGAACCATCTCTTTCTTACCTTTTTCTAATCTGAAGAACTTTTTTTGCCAAAAGGTTCTTTGTATGTTCAAGGTTTTTTGGAACCATTTAGACAACCATTTGGAACTTCTTTGGCATCATGAAGCACCTTTATTTTTAAGATTGTATGTGCACAGATTTCAGTCTATAGATCACTTCGGAAGGCATAAACAACACTGGTCCACTAGAACTTCCTGTTTCGTTTTTTTACACTATACAAACTTTTGAACAAAATAGAATCAATAGAACATTTTAAAACTAATCAAAATGTTAAACGAATACCTTTCAGATTGTATTATATATTTAAGATTTAACAAATAACAACATCAAATTAATAAGCGGAAGTGCTTCTGGACCAGTATTCACATCTTGCAAAGTGGTCTATAACAAGTGCAAAATAATGTAAGACAACATTTATTGCAAAAACTCCTAGTGATTTGTCAATGTATTTCTATCAAGATGTCAACCATCGTGATGTCTAGTCATATAAAACAAGTGTGGTTTTTATTAGGCAATGTCGGCTGTGTCAGCTGAAGTTCTACTAGAAACATTAGCCATACTGTATCAGAGACAAACATAGTTGGGTGATGACTGCCTTTAAATACCTTTCAGCCTCTCTCACAGAATCCTCATGGGCCTCCAGTGCAGCGGTAGCAGATGTTCTGCTGTAGCTCATTTCTGAGCCGTCTTTAGTGAATTAGTTTAATGCCTATTTATACATGCATAACCCAAAACTCGGTGGCATTGATTATCTTGATTTATTTATACAGTAAAACACTCCTGCTAGTCGTTTAAAAACGGTTTTTGCATTATCACACTGACCATATGTTTTGTTCAGGGTGTCAACACTTAAAGGCCACCAGCTGAATGCTGGGATAGGGTGATGTCAGGCAAAGTAATGATCACCCGTACATTAACATCTATCCCCCTGTTTCCGTCCAGTTCAGTCGCCGTCCTGAGAGACTGTATGAAGAATGAGAGCCTGGTGCGTTTCTTCCAGGAAAGACAGGCCACCCTGTGTCACTCGCTACCCCTGGAGACATACCTATTAAAGCCTGTGCAGAGAATTCTGAAGTACCATCTCCTACTGCAGGTCAGTGGTGCACAAATCAGGGACCTTTTTTTTACTTTTGTTGTTGTTAAAATCAGCAGATTAATTTATTACCTTTGTATATGCTACATGTGGTGATTTGGTGTCTCCCTCTTGTGGTAGGAGCTGTCCAAACACTTTGATAAAAGTGATCCTGGGTATGAGGTGGTAGAGGATGCCATCATCACCATGACAGCAGTGGCTTGGTACATCAATGACATGAAGCGAAAGCAGGAGCATGCAGTCAGACTGCAGGTAACATCTCAAGACACTTTATTTTATATCATCAAAACTACAGATGAATCTGAGATTCCATTAACTTGTTTGGAAATATACTGATGGAGTGGATAAATGCAAACCTCACGTTTCTGTAGGAGATCGAGAGCCTGTTGCGGAACTGGACTGGTCCTGACCTCAGCGGGTTTGGAGAGCTGGTTCTTGAAGGCTCCTTTCGGGTTCAGCGGGTGAAAAAGGAAAGAGCATTTTTTCTTTTTGATAAAATGCTTCTCATTGCCAAGAAGAGGCTGGATCATTTCATATACAGCACTCACATTTTTGTAAGTCCTTAACCGTTTGTCATCAGATTTTGTACAATTTGTGTGGATTTTGATTGACCGTATTGGTCATTGTATTTATATTTGGCCACATAAATGTCTAAATGTGTCTAAATAAATACATTTAAGGATGCGCCGATACCTGTACCTTTTCACAACACAGTGAGACTAATTAAAATAAAATAGACTGTATGCACGCTTAGTTTCCCTTGTGAACACCTCAAAACATGCTCCTGTGAGTGGCAAAACACTCTGCAAAATGGCTGCTTACAATATCAGGAAACACAAATCTGCGCAGAAAATCAGTGTCCAGGGACATCTGGTTCCTTTTAAAGTCATAAGGATCAATATGTATAGGCTCTGTGGTTTTAGGCAAACAGCAAATGTAATGTAACAATTAAAATGCTATATAACAATTAAAATCATATACAAAAAACAGAGTTACTAACTAAATTTGCCTTTCCAAGCCACCTTTAAATATTTCCCAATTTAAACGTTGTTCATTACAAAATGTAAACATGCTTGTGAAAAACCAGCAAAAGTCCTTCATAAGTCCATGATTATCCTACAGAATATCCTGTGAAAATATAACAATATCTTCAATATTGACTGAATTATACAAAAATCTTACAATCTGGATGAAAGGTTGGAGACATATAGCAAACAGTAAACAGACGGACGGATACAAATGCTTTAATATTCGCTGCATTTTGTTAACTGTTGTGTGTCATTTAGTGTCCACTAGTGTTGTTAAAATAAGCACGTGTTTGCTGCAATTCATGTGGCGCGTCTTTGTCGGGAGAGAAGCAGCATGCGAGGAGCGGAAAGGGTTAAAATGAAGCGCGTTTTGCGCTAAATAAAAATATTAAAGGATATAGTGGCAAAAGATAAATTAAATAAATGTTCCTGAGAGCGCGTGTGATGTGATTCTCCGTTGTGAAGACGTGCGGCTCAGTTTAAACAACCAAAACAATAAAAAGTTTTAAATGGTTTATTTGGATATATATCGGCGGTCCGGATGGAACGATGCAAAGGTCCGGACCGCGGTCCGCCTGTTTTAGGATGAATGCTCTATAGCTACAAACAACAAACGCCACCTTAAACTAATTTCAGTCAGTTATGTCACATGTGTTATCGGTCTTTGGTACCTGTGCATTTTTAAGAGTACGAGTACATGAGCTAGTATCTGTATTGGCGCATCCCTAAGTAAAATCTACTACAATCTACTATTTCGATTCATAGGTATACATGGGGATACTGTACCATCCATGTGTCCCATATACAAATAGGAAACAACCACACGGAGTGTTCAAATTTACAATACTGTAAATAGCTCCATATACAGGATTTTGGGTCTGCAGCCATCACATATTTCTCTTTATTCCTTTCTCATCTGTCAAGTGCTGTAATCTGCTCCTAGTGGAAAACATGAAGGATCCTCTCTGTTTTAAGGTGTCGGACCAGACAATCCCAAAACAACAACACATTGTTCAGGTGACGTCAGATGATATTGTTAGTGGCACATTTTGTGTTTGAAATCTTCGATGTGTTGTGAACTATACTTGGAAGTAAATCTAAAAAATTTACTTTTATTTACCTCTAGGCTAAAAACCAGGAAGAGAAGCGGCTGTGGATGCACTACCTCAAGAGGATGATAGTGGAAAACCATCCTACATCCTTACCCCAAAAAGTAAAAAGAAGTTTCTATATGTCAGTTCATAAGTCATGACGAGAGAGATGGATGAAGTTTAGTAAGACCCCACCGTAAAGCAGATAACTTATCCTGCTTATTTTCACTCAAGATATTGTATTGGTTTAAGTCGAAATGACTTGCAAACACATATAAAATATTTCCGAGAGCCACTTATAAGCAGTTCAGTTATACAAAAGTTCATGCATTCACTTGTGAAACTTTGACTTTGTATGTGTATGAATGACATTTTTCTTTTCATGTTTTGCAGGCAAGACAGGTTCTAGGTGACAGCTTTTGTCAGTGTACGTATTTTTAGCATTCCTGTGAACTTGGATCACTGAATCAATCCGTTTCATTGCTGTAGGCTATTCATGTTTTTTTATGCTTAGCCCCACAGTTTAATCAAGAGCCAGTAAGAAAGCCAATGCCTTCTCCGAGAATGGATGACGTTCAGAATTATCACAGAGGAAGAAGGCAATCAGGTCTGACTTGTAGTGTTCATTAGAAAACTATAAAATCCCAACTGCCAGCCAACACTTCACATACTCAAATGCATGATTTATATTATATTCATATAAAAGTTGTATACTTATTACAGAACCACCAGAATTCATATACACTCCTGAGAAAGCCAGGAAATGCCTTCCACTCCTATTAGAGAGCAATCTGCCATACAGACGTGGGAGAAGACAGTCTGGTGAGTTTCTTCATAAACAAAATATATACAGTAGATGTATATATACAGTGGGGGAAATAATTATTTGATCCCCTGTTGATTTTATAAGTTTGACAGCTTACAAAGAAATGAAGGGTCTATCATTTTTATGGTAGGTTTATTTTAACTGATATTAACAGAATATAAAAAATTAGGAGAATTTTTTTTATATAAAGGTTATAAATTGATTTGCATTTCAGTCAGTGAAATAAGTATTTGATCCCCTACCAAGCAGCAATAATTCTGGCTCCACAGATTGGTTATGTGCCCATATTGACCACAGATTACTCCTGTCACTTTAAGAAAGTACTCCTAAGTCAGCTTGTATGTATATAAAAGATGCCTGCCAACAGAATCTGTATCTTTCATTTCAACCTCTCCACCACCATGGTCAAGACCAAATACATTTCAAAGGATGTCAGGGACAAGATTGTAGACCTGAACAAACCTTGAATAGGCTAGAGACAGAAGCTTGGTGAGAAGGAGACAACTGTTGGTGCGATTATTTACTATAGAAGAAATAGAAGAAATATAAAATAACTATCAATTGTCCATGGTCTGGAGCTCCCTGTAAGATTTCCCCTATGGGGTAAAGATGATCATGAGAAAGTTTAAAGATCAGCCCAGAACTACACGGAAGAAGCTTGGTAATGAGCTCAAGACAGTTGGAACCACAGTTATCAAACAAACCATTGGTAACATGCTATTCCACAATAGATTGAAATCCTGAAGCACCCGCAAGGTCCTCCTGCCCAAGAAGGCCCGCCTGGCTCATCTGAAGTTTGACAATGAACATCAAACGATTCAGAAAAGCCTTTGGAGAAAGTGCTTAGGTCATACGGGAAGAAAATTGTTTCCTGTTTTTGGAGTGAGAGAAATGCTGACTTATGAAACATTATGCTTTAGGGCTTTTTCTTTGCTCGGGTACAGGATGACTTCGCCGCATTGAGGGGCTGAGGGACAGGCCCATGTACCGTAAAATATTGGGCAAGAAACTCCTCCACTTAACTAGATCACTGAAGATGAGTTGCGCATGTGCCTTTAACATGACAAAGACCCAAAACACAATGCCAAGACAACCAAAGAGTGGCTTAAGGAGAAGCACATTAAATGTCCTAGCCAGTTTCTAGACCCTAGTCCAATAGAAAATCTGTGATAGAGGCTAAAACTCCAATTTGATGAGCAACAGCCAAGAAACCTTAAAGATTTACAGAGGAGTGGACTAAAATGTATCCTGACAAATGTGCAAACCTGGCACCAACTATCAGAAATGTCTTACCTCTGTGCTTGCCAACAAGGGCTTCTCCAGTAAGTACAAAGTTATGTTTTGCTCGGGGATCAAATACTTATTTCACTGACTAAAATGCAAATCAATTTATAACCTTTATATAAAAGTGTTCCCCTGATTTATTTATATTCTGTCTCTATCAGTTAATCTGTCTCCATAAACCTACCATAAAAATGATAGACCCTTAATTTCTTTGTAAGCAGGCAAACTTATAAAATCAGCAGGGGATCAAATACTTATTTCCCCCACTGTGTATATATATATATATATATATATATATATATATATATATATATATATATATATATATATAGAGAGAGAGAGAGAGATAGAGAGAGATGCATAAATAATATATAATTTCAATCTGATTAATTTCTGTGTTCCTAAAGCCCCTGCCAAAGATATAGAATCTGCATTTCCGCAAAGTGGTACGTTTCATGTTTATTTCCACCTAAATTGGCAGTTTAATTCTTTAATTTAACATTTTTAATAATATTTTTGCTTTTCTAATGATTCTTTTTGTTGAGTGAGATATAGATTCCATGAATGATTTCTAAAAATGATCATTTTTGTTCCTATTTTTCCCTACTTCCGGTCTGCCACGGCTCTATCTGTCACTAAATACAGTTTCTATGAAGGTAAAGGAGAATTGTATTGGCTTACATTTAGTATTAAATTAAGAAAATCTTAGTTTTCAATGCATACATCTTTACATCATGTACTGTAACTGTGATATTACAGAAACATGACCTATTTTTGTATATTTATGCAGTCTGGCAGTGAAGGGGAGTTATGCCCGCAGGCTGACAGTATTGGCTCCTCAGGCAGTACCAGTACGCTGGCATCCTCTGTCATTGAAGTTGAATCTGGTCGTATTGATCTTGCCTTATGTCAAGATGACGATGATTTGACCCCACTCCCTCCACCACCAACACTGTCTATTACTGAAGAAATCATGCAGTTTATTAACCAGAGCCGCGCTCGAGAAGGGATGGCAGAGTTATCATCTGAAATGGTAAGTTTATTTATGTTTTTCCTATTTTTCCACTCTTTCGTATTATTTTTAATTTCTTTATTTCTAATGGAGTCAAGTGGGAAAGGAATTTCTACTAAGTTGTTCTTGCTTTCTTTATACCATAGTGCCAGTCGACTCCAGAGTCTTTGGAAGTCAAGCCTTTAGAGGTACAACAGTTAGACGAATCAGTGCCACTGTTAGCTGAAATGAATGATGATCTTAATAGATCAGCTATGGAAAATACTTTTGTAGATGATGGGTCAGACAAAACCGAGGAAAACCATCCATCCGATGAAGCAAATTATTCTCCACTAGAGCACCCTGAGAGATCATCCCCATTGCACAACTACAAAGAAGTGAATCAGTCAGACGAACTGACAGACCTTGGTCACAATGATTCATGCAAACATGAAATCGTCATCCCGCTAAACCAAAAGGAGTGTGAAGACACAGTGGACTCTTTTACTAAATGTGAAGAGCCTCACCTATTATATAATCTGGACAAAACCACTAATAACACATCATTTGAGGCCAAGTCAACTCCTGATCATGTATATACCCCATTAAAAGCAACTGACAGCTCTCTTGTACCCAAAGAGGAGGCAGAGCAAAAGCTGACCAAAAGTGACTGGCAGATTATTGAGAAGATACGCAGTTATTATGAGGCAGCAGACGCAGTTGTGGGGGAGGGTCAGGTGACACGAAGAAACAGCTTCTGTCAAATTCCTACAGGTCTAGTAAAGGATTCTGTGTCTCGATTCAATGTTTGTGTTCGACAAGAGAGCCTGGTGGACTCTGAAAACGGCCGTTCAGAGTGTACTGAAAATGATTCAACATCTTCACTACTCCCAAAGACAAACCAAACTGAGATGCTCAACCATCAGGAATCTGCTGACACAGCCTCTCCTTCATCTCTTTCAGATGTTAGCCGAGAAAAAGAAGAACAATTAGACTGCAGGTCAGACTTTGAGAGGGAGGAAAAGATTTTAGATTTTACTCCCTGCATGAAGCTTTGGAAGGAGAAAGAGAAAAGGGTTCAAGAGCCTCAAAACAATCTCTCAACCTTGAAAGAAATTAGTTCTGCTGAACCTACAGATAGACTTGAAAAAAAAGAGACATCCATAGATTGCGTAATGGGTTTAGTACCACAGTCTGCACTTTCACAATTTGATGAAGATACTTCCAATCCATCTAATTTGCTGACAAAAGATGAAGCTGATAAATCTCTTCAGTCTGTTGGTAGAACCAGATCTCTGATGTCTCCAAATGGAAGCCTGGATAGCCTTCCCAGTCAGATTAAAGTTGGTCGATGGTCGCGGCATGGTGGCAAGGTGGTTTCATGTAGCCATACCCTTTACGAAGGAATGGCAGAGGTACCAGATTTGTGCTTTTTTGAGGGTGGACCAGTCAACCAATGCTTGGTGGAGAACTCTGAAAAGATTCTGAATAAAGTACAAATGCTTGCACGCATGTACACCACCAAGGCAAGCAGCATGAAGGTGCCGCTACATCAAAAGAGAACACAAGCGAGTAGGGGAACTTGGTCAGTGGAGGGAACTGTGAGCGGCCCACCCAAATCCGAGCGAAAGATGCACCAGGCGGATGTGAGAATAATCAGTCAACCGGGTGAGTACAGTATATGGGTAAATTGTGAACTTTGTTGAATTAAATGTTGAAATAAATGAAGACCCTTACACATTTGTATTGTTGTTTGACAGATCTTATAGAGTCATCAGTACTTCCACCCTCTGAAACACTTGGTCACATCATTTTAAGGGAGCAACTGTCTACAAAATATCATCAAGAAAATTATTGTAATCTCATTGGGCCTCCAAAGGAGATCTCATCCATTGAATCTAATATATTGTCTTTTTCTTCTGTTGAATCTTCACTTCAAGTGTTATCAGAAAAAGAAACTGTTGTGGAATCACAGGTCTCTGTGACCACAAATCACATTGAGAGCTCATTGGAAACATGCGAGTCTCTCTTACACAAAAAAGATTTCCAAATAGATAAATCACTCCCGAATTATTCTGAAGCGCAGGACCGAGCTGATCCACATATGGCATTCAACCCCTGCGGATTACTATTAGCACAGCATGCTGACAACATGCCACATTCTCTTCAAGCGAACCATATACATTTTGGGGACAAATCCATTGAATTAAATATGACTGAGGAAGGGCAACAAAGACAGATATTGCAAGAGGAGATGCCTATTTTTGAGAACAATTCTGAGTCTACAAGTGTCCTTTTTACTGATCCATTAGTCATTGAACATTCAGAAGTTACTCGTGGTGTAGAGGAGGAAAATAATTTAGTTGTAAAGCCCTATGAAAGTGTAAAACTGCAATCATCAACGGATAATAAACAAGATGAAAAGCAACATTTGACATTTCAGCAGGCATGTGTTGATGCTGAAACCATGGGCAGTGGTAAATTGGTGTTCTCTGTAGATGATGTGGATGTATGTCACCCATTACAGTCATCAGTCTCATTCGACAACTGTGTTCCAACCACAGTAATGATTGCGGATCAGTCACAATGTCTGGCACAAGAGGCTAAAACTTCAACACAAGTTACACCTTTGCTAGGTTCATGTGGCAAGTCTAGTCTTCTGGATGTCAAAGACAACCTAAGCTCACCTTCTACATCCTCTCTAGATCCACCGGCTTTGAATGAGCTTCCACAGTTTACTAACCAAAGACCACCTAATCTACCATCCAACACAGGAAAAAGAAGTCCCATCGCCAGTTGGAATACATCATCTTTACCAACAATTCCCCAAAGGTATGAACTTAGTTTGAATGAGTTGATATTTTGTTAGATGGTAAAGTAAACTATGAATATATATTAAGTTTGATTTCCTCTTCTCATCTTTGACTTTTCAGACCGTCACATACTTCACTCCACGCTGAGCAACAGATTCAGGATCCTTCCGTTCGTGATCTCCACCCTCAATGGCAATCTTTCTCCCTTAATGATAAGACTCCCTTTGGCTGTGAACGTCCACTAGATACAAAACCACCTTCTGCCTTCAGCTCCAATCTGCGAATGCGCTCGCCCTCTCCTATTAGAGGTTCCCAAAACACCAGATCTTCCTTAACACACTCCGCTCTTAAAAAGTCTCTTGCTGCCTCTTGTATCAGTCAGACAATTTCTCAAAGCATGGCCAAAAAGGGTGCACATCTCCAAACTGCTCCTTCACTCATAAACTCCCCTGCTCCCCTCCCCACTTCATCTATGAGACTGCGGTCACCATCTCCTAAATCCATCATGCTGGATTCAAGTGTGGAGCCCAGCTTTGGGTTCACATCCAGCACTGGAATAGGTAGTCAACCTACAAAGTCCTCTTCATCCCCTTTCAGATCACACAGCCTTCGATCCAGCCCGGCCACAGTTCAGTCCCCTCCTCCTTATTGCAGTCAACGATCGATATCTCCTTCACCTCTAGTTAGTCTCAATTCAACCAATTCTGCTAAAAGCCAAAGCGCAACTTTTCATGACCAGAATCCTTACACCAGCTTGAATGGAAATAACAACAATAACAACAGTTTGAGCGATAACGGGTGGGCCACAAACCACAAAAAATCGACACATGCAAATGTTGGTGAATCCTCTTATTTCCTTGATCCTCAACATGCAACACTGCACAACAGGGTGGCTCGGCCCTTTCCGTTCTCCGAACCCAGCTCTCGTGTGCAGTCGCCATCCCACTCTGTTTGTCTATCTCCGATCAACAGAATTTGCTCCCCTTCACCTTCCCAAAGCCACACCATTCACTTAGTAACAAAACCACCTAATCCCAGAGCCCCCAGACAAGGTGTAGCTGGTTTATTTACCCCTCTTTGTTTGGAACTGTCAAGATCATCGTCTGTTTGTTCACTGTCACCCTGTGAGAGCCCCAGAATCATCTCTCCTCCCCCTATTGGCATTCCAACAAGTGTATGGTGCTTTGCTAACCCACAGCCTAGGAATCCCTCATCAACAAATCCATCCTCACCAGCAACCGCGGAGGCAAACACCGCACAAAAAGAACCCAGAACCGTGTCGCCTACTTCATCAGGCACGCCATTGTGTTCAGTGAGTGTTCCTCAGAACCAGCGGAGGCTGAGAGGAAGCAGTTTACCTTTCGTTACTTTAGGTGATAGACCGCCCAGTCCAGCTAGACATGAACGCAGATCTTGGGCAGAAAGTGGAAGATGGTCAGTGGGTTCCGAATCAGGGTTAACAAGTCCTCGTGGGGGTTCATACAGCGGTAGCCCATCCTCTATTAGTCCTGGACCTCTTTCACCTGTTAGAATAACAGCTGAAAGAAGCAATCATAGCGGAAAACATTTCACAAGCATTGCATGGCCAGATGTCCACGATCTGTTGTCAAAATATAACACAGAGCCTGGTGTTGAAACTGATATAATGTCCTGCACAACGATAGAGCAAGACGATGTAAAGCTAGCAGAAAATATGTGTCGGAGCACCCTGATTTGTCCCTATGTCGGTCAAACCAGCCCTGACTGTGAGAAAGACGCTGCCATTCAGTTCACAAGTGACAACAAAACCATGGATAATGTTACCAATCAAGGGGCAAAAACTGCTTTGAAAACAAGCTACGCCACCACCGTAAACTTGCAAATTGCAGGAAGTGGGAGGATAGCTTCCTTTAGCAATGCACAAGTAAGCCTGACTCAAACACTGGCACCTGTGACAGACCGGAACAAAAGAAGGGTCAGCATCAATAGCTGCAACTTCACAATGCAGGACTGCAAAAGGCTTTGAGTGGTGTAAATGAGGATGTAAGAATGACAAAATACGGGTATCAGCCAATTGACTTTGCTGTGGCCAGTGATTATATTTTTAAATCCCTCAATTACAGAAGGTGCTTTATTCTGGCCAGAATACCAGTAAAATGTCAATAAAATGTTTGTTTTATTCGGCAGTGTAATTTTATTACTTTTTTTAAGATGTTTAAGACTATGTAATATACAAATGTATTATTTGAACCAAAGCCTCTGTCATCAAAGTTTTTCAGTTGGCTGTGATATATGCAGAACTCTTATTTATGAAGTAGTTGTTTTCTGGCACTTAACTCTTGTTTCTTGGTTTTGCACATTTTTCTCTGATTTCCAGACGTGTCTGTAAATTAGTGTTTCAGACAAAACATTCTTGTGCATGTTAAAATCTAATTTGTTTCCATTAATTTTCTATATGAAATGTGGTCAATATGATATGTGAAAACAAGGGAACACAAATCGCTGATGTTAACTGATTATCTGATGTTAATCAAGAAACCATAAACTGATGTTAATCAGAACATCAAAAGACCAAAACATCGGATCTAATCTCTGCTATGTATAAAAATGTGCGCTTTACAGTGAAAAAGCATTCCATAGTGCCTTAGAAATGTTCTCTAGGATAAACTGGCAAAGATTTTTTTTTATTTTTATTACACAAGGACTGATTTGTTAAGAAAATGTAAAGGCCCAGCTCCACTTGAGCAGGAATGTGAGGGGAAAATCAGGACAAACGAGAAATTGGGGGCTGAAGCCTGTCCCAGCATCTCAAATTCAATCTGGACAGTCCATCACAAGGTGAAAAGTATTCATTAAATCTTTTAAGGCCTTTATTGATACGCATAATACTTGTCAGAAAAGTTGCAAAATATAATATAACCAAATAAAACCTTTCTCTGTGCTTCCTCTAAGAAATGCAATGATTGTCACACTGTATGGGAAAATGTGCCCTTTGCTATATTTGTACTTAATAAAACCTTTGTAGTGTAATATGTGTCACAAAATGGCTTGGACAGAACCCAGATGCAGGGAGACGAAGGGTTAGTCAGAAATCTTTATTAAATAAAGTACCCACAATGGGGAAAACATGAACCAAAAAACAAGCAAACAAACACCTCCCACGAAGGGGACAAAACAAGGTCTTTAGAAAAGTGAAAATAATACGTTCACAAACTGTAAACAGGAACCAGTGTACTCCAACAACGTGGGCCCAAGACATCTAGTGCTCACAAACACAAACATTAGACAATGCACCGACACTGAACAGAGGGAAACTGGGACTATATAAAGGGAGACACTAACGAGGAGTGATTACATGGGGGAGAGTGGTGACAGGTGATTGGAATGAAACCCTAACGAGAGTGATTAACAGACCAGGTGATGGGAATAAAACCCTAACGAAGGTGAAACACAAAGCAGGTGATGGGAATGAAACCCTAATGAAACAATTATGGGAGAAAGGAGGGCGGGGCTGAGAGACATCATAGGAAGACACGTGGCGCCAAGTAACAACATAAAGCCACGTGTCTCCACACATAACACAACAGAAACCCGAAAGACGTGGCAAAAATCATGACTCTGCCCAGGGAGCTAGAAAGCTCGAGAAAGTAGGAGTCCCAACAAATATGTGTCTGTTACAATTGAATCATGCAGCCCTTGAAAACAACAGCATAAACGGTAACCATATTTTATAATGGTTCAAGGATCCAGCATTCTTCAAATAATTAAATAAAGTCAGACTTAGAATCTCAGACTTTTTGTAAGTGTTAGGGAAATGGGTGCGACCTGACGAATGAGTGATTCATGCGAAATTGGGACTATTTATTATACGGGTACATCTACATATTTTTTACATAAAAAAGATCAATATTTGTCACTCGTTTTCAGAAAGTGAAACCCATATTATATAGATTCATTTCACATAGAGTGAACCTGGTGATTTCCTGGTTGGCTGCTTTGACTGTGGACTTTAGAAAACACAGTGGACCAAAGTCATCTTTTCAGATGAAAGTGAATTTTGCATTTCATTTGGAAATCAAGGTCCCACAGTCTAGAGGGAGAGTGTAGAGCAGCCCTTCTCGAAGTCCGTTCGGACCAGACCCGCCAAGTGCCAAACAAACACACACACAAGCCCGTCGCGCGAACAAACCATATGGGGTCGTTCTCGTTTCACTCCGTGCCTATCCGTGTCAACCGGTACGTAAATGGTTTCATTTTCAACCGCAGAGCTGATAACGGAATGTAATCGCTAACAGAAGCAGCATTAACGCATCTGGTCGCATTCACGGTTAGACAACCGTGTTGAAAACGTGAAAACATTACAGTCCGGGCATCTCATGTTTTTGCCGCCTTTAGTAGTGTTTACTGACTTCTTCAGCTAAAACGAGCGTCGATAAAATGTTGCAGGTATCAGCCCCGCGAGCGCGTGGTTTTTGTTCTCAAATATGTAAATAAAAGGACTTTTTGCATTTCAAAAACAATGTTTAATTGTGCATTCAAATTAATATCAATGAAACTGCAATTGGGTTCTTTTGAATAAGTGGTGATGTTAAATAACACAATAAAACACAATAAAAACATGATTAAAAATTGTTTTAACCGAGTTATCCGTTTTTCAAATGAACTCTTCATAAAGAGTTGATTTGTTATTTAAAGTTATTTAAAGTTGTTTTTAATGTTTATTAAAAGCAAGTTTAGTAATAACACAGGGTTCTCTCAGGGACCCGTTTCAATAAGGAGGTTCAAGCAACACTGAGTTAAAATATGAACTCTGAGTTGATTTACTCAGATAATCACTACTCCCTAATCACTACTTTCAATGAGTTCAATCCACTCTGAGTAAGTTTACTCTAGGTTACACGTGTTTACCGCGGCTTTAAAAAGCCATCATCAATTGAGCGAAGATAACACGATTCACCATGGCAACGCCACGTGACAAAAAGCACTCCGTTTATTTCTCGCCAGTCGAATTGGAGGCAATATATGTTAGTTGGAACCTGGCACTGGTTGCATGCCGTTGCAGTCCCGACTGCTAGCTGATGTAAATTAGCTAGCAGTACATCACGAAAGTGAGTTCACCCCTCACATTTGTACAAATATTTTATTATATCTTTTCATGGGGACAGCACTATTGAAATGATACTTTGATATAACTCAAAGTATCTATCAGATATATATCTGTATATCAAAGTTTCATTTCAATAGTACTGTAGTTATTTGAAAAAAACTGAAAAACGAACTTTGCTAGTTATTAACAGGTTAGCAGGGTAGCTATAGAGCTAACTCTGCCCCGCACTCTTCTAGCTAACGTATGTCTTCACTGGTAACGTTAGCTAGCGCCCGTAACGGAAATTGTATGTCGCTCCCAGACAGCTAATGCAAGTTGAGCTGAGCCTGACGCCTGAAGCAGCTAAAGTTAGCTCAGCCACCGAACATCGAACGTCCAGGTAAGTTGGCGCAAATACCAGCTGCCTTGTTAGCGGATTCTATTGTGTGACTACGACTGAGTCAAATAAAGTTAGCTTTGCTCCGACGTGTCCGGCGACCGTCTGCTTTGGGTACACTTCGAGTCCGCCCGATGTCCGGGTAATGTACTCGTTCAGACAATAGACTGCTGGCCAGGCAATCTCTACATGCTTTTAAAGTGATACCGAGCTGATGTGTCCGCTCTGAACCATTTTACTCTGTTGCCTCCAGACAGCTAAAGTTGAGACGGTGAAGCAGCTAGCCAGAGAACTGCAAACATCCTGGTAAATTGGTGCAGACTAGCTAACATAAAGCTAATTAGCTTTAATTTCTTGATTTTTTTTATTCGTTGTTAGTTAACTACTGTCATGGCTCCTCAAGTTTTTGTTATTTAGCTAATGTTAGCTTGTTGGCTATTGTGTTCAAGTCAATTTAAAATAGTACTCAAATTAGCTAAAGGTAACTTTTCCTTAGTTCATGTAACTTTAGCACCTGATTGCTCTGCAGTAATGTGCCACTGTAAAAAAACTACCTGTAAGTCGCTTTGGATAAAAGCGTCTGCCAAATGAATAAATGTAAATGAAAATGTTTCTTTTGTTGCTAATAAAAAGTCATGTTCAATAAAAAGAAAATTGGATCAATGTAATGTTGCAGTTGTATCTATGTATTCTACAAGGTTCTATTGATTGAAAGACATATTTTGAGTTAGAAATAAGTTGGGGCAGTTAGACTATACAATTTAGTTAAATTGGTAATGGAGTAATGCTTACTTAACAAGCAGAGTTAAATAAATGGGTGGGGAATGATTGTTTAAACTAAGTATCTTCAGTTACTGTAACTCGGTTATTAGTACATTGAACTTAAATATTCTATTCCATTCCATTATGGGCTCAAGTACATTGAACGTAGTCTACTTTACTTATTCAACTAATGCTTCAATACTTAAAAATTTTAAGGCAACGAGTTACCTTGATGTTTTTAAGTAGATTCTACTTATCCGGGTTTAGTGTATAGAAGACAAAAAACTGCTTTATTTGATCAGCCTAATTCGAAAGACGTTCACCATTCACCTGCAGTCCTGTGAAACTCCTCTTTGATGGCTCTCACAGGAAACTTGACACAAATGTATAAAAAGTGCTTGAGAGCGATGCACACTTTTCTTACTGCTCTGCATACAGTTGCCTTGCTAACGTGTTCTGCATCCCCGGTGTTATAAAGAAAGCTTCCGTTAGCAAAGAAACGTAAAGCCATACAGAGAATCTGCTAGAGCGCGGCCACGAGTGAGGTTTGTGATGTAAGGATAAAGCAGATTGGGAATATATTTAATGGACTGTAAAGAAAAACGGTATCGCTCAAATAAAAAATCCTCCGGATATGATAAAACATCCAAACGGGGCTTCACCATATATTCTCTACCGACGTAAATTTCAGAATTTATGAATGCAGCTTCCTCATCTACGGGTTCCTGAATAAACGGACATTTAATGTCTGTGTTACGAACTTGTGCGCGATTAAGGAAAACGAATGAAAAAACTACCCAGCAAACAATTTTTGGTTCCCCTATGGTTCCCAAATGGGAACCATAGGGGAACGTTCTGTGTTTGCTGGGTAATGGCGTAGGCAAGTTCAACACCGCTTGCGCTTCGAAAAGTGGGCGGAGATTGTAACAAACCTCGGGTTAGTGGAATAAAACCTGCTCCTGACCAGGTTAGGTTCACAGAGTATGTAACTATGGTTACTCACTCTAAGTATAAGATACCTTGATTTCTGAAACGGGCTTGACTTACCCCGCGGTCGCGGGTTTGATATACCTCGCGTTCTGAAACTGAAAACCCAGAGTATCCCGTTTTATTTGGTTAACTTACTCTGAGTTTGCACTTACCCTGCTTTCTGAAACGGCTCCCAGGTCCCGTTGGCCGTGAGACACACGCAATTCAACCAGTTCACACGCCACACATGTATTTCTCACGCCGAAAAGGCAATGCCAACCAAGTTGACCTGCAAACTTTATATGCAACGTTGTTTACAAGGCGCAGGGCAGGCACACAAAGTGAAGTTTCCCGCCGCCAGCACGGAATCTCTATGGCGCGATTTTAGTCTCAATAATTATTCATGCGTAAAACAAGATATACACATGCGTAAACAGTTTCGCATGCATAAATCCTAATTTACGTGCACATAGTATATATTTACATTTACGAAAAGCAATTCACGTGCGTAAAACAAAACTATTTTCTCACAAATTACGTTTCGCAAACATACAGCTGTGCACATAACTTTCGAAAAGTTAAAATGTACGCGTTTGTCTTGTTTTACGAATGTGCAAATCGTCACACACGTGTGAATCGCCTTGGACGTGTGTGTGTGTTTTTTGAGACTCTCCTGGCGAGTCGACGCAACCCCTTCCACTTGGGTTGTCGTACTCTTTAGCCAATCAGATTGAAGCTTACCATTCAACCAATCACAACCCGCTGAGGGCGCCGGACTCAAGGAAAACGGCTCTGCGCAACTTTAGTGCAGTTTGGCTCAAATAGAACGGAAATGATGCATCACCCTCACCGCACGTTAATCACATTACGATCTTTTCCACGCTTGCGCAGCTTTGTGGGTACAATTTATTATATTTTTTACTGTTAAATAAAATACAATACTCAATTTACTTCGCTGCTGTCCATTATTGGGGTTACGATGTTCTATGTATTATAAGTTTATGTTTACTGTTGTTTTACTGTTAAATATAATGATATGAGTATGTCCATGCTGTGCTGGGTTCTTTGTCTTGAAAACTAGTTGGCAGAAGTGTGTAACACGAGCTCTGAGGAATGCAGGAGCAGGGTCTCAGATAACAAGTGTGTGAGTGTATGTGTGTGTGCGTCAATCGCATCTCTCGTCAGGACCGGCTATTTTCAAAATGTTTTGCAGGGGCCAATAGTTGGGGGAGAATGGAGTCAGATTTACATGTCCCGAGGTGATTGGTTCCGGAGGATTCAACGCCCGCCCGATGAAGGGGAGGAGCCCGAAGAGAGAATCGACGTCACATATTTTATAAATACTTGTAACCCAGAAGTGTGTATTCAGTTGTTTTGTCTCATATGTATGTTGAGAGAACAGCCCCAGCTGGAAGAAGCTTTTACATCTGATAATAAATTCTACTTAAACTTATTGGGAAAAACGATCTCTTTGACTTTTCTTCAAATTTTGAACACGCAGGACTCGAGTTTTAAAAGTCCGATACCACCTGGTCTCATTTCACAATGCGTTCTGTCAAGTCAGTTTGAAATACTGTAATGTTTCCCCTGACTTTGTAGTTCTTTCTTCATGTAAATTAATATAGTCTAGTTAGACATACGTGTTATGTTCCTTATTGGCTTCTGTAAACGCCATTGAAGGGATTATTTAACTAATGGATAGATATATTAGCCTGTATAGACCCATACTAATAAATGACTACATTTAAAGTTAACTAGTATTATCAGATTTTAATTAAAGAAAACGACACAAACCGTCTTTGACAATACTACTGACCGCAGATAGAAACACGGTAAGGTAAATAGACATGACATACAGCAATGAATCGCAAAATGGGAGGAAACTGAAGATTTGCAGTGGATTAAAAAACTTTATTCCACATGTAACCAAAATCATCTATGTTCATGTAACAACTCTATTA